>NC_062217.1:136197695-136512417 GCF_902686445.1 Sciurus carolinensis
AAAGAGAAGACGAGAGAAAACCCAAATCACTAAAATTTGGAATGAACAAGGAAACATCACAACAGACATGATTGAAATATAAAACATAATTAGAAGCTATTTTGAAAATCTATACTCCAACAAAATAGAAAATTTCGAAGACATCAACAGGTTTCTAGAGACATATGAATTGCCTAAACTGAACGAGGAGGACATACACAATTTAAATAGACCAATTCCAAGTAATGAAATAGAAGAAGTCATCAAAGCCTACCAACAAAGAAAAGTCCAGGACCAGATGGGTTCTCAGCCGAGTTCTACAAAACCTTTAAAGAACAGCTCATTCCAATACTTTTCAAAGTATTCCATGAAATAGAAGAGGAGGGAACCCTCCCAAACTCATTCTAAGAAGCCAATATTACCCTGATACCTAAACCAGACAGAGACATATCGAGGAAAGAAAATTTCAGACCAATATCCTTAATGAACATCAATGTAAAAATTCTCAACAAAATTTTAGCAAGTCGCATACAAAAACGTATTAAGAAGATAGTGTACCATGATCAAGTGGGTTTCATCCCAGAGATGCAAGGTTGGTTCAACATCCGGAAATCAATAAATGTCATTCACCATATCAACAGACTTAAAGTCAAGAATCACATGATTATTTCAATAGATGCGGATAAAGCATTTGATAAAATACAGCACCCCTTCATGCTCAAAACACTAGAAAAAATAGGGATAGTGGGAACATTCCTTAACATTGTAAAGGCCATCTATGCTAAGCCCATGGCTAATATCATTCTAAATGGTGAAAAACTGAAAGCATTCCCCCTAAAAACTGGAACAAGGCAGGGATGCCCTCTTTCACCGCTTCTATTCAACATTGTCCTTGAGACTCTAGCCAGAGCAATTAGACAGACCAAAGAAATTAAAGGGATACGAATAGGAAAAGAAGAACTCAAACTATCCCTATTTGCTGATGATATGATTATATACTTAGAGGAACCAGGAAATTCCACCAGAAAACTTTTAGAACTCATAAGTGAATTCAGTAAAGTAGCAGGATATAAGATCAATGCTCATAAATCCAATGCATTTTTATACATAAGCGATGAATCTTCAGAAAGAGAAGTTAGGAAAACTACCCCATTCACAATAGCTTCGAAAAAAATAAAATACTTGGGAATCAATCTCACAAAAGAGGTGAAAGACCTCTACAATGAGAACTACAGAACACTAAAGAAAAAAATTCAAGAAAACCTTAGAAGATGGAAAGATCTCCCATGTTCTTGGATAGGCAGAATTAATATTGTCAAAATGTCCATACTACCAAAAGTGCTATACAGATTCAATGCAATTCCAATTAAAATCCCAATGACATGCCTTACAGAAATAGAACAAGCAATTATGAAATTCATCTGGAAGAATAAGAAACCCAGAATAGCTAAAATAATCCTTCACAGGAAAAATGAAGCTGGGGGTATCGCAATACCAGAACTTCAACTCTACTACAAAGCAATAGTAACAAAAACGGCATGGTATTGGTACCAAAATAGAAAGGTAGATCAATGGTACAGAATAGAGGACATGGACACAAACCCAAATAAATACAATTTTCTCATACTAGACAAAGGGGCCAAAAATATGCAATGGAGAAAAGATAGCATCTTCAACAAATGGTGCTGGGAGAATTGGAAATCCATATGCAACAGAATGAAACTAAACCCATATCTCTCACCATGCACGAAACTAAACTCAAAATGGATTAAGGACCTCAGAATCAGACCAGAGACCTTGCATCTTATAGAAGAAAAAGTAGGTCCAGAGCTTTAACATGTTGGCTTAGGACCAGACTTCCTCAACAGGACTCCCATAGCACAAGAAATAAAAGCAAGAATCAATAACTGGGATAGATTCAAACTAAAAAGCTTTCTCTCAGCAAAGGAAACTATCAGCAATGCGAAGAAAGAGCCTACAGAGTGGGAGAAAATCTTTGCCAATCATACTTCAGATAGAGCGCTAATCTCCAGAATCTATAAAGAACTCAAAAAACTCTACACCAAGAATGCAAATAATCCAATCGACAAATGGGCTAAGGAAATGAACAGACACTTCACAGAAGAAGATCTACAAGCAATCAACAAACATATGGAAAAATGTTCAACATCTCTAGTAATAAGAGAAATGCAAATCAAAACCACCCTAAGATTCCATCTCACCCCAATTAGAATGGCGATTATCAAGAATACAAGCAACAACAGGTGTTGGCGAGGATGTGGGGAGAAAGGCACACTCATACATTGCTGGTGGGGCTGCAAATTAGTGCAGCCACTCTGGAAAGCAGTGTGGAGACTCCTTAGAAAACTTGGAACGGAACCACCATTTGACCCAGCTATCCCACTCCTTGGCCTATACCCAAAGGACTTAAAATCAGCATATTACAGAGACACAGCCACATCAATGTTCATAGCTGCTCAGTTCACAATAGCCAGATTGGGGAACCAACCTAGATGTCCTTCAACTGATGAATGGATAAAGAAACTGTGGTATATATATACAATGGAATATTACTCAGCCATAAAGAATGATAAAATTATGGCATTTGCAGGCAAATGGATGAAATTGGAGAATATCATGCTAAGTGAGATAAGCCAATCTCAAAAAACCAAAGGATGAATGATATCGCTAATAAACGGATGATGACACATAATGGGGGGTGGGAGGGGTTAGTGTTAGGGTTAGAGTTAGGGTTAGGGAGGGGGCAAGAATGGAGGAAGGAAGGACTGTATAGAGGGAAAAGAGGAGTGGGAGGGGTGGGGGGGAGGGAAAAAATAACAGAATGAATCAAACAACATTACCCTATGTAAATTTATGATTACACAAATGGTATGCCTTTACGCCATGTACAAATAGAGAAACAACATGTATCCCATTTGTTTACAATAAAAAAAAAAGAAAACTTGGAATGGAACCACCATTTGACCCAGCTATCCCACTCCTTGGCCTATACCCAAAGGACTTAAAATCAGCATACTACAGAGATACAGCCATATCAATGTTCATTGCTGCTCAATTCACCATAGCCAGATTGTGGAACCAACCTAGATGCCCTTTAATTGATGAATGGATAAAGAAATTGTGGTATATATATACAATGGAATATTACTCAGCCATAAAGAATGATAAAATTATGGCATTTGCAGGCAAATGGATGAAATTGGAGAATATCATGCTAAGTGAGATAAGCCAATCTCAAAAAGCTAAAGGACAAATGATCTCGCTGATAAGTGGATAATGACACATAAGGCGGGGTGGGAGGGGTTAGTGTTAGGGTTAGAGTTAGGGTTAGGGAGGGGGGCAAGAATGGAGGAAGGAAGGACTGTATAGGGAGGCAAAAGAGGGGTGGGAGGGGTGGGGGGGAAAGAAAAAAATAACAGAATGAATCAAACAACATTACCCTATGTAAACGTATGATTACACAAATGGTATGCCTTTACGCCATGTACAAATAGAGAAACAACATGTATCCCATTTGTTTACAATAAAAAAGATTAAATTAAAAAAAAGAAGTCTGTGTAAACACAGAAGTTCCTCTGTTCCCTAACCCCTTTCTTCACAGATGGCTGTCTCAAGTCCCTGAGGCAGATAGGAGGTTTAGCTGTGTACTTAGATCTTTCCTTGGCCAGGGGACATCGGTATAACCTGTCAATCAGCCTCTGGCCTCCCAGTCTCCTAACCCATGTGGGTGACAAGAGGATTAGGAAGCCCACTGCAAGGCAGAGAAGCCCCTGAACACACAGCCCACAGCATCTGGAGGAAGAGGAGGGAAGCAAGAAAGATGAAGTCCTGTTTGTATTGCACCCCAGGGCCAAGGACAGCATGGGGCCTTGGAATATCAACTGGAGGGTGTGCTCAGTAGTCCAAGAAGTTTCTAGAAGGCTGAAGACTTGAAAATAGTGAAAGAATGCTGCCATCACACAACTGCAGTCGTATGGCAAAATCAAGATCTACAGGGCTGCCACTGAAGAACTCCATGGGAGCTATGGGACCTGTCAGGAGGAGGGGGTGGTCCTGTCCTTTCTGCTTCAGCTACATGACACTCAGCATCTTCCCCTTCATCTCTGAGCATTATAGAAAGCCCAGCACACTAACACAGGGAAAGACGGCCTCAGAAGTCATTGAAATGTCTATTCCACCAGTGGAGTTAGGCAACTTTCACCCCCTGGAGGGACATGACTCAAACTCCCAACCAGGAAACATCCTCCCCTAGCTGCAGCCCATAAACCCCGACACTCAGCTGGGACCTCCCCCTCTGACTCTTTCTGGGCCCCTCAGAAGAAGACTATCAAGTATCTGGATTCAATGACATCGACAGAATTAGAGATTGTTACGGTAAGTGAAACAACCCAGGCACAGAAAGACAGATTGCCAGGTGATCTCAAGAGCAGGAGCTAAAAAGTCTTCTAGAATCTAAAGAAGTTCTCCTCATAGAAGGTGAGAGTAGAGCCGTGGTTCCCACAGAGTAGAGGAGAGGGAGGGGGAAGGTTGATCAATGAGTACTGAGAACACACAGAGCAAGTTCTGGAGTGCTAATGCACAGCAGGGAGCCTCAAAACCCTACAGGAGAGGATTTTGAAAGTTTTTTATCACAAAGAAATGACAGATGCTTAGGTCATTAATATTTAACCTGATTTAAACATTACACAATATATATATGTCATAAAACATACATAACCCCATAAATATGTATTTTTTATTTTTATGTACCAATTAAAAGTAAATTTAATTTTTAAGAAAACTTTAAGAAAGGAAAAAAAAGACGTTAGGGGCCAAAAACTAGAAAAGAGTTTGCTCTCCATAAAGGCAAAACTTCCAGACAGCCAGCGGGTGGGGCCACACAGCAAAGATGTCAGGGAGCCCAAGAAGGATGTGGAGTGAGTCCTGCATGTCCCCTAGGAAAACATCCTGCAGGCCTGAGCCAGCAGCTCTCCTTCAGGCCTCTTGCCTCTGGACCCTTCACACAGCCCTGTGACCAGATGAACGGGGCTCAGAGGCTCAAGTAAGGCACAGGTGGGAAGGCTGTAGGCTATAGGTGACCTAGCTCCACTCCGCCTCCAGCTCAAGCTTCAGTTTGATCTCTGGCAAATTCACAGCTCAACTGAATTCAATAAAATCCCCTCACGGTGCATGGTAAAATAACCCAACTCCCAAACTTTTGACCACTCTTAAAAAAAACAATTTCTTCTCACATTCTCCATTTCTGTTTCCCAAACGTCAGTACTTATCTGAAAGTCACCCATCTACAAAAACTAGTACTTTTCAGAATTTCAGATAACTGGATCTTTACTTACAAGGTGACTTATCTCCATGTGAGGTGAGCCTGTGAGATTTTAAATTTCAGTGATGATTAATACATGCCAATAGAAAAATGAAAGGAAAATTATTTTGTGTTATTATTAACAGGCTTAATAAATATTACCTACAACAACATGTATTCAAGAGTAAGAAAGCAAATTATATATTATTATAAACTAACAGTGTAAATCTATTTTCAAATAGTTCACTAAAGAAAGGTCAGATATTGTACCAAGCCCTAGAACTAAAACACTGCACAAGAGAACAGGGTTTCAAGGTCAAGAAGAGAATGGCACTGTGTTGAACCCTATCCCCAGGGTCTAACAAGTGCCAGGCACATAATAAACGCCATATAAATGTCTGCTGAATGCAGGGATGAATGAATTAATGGTATTCCACTGCCTTGAGTGTTTATTTTTAAAATCCCAGGCAAAGACTCCCATAACTTCCCTACTTGCTAATCAGAGTGCATACACTTATAAGCCAGCATTAACCGAAGCATTTTTGACATGCCAATGAGTGACTTTATGGAGGTTATATTTGAATTGTCAGTACTTCTTCAGAGACTGGAAGGCCTTAAACATTGCTAATCCACAGAAGACACTTGATTTGCTTAGAAAAGAACAACTAGGTATTTAAAAAGTCTCTCTCTGTCTTCCTCCCCTCCCCTCTAACCTGTTCCTCTCTGTTTGCATATCTCCACCAAGGGTAAATAAATTACAACCCACCCAGTTTTCCCAAAGGTTCCATGACCTTACGCCCTGCCCCCACGTAGAACATCTTACTCAAAAGAGGAAACTCTACTACTCACACCACAAAGGTGCTGTTACAGGGAATTCCCCAAGGAATTCCCAACTCTTGGGCATGTGCTAAAGGGGCCTGGGGCAGAGAAGAGAATCACAGGAATCCTTTCCAGACTTACAGGAGGTGTCATGGAAATCATGTTTCTCTACTAAAGGGGAAGTCAAAACCCTTTGTTCCTGGCAGAACTTGGCAGCTCATCTTGGTAAGTTATCTCATACAAGCCAAGAGTACATTCTGTTTAGATTGCCAAACTAGATGCTACAGCAACAAGCCCTGGTCCAGAACAAGAGCATCCCCAGAACCTGTGTCCGTGTCAGATGGAATCACACAAATTTATCACACATTTGTTCACTGGGAAAGTTCTGTATGCCAGAACTTCCTATCAATGCTGGGATACAAGGACCTACAAATCCTTGTTTCCATGGAGCCGACAAGCTAGTGTAAATTGTTTGTACATGGAAGGCATGTACTGAACACTTACTGTGTTCCAGGTACTATTATCAGAGCTTTAGTTGTATTAAATAATTTAATCCACACAGAAATCCAGTGTGGTATATTCTGTTGTTGTTTCCATTTTTCACATGAGGAAACTGAGGCATGGAGGTTAAGTAATTGCCCACGGTTGCACAATTATTAATGGCCAAATTGGTACTGGAACCCTGACTCTCTGTTTCTGCAGTCCTCACTTGCAATCATGCTAGTAGCTTAATGGGCAAAGGTCTGGAAGCCCTGGGTTACCACATCCATACATTATCATTTTGCCAAGAAAAATGGACATATAATGTGGGGATCGATAGTGTAATGAGGTGAGGAAAATTCTTTTGCCAAGTGAGACCAGAATTCTTCTTAGGGAGAGAACTGTGGTCCACTGAGGACAACATCTGACAATTGCTTAGAGAAATAGACGAGCCACATAAGGTTTGAGTATTGACTGGCCCAAAGCTTCAAATGAGGGAGAATGGAATCTGTATAATAAAGGAGAAGTGGATGAGGCTCCTGAGACAATCAGGGAGGGAAAAGGTAAGGATCAGAGATGGAGGGAGAAAGAAAGAAGAGACTGCAAAATGGCAGGAGGAAGACAAGGCAATGGAATACCTTAATGGAATACCATTAATTCATTCATCCCTTCATTCAGCAGACTTTTATATGGGGAAAGGGTTCAAGACAGTGCCATTCTCTCCTTGACCTTCTTGACAAGGAGTGATGGTAGACCTTCTGTGGGTACTCCACCTAGCAAACCTTGATGAAAATCTACCAATCTCCTGACTGATGGGTGTGACTGAGCATTTTCATCCGTGTGAAAGTTGGAGTTACAGTTGGAACTGGAGGATAGCTAAGGTTCCCATTGGGGAAGGCCTGGTGCAGGACAGAGTCTGCATTGCTGAACCCATGGCTCAGAGAGAAAGCAGGCCATTGTATTATAAACCTCTGGACTTCCACTGACCATATACATTAGACAGGGTTTTCAGAGCAATTTCACCTAGATCTCAAGGCACAAAGCGGCCTATGACTAAGGTCTGGGTTAAAGCCATTATGATCTCATCAAGTCGACAATTAAGAATTCTCCTCTTCATTCTTTTCTCAAAGTTTATTCCCCCAAAGAGTTGGTTTGATGAAGATCATGTAAAATAATTAAACCCTAAGCTCACCTTGATGCATCTGGCTTAGTCTCCCCATGCCAACCAAGGAAGGAGGAATTAATATCTTGACAAGTGACACTGTCAAGGAAGGAAATGCCATTTTCTCATTTCTGGACAATTGTGCCCATTAAACTCTGAATTGTTGATCACATACATAGTCTCTTTCCATCTGTGACTACTTTGAATTCCTACAATAATGTTGCAAATTGTTAAGCCCATTTCATAAAGAAGACACAAGCTCAGAGAGGTCAAATACCACTGGGCCACATGCTTAGCTAGCAATCTAGTGGGGATTCCACCCAGGTCTGCTAGATGGCAAAGACACAACCTCTCCCCTGGCACGTCTCTCAACTAGAGCAGAATTGTGGCAGAACAGTGATTGCAAAACTTCTCCACGGCTCGGTACCATGTTCTCTGAGCATCAGAACAAATGATTGCTTTGAAACTAATTAGCTGCTCATACTCAAAACCAATTAATCTTAGTTAAGCTCATTGAAGTCTCACCCTCAATGATTGAAAATACCAAACCTGAGTTCATCATCAAAGACAGCTCCCCAGCAGGAAACCCGCTCATCTAAATGACTCAGCCTCCTGAGCTCCCTGGGCCCTGATGGGAGAAGGGAGCCTGGCAACAGGCAGAAGAGTAAGCCACAAGTGTGGAGCAGAGCCAAACCCTGCTTACACGGACTGGAGCCGGGTGCACATTATTAAAACATAAGCTGAAAATCACTTATTCTGCATTAGGTGATTAATAGTGTTGGCCCCTTCCTGGGACAGAGCAGCAGCCCTGAGAAATGATGCAATTACTCCCAGTGAATGGGGACATTAAGGGACTTGTTACTAACAGGGTGGTGGGTACAATTTCATGGTTAATTAGGACTTTGGGGGGTAGCACCGCTACATTACCCAGCCTAAACAGAGTTCCTAACCTGCCCTTCTCCTTGCCTTCGAATTGTTCTGAAATAAACTTTAAGAATTAAAGAAATCAAAGAAGCCCCAGGTTAACTAGAACCCAGCAATGATTGCTGGAGATGATTTCTGGGGAAATCCTGGAAGAGCCAAGTCCTGACAGCCTTCCATCCACACACGCACCACCCCGTGCCTTCCACAGTGCAGCAGAAGCACTTGGAGATGTGGTTTCCAGGGAGAAAAATGACTTTTAATCAAGACTGGGAAATGGAATTACATGTGTAATTAGATAGAAACAGCCACAAAACCACAAGCTAGGGAGCTCACTGCAATATTAAGCTTCCATTCTCAGAGGCTAGTGAGAACTTAGGCATAAACTATGCTGATGAAGTCATTTGGGTTTTTGTTCTCAGGCCAACTGGAACATCCCAGGAGGAAAATAATAGTTGCTTTGTCCTCATTGGAAAACCCCACGTGGTAATGTGGTGGCTACATTCCTTTGGTCAGTTCCTGTTTTTTGCTATCCTGGCCATGACCTCCAGCTTAACATCCTTGCATTCAAATGAACATAGGTGTCCATTTTTCTCACTTTGGGAAGCAAACTCAAGATGCCAAGTGAAGAAGTCAAACTCTTTCAAAGCCTCAGGATCAAAGGTCACCAATCAGGGGCTCCTATTTGCATTTATTTCATTTCAAGTGCATAGGTATATGAAACAGAGTACCATACTTTCTTTAATAGAGATATTGACTTCCATGACCCCTATACGATCACTTGAGTGCCCACCTTAGGCAAGAGTAGGGCAGATAAGCAATCATTGCCTGGGATTGTGAGTCTGTTAATACTATTAGTTTCCTGAGAGGCGTCCAAAGCTTTGCAGGATCTCCAAAAGATAAGGCGCCAAAACTCAAACCCCTGAAATTTAATATTCTGAGAGACCTGTCAGGGTAGGCCAGAGTAGCCATTCTAGGGCCAGATGCTGGGGCATGCAATAAGACTTGTAAATAAAAGCAATTCAAGGAAAAGGAGAATTAGGGCAGTGGCCTGGGTTCATGTGCCATGGCAGAGGGTCATCTATGTCACAGCTTCTAGTTATTGCAGAAGATATCTTCACTCCTAAACCACCATTCCGGGTATTTGGAAATGCCATGGGAAGGGAGACCGGGAGGCTAAAAATTGTGTATCCTAAAACCACATTTGCCTTTTTTACTCATGACACATTACACTGAAGATATCACCTTGCTCATAATATAATCTTATAAATATATTTCAATATAGCAAAATAATAATATGTAACATTATAGGACATGCTGGAAAGTTCACAAGAGCCCTATAGATCTGGGTTCTTTGATTCTTTTCCTTTTTAAGGCTCAGTTTCCTTCCCTACAGAATGGAATTCTATTCTATTCTACTCTATAGAATGGAATAGTAATTCACTTCTCCCACAGAATTAGTGCAAGAACGGAAAACAGAAAGAAAGCACCTCTCTGTGTAAAGCCTTGTGCCAATAACCTTACATGTGTGGCCTTGTTCTCAGTTGTTCCACAAGATTGGTGTGACCATTACATCCTCGTTTTACAGGTGAGAAGTTGAGGTTCAGGAAAGTTAAGCAATTTGATTCTAAATCCAAAGCCATTAACCAGTTAATGACAGGATCGAGAAGTACACTTGCGTGTACAACAGATCCTGGGCATATGGCCACCAGGAGACGCTAAGCATGCAAGCAACTGGCCTGCCCCATAGAAACCTCCTAAGTGACAGCCATGGCCTCATTCTCCCAACTCTGCCAAAGGATTTAATTAGATAATTGGAATGGGGAGGTATTTCTTACATGTTGCACTGTTCCATATCAAGTTCTATTCATTAGATTTAAGCCACCATTCTAGCCATGAAGATTTTTTTTTTATTTCTTTCTAAAAGACATCATTTCTTGAATAAGAAAAACTAGTAGAAGCAGGGCTGTTACGTGGCCCAGGAAATGTCTGATATAGTAGTGAGATCGGGGGACTGAGCAAGAAAGCAAGTCTGGCTATTACATGCACACACAAAAAAAACACAATTTGTTGTTTATTGTTTTCCAGTACCTTCCCTTTTCCTCCCACTTATCTGAGCCTTTGAGAAATACGTTGTAAACATTTGGGCTCTGCCTGCAGCAACCTTCTTCTTCTATGCTTCTCTTGGACATTAGTACAGGCGCACAATCTGGTGTCACCCTTTAACATAATGTCCATATTGCCCCTTCCCTTACTGATTTTAAAAGGTGAGACTCCTCCTGCTACACACGTGGACACATGCACATGCTAAGTACCTCCCAGAGAGTTCAGTCTCAGGCTGCTTATCCACCTCTGCCGAGCATCACACACACACACATACACACAGAAACCCAGGTACGTTCCTGCAAGCCTCAGCCAAGTGTGATTCCAGATGGCACACACCAGGGCCACTGGAAAGTTGAGTCAATACATTTGTGACCAGTGACCAAGGGGACACTTAACAGGGACAACTTGTAAGAAATGTCTGTGTTTCTGAAATTCAGTTATTTAAAAATTTTGAATGAGACCAATTTTCTCAGAAAAATCTACTCAGAACTTAATTAAAATGCTCAAAAGTGTGTGTGTGTACTATTTGGTATTTAGTTAATTAAGTGATGTTATAAATTTTGAACACTTAATAATGAATGAAGAGTTTTTAAATGTGAAACAATGACTGATTTTGTAAAAGAACTTTTAGAAACAAACGAAGAAATGCTCGTGTACTTCTGGCAAGCAAAAAAATGAGAAAAGTTATTAGAAGTGTGATATAACTTCAAATATAAAAGGGTCAGTAATTTTACATATATGATAACTAAACTGAATATTTAATGAAAGGAGAAAAAAAGAGTCACAAAGACAGCAAGTTAAAATACCTAGGAATAAACTATCTTAGAAATGCATAACCCTATATGAAGAAAACTTTTAAATATTGCCAAAGGATGCAAAGGCGGGAAGGAAATCATGGAAACATATCACTTTCTGGGGTAGGACTCAACATGACAAAGATTTTGGCTTTTCCCAAATCTATAAATTTGAAGCAATTCCAATGAAATGTCAATAAGCTGTTTGGGGGGCACTAGACAAACAATTTTAAAGAATAAAAGGGAAAAAAAGTAAACAGTGAGAAGAGCTAGGGGAAAAACGCAAAAATTAATAGAAGGGGGCAGAGGGAAGCTTGATCCTACCAGGTATTCAAACATAGATATTATAAAACTTTAGTAATTAAAACTGTTATGAAGAGATGGGAAAGACCATCAGAAAGAACAATGAAGCAGAACAAAAATTCTAAAATTAAGCTAAAATATGTTAGTATAGTTAGACTAATATATTAATTTGTTAATATGTTAATCTGTTATAATATATTACAAAATGGCAATATTGCAAACTAATGGAGGAAAGATAAAACTTTCAGTAAATATTGAAATAACGATACAGCAAGAAAAATTCTAAATGAATTTCAGACTTAAATGTTCTAAATGGAATCATTAAAGGTACTTACAAGAAAAATAAAGAAAATTCTTTATTACTTTGTACTGGGGTACATTTTCCTATGAACTAAAAATCAGACACCATGAAAGAAAAGATAAATAATTTTGCTATACGTAAGTCAAAAACTTCTTCATGAAATAAAAAGCAAAGTAAGAAACAAAAACAAACTGGGTTTGATATTTTCAATGCATGCCATAGATCGAGGGATAAACTCCATACTATAAAGGGCTTCTCAACGCAATAGAAAAATGGGCAAAGTACATGAACACATGGCTCACAGAAAATGAAATACAAGTAACTCCTGAGCATGTGAGAAGATGCTTAATCTCACTCAGAAGAGAAATGCAAGTTAAAACTGTGCTCTCGTACTATTTTTATCCATCAGACTGGCCAAAATTCTAAATTCGATAACGTATTCTGTTGACAAAACTATGGAAAAACAGGCACACATATACTGCTGGTGGGATTACAAGTTGGCATAACCCTTTTGGAAAGAAATTTTGCAATTTTGCAATTTGCAAATTTCTATCAGTTACAAAAGCAAAAATCCTTTTACTCCACAATTCCACTTTTAGGAATATATTTCACAGATAATACTTGCACAAATGTAATGTGACCTAATTACACAATTACTCTATGCAGCACTGTCTAAAGCAAAAGATTGGATAGACTGAAAATGTTGTTAGGAAGCTGGTTAAATAGGTTATGGCACATCCATACAACCAAATTCTGTGTGGCTGGTTAAAATGGACAAGCCCTTCATATACTATCACAGAGATCTAAGACATGTTACAGAGTGAAAAAGTGAAGTGCAGAATTGGTAGGTATATATAGCATGACCCTGTTTGCCTAAGAAAGTAAGAGAACATGAATTTATACTTATATCCACTCATATTCCTAAAGGAAATCTGGAAGGAACCTCAACAATTAATGTGTTTATTGGAGGGACTGGGAAAGAGCAAAAACACAGCAGAACTATATCTTTTTACACTGCTAATTTTTGAGCCACATGAATGCATGACCTATTCAGAAACTGAATAAATATGTTAAAAGTTATTTCTTAAAAGCCAAATAGATGCTAATGGAATAAATTATAGAGACTATGAAAACAAAAGGAAATGCTAGAACTACAAAGAGAGAACATAAAGGAAATGAAGGGTAATTGTAGAGGAGAGAGCAAGACTCTCTGGAGCTAAAACAAAGACTATGTCAGATACAAATGACTGAGGTGCTAAAAGAATAAAACCTATAAATGTTGCACCAAAATGTGTTTGAACTATTCACATATATAAAATTCATATACATATGCACATACACACATATTTCATAGTTGAAATAATTTTAGAGGCAATGAATGTCCTCATCTCAGCAACTGTAAGTCTAGAAATCTTCTTTGAGAAAATCATTAAGAATATGGTCGAAGGTTGAGGTACAAGATGGTACCACAACACACATGCTCAAAAATAGATGATTAATTAAATACACCGTGGCCTCCCCACACAAAGAGAGTGCCAAGCAGGTACCAAATTTATGCCACGGAATATTCAATGATATCAAAAGATGCTGATGTAATATGTATATATTACAAAAATATACATATTTACTGCAGTTACCTCTTGCAGGGGAATTTTTGGATGACTTTTATTCATTTTGCATATTTACATTTCTCATTTTCTACAAAGAATATTTATTACTCTTATAATGAAAAGATAATAAACATTATTAAAAAGTGCAGGGAGGAAAAGAAAAACCTCAGCTTAGTTGAGTGATGTCTGAGAGAGCTGCCCTAATAGACACCTACTTGTCTAGGCTTTAAACTGTATTAGTTTTTAAATTGTGCTACAGTGAAATCCAAAGACTTTCCTTAGGGTTGCTGAGGGTAAGAGGATGGGAGAGAAGGAGAAGCAGTAGGTTCAAAGCTCTGCTCCACACCCAAGCCCTCCGACCCTACAAACACACACACACACACACACACGCACACACACACACACGCACACGCACACACAGCCAGGGTAAGCTCTACTTTTCTGTGTTTGCAAGTAGATATTCTGCCTAAGATTTAACTTTAATAAACATGTCTGCAGATGAAAAAAACAAACAATCAAAACATGCAAGAATATTATGTCATGAAGCTCTGTCCTCATGCCTAAGTCCAGATACCAAGAAGTCACTTAGCTTTCATCACCCTTGAAAGTGCCTTCTCAGAACTCAGGTAATGAACCTGAAGGGTTTATCACAAGCAGATGAAAGAGCACCACTGAATGTGCAGCAGTGCAACACAACAGGACCAATGGGGAGGAAGAGAGAGGGTTTTTCTATCTACTAGAGGTAGAAATAGAGGTAGATACTGAGTAGTAGAGATAGATACTGAGGTTTGGGGTTGAGGGCTCCTGGAAGGCAAAGTGAAACCAGAGTGGGCACCTAAGAAACAGAAAGAGTAGGGAAGGGGTCAGGATCCAGCAGATGCAAGAGCCCTATATGCGTTAGTCTTTGAGAATATGCTGAGCCACATCTCTCATCAAAGATGACCTGTGACTGGAGATTCAGACTTGCACTGTTCTTCTCCTAACTCTAAAAGGTCAAGACCAGTATTCTGCGGATCCCTCTTCTAGGTGAGGATCCTCATGAATCCATGGCTTTTCTCCACATGACTGTAAAGATAGTATCAATATCCTCTGTGAAGGTTCAGACCAGATGTATTTCTCATTTTGGCCCCTGACTCATAAAGTGGCTGACCCTGCATCTAGTTCTGAAAAGTTATCAGTCTAATAATAACATAATTGCAGCTATCACTTAATGTGTTTTCTCTATTTATCCAGAACTGCAATGACATAAGCAATCTTATTTAAGCCTGGCAGTAAGGCTATGAGATAGTGAAGAAGACTCAATGCAAAAATGGCCCAGGCTCTTTGCCGTGTGACTTGGCAGCTCTTTCCATTAGGAGATGAAGTCTATATTTCATCTCTTGACTTTGAGCAGATGTTGTGATTTTCTTTGGCTGATAGAATGAGGCAGAAAATGATGGCATGCCAAGTCCAAGTCAGGATCTCAAGAGCCCTTGCCCACTTCCACTCATTCTGTTGGAATCTTGCCACTTCCTTGAAAAGTAGTCTGGACTAGGCTTCCAGAGGCTGAGCCCGTATGGAGAAGGCCACCTAAACCAACTGACCTTCCAGCTGATCAATCACAGGCATGACTGAGCCCATCCAAGATCAGCCAAGCCCAAACGAGCAAAATCATCTAATCAATCTGCAGACTCAGGAGAAGTAATATGTGGCTATTTTAAACTGCTACACTTGGGGATAGTTATCACAGCAATAACTAACTAGGGGGAGTACCATGATTGTCAGCAAACTCAAGTTGATAAAGGAGAAACTTTCCCATTATGAACTTAATATTTATGTCCCCCCAAAATTCATCACCTGCAATATGATGGTATTTGAAGACAGTGTCTTTGGAAGGTAACCAGCATTAGAAGAGATCATGGAGGTGGAGTCCTCGTGAGGTAATCCTTAGTGCCCTTTTAAGAAGAGACACCAGAAATCAATCTCAATATCTCTCTTCTTTCTCCGTCCCTCTCATTCTCTCCCTGCTCCCTGGCCCTCCCTCTCTCCCATAGGAGGATACAGCAAGAAGGCAGAAAGCCAGGGTGAAAGTCCTCACCAGCATCTAACCTTGCTGGCACTCTGAGAGCCAACTTCCAACCTCAGAATCTGTGAGAAAATAAATTTCTGTTGTTTAAGCCACCCAGTCTATTGTACTCTATTATGGAGTCCTTAAGACATGCTCTCAGTGCTAGTAAGCAACAAAGTGAAAATCCAAAGCCCGCACTGTTAACCAAGAGTCTTCTGCTTCCTGCCCATTCTTGGGACAGTGACCAGAACAGGCTCCACTTCCAGGGACTTAGCCACACCCTTGGAGCTGCCCCATGCCTCACGGCATCCTAGAATCCTCTATGTTCTAGGCACATGGAATTTCAAGGCTAGAAACAGACTTGCCCCAGCAAGCTGATGCTGCTGAAGACAAGAATATCCACTTCATTTGACCAGGGTGACATTTAGGCAAAGAAAACACTGAAACAAAGGGCTCCTACCACCCAGGAACGTGTTCATATGTCCACTTCACTGAGCCGATCTGCCTTTCCAGAGGAAGTGAAAACAAGGAAAAGTTGTCCTTCAGGAATTTTCATCTCCTTTACAACTCCAGTGCCCCAAGGATCCCAGTCTTAATTTACAGGAGCCAGAAATACTAGGACCTGTTTATGAATTCTTACTCCCACCTGCCCCATCCATAGACCCTTCACCACAAATCAGCCTGCTGAGCCACAGTGTTAGCATGGCATTGGCAGATGTTAAGACAGCGACCCCACTGGACAGCCAAGGAAAGGAGGCAAACTTCAGCCCATCAGCATCATAAAGGCAGCAGGAAAAGAGCCCCTAAATTACCCAAGCAACTTCTCCAAGGCACTCTGGTAGATCTTGTGTCAGAGACTCAGAGTGTTTGTTGCCATACGTGTGGCAGCCTGACAGCTGCTTTCAAGGGTTTGCAAAGCATGCAGCAATCTAGAGCCCCTAGGGCATGGGCCATCTGCTGTACAAAGACATAGTCTCATTTGAGATGTCACGAAGCATCAGAGAATGCGGTGTGCTTTCCTCAGAGTTGGAGTGCTGCCCCCAGCCTTTAGGCTGTGGTGAAACTCAGAGAAGATGAGGGCTGCTCTCTCTGGGTCTTTAGGGACATTCCATGAACAAGGTATGGTCCTGGCCCTCAAGAAGCCTCCAGTATAGTAGTGAGGGTCCTACAGAGGTTTGTACAGAGTTACAGACAAACACAGAAAGCAATTAATTCTGGCCTGGAGAGAGAGGAAAGAAGCAGCCTTAAAGAGAGCTTACTAGGTCTCAAGACATTTAGGCTTCTGAGAGATCTTTCCTACAGTCACTTCTCTGGAGGTTACCCAGGAGTTGTCTAGGATTCAAGTTAGGAATGAGGCAGATGAGAACATTGCCTCCAGTGATGGTCTGGATTTGGAATGTTCCCCAAAGTTCATGTGTTGAAGGCTTGTTCCCAGCTGGGAGGAGATGGAAACTTTAGGAGGTGGGGGTGTAGTTGGAATAGGTGGGTCACTGATGCATTTGAAGGACACATTCTGTCCCTGGACCATTTCTCTCCTCTTTTCTTTTCTTCTCCTCTCTGTCTCGCTCTCTGCTTACTTCTACCATGATGTACTGACTCACCAGAAAGACCCAGAAACAATGGAACCAGGTATCCATGAACTGAAAACTCTGAAACCATGAGCCAAAATAAATCCTTCCTCCCTTAAATTGTTTTTCTGAGGCATTTTGTCATAGCAATGAAAACCTGATTAACCCACCTTCTGTGATCTCAGCTTGCCTTCTCTCATTCAAAGACCAACAAAAGACTTGGGTGCCCAACATACTTACTGACATTATGCTCCTTATAACCAAGCCATGACTTTTTTTTTTCTTAAATGTTCTTGGATAGGCAGAATTAATATCGTCAAAATGGCCATAACTACCTAAAGCACTATACAGATTCAATGCAATTCCAATTAAAATCTCAATGACGTATCTCATAGAAATAGAGATCAATCATGAAATTCATTTGGAAGAATAAGAGACCCAGAATAGCCAAAGCAATTCTTTGCAGGAGGAGTGAAGCAGGAGGTATCACAATACCAGACCTTAAACTATACCACAGAGCAATTGTAACAAAAATGACATGATATTGGCACCAATATACACAAGTAGATCAATGGTACAGAATAGAGGACACAGAGACAAACCCACATAAATACAGTTATCTTGTACTGGACAAAGGTGCCAAAAACATACACTGGAGAAAAGATAGACTCTTCGACAAATAGTGCTGGGAGAAATGGAAAGTCACATGTAGCAAAATGAAATTAAACCTTTATCTCTTGCCCTGCATGAAATTCAACTCACAGTGGATCAAAGACTTAGACACTAGAACAGAGACCCTGCACCAAATAAAAGAAAAAGTAGGCCCAAATCTTTATCATGTCAGATTAGGAACAGACTTTGTTAACAAGACTCCCAAAGCACAAGAAATAAAAGCAGAAATCAATAAATGGGATAGATTCAAACTAAAAAGCTTTTTCTCAGCAAATAATCAACAATGTAAAGAGAGAGTCTACAGAGTGGGAGAAAATCTTTACCACACTCACTTCAGATAGAGCGCTAATCTCCAGAATTTATAAAGAACTCAAAAAACTTTATACCAAGAATACAAATAACCCAATCAATAAATGGGCTAAGGAAATGAGCAGACACTTCACAGAAGATATATAAGCAATCAACATATATATGAAGAAATGTTCAACATCTCCAGTAATAAGAGAAATGCAAATCAAAACTACCCTAAGATTTCATCTCACCCCAATTAGAATGGTAATTATCAAGAATATAAGCAACAATAGGTGTTGGCGAGGATGTGGGGGGAAAGGTACACTCATACATTTCTGGTGCGATTGCAATTGGTGCAGCCACTCTAGAAAGCAGTATGGAGATTTCTCAGAAAACTAGGAAGAAACCACCATTTGACCCAGCTATCCCACTCGTTGGCCTATACCCAAAAGACTTAAAATCAGTACACTACAGTGCTGCAACCACATCTATGTTTATAGCAGCTCGATTCACAATAGCTAGATCATGGAACCAACCTAGATGCCCTTCAATAGATGAATGGATAAAGAAACTGTGGTATATGTACACAATGGAATATTACTTAGTCATAAAGAGGAATAAAATTATGCCATTTGCAGGTAAATGGATGGAGTCGGAGAATATCATGCTAAGTAAAAGTAAGTAAAGTAAGTATAATAAGCCAATCCCAAAAAAACAAAGGCCGAATGTTTTCTCTAGTAAGTGAATGATGATACATAGTGGGGGGTGGAGTAAGGAAAGAATGGAGGAATGCTGGATTGTGCAGAGGGAAATGAGGGGAGGGGAGGGGGCAGGGATAGGAAAGATGGTGGAATGAGACAGACATCATAACCCTATGTACATGTATGATTACACGAATGGTGAGAATCTATATCATGTACAGCCACATAAATGAAAAGTTGTACCCCATTTGAGTACAATGAATCAAAAAAAAATTTTTTTAAGAAAAATAAATAACAGCTCCCAAGGTGGTCTATTAGGTCCTGCAGGGCCTTTGCCTCCTCCGCTGGCTTTCTGGTGTGTTTACTTTCATCCTCCTCATTGCTCTTTCAGTTCCTGGAGCAACATTCCTCAGCAAACAGCCTGGCACTCAGTTTCCCCTGGCTTTAGGTCTCGCATCAAGGGTCACTTCCCTTAAGAAGTCATCCTAAACCACTATGTCAGGAATTTAATCCAATTTGAGTCAGGCCCCTTCATTTAAATTTAAATACATGCCTTGAATCAGATCCCCAAGCCTCATAAATATCTCTTGTAGAAAATAAGACTCTACCCAAAGAGTGTTCTTCCTTACTTCAATAAATAGTTGAACTTGATTTTGATGAGTGGTTTTATGAGGCAGTCAGCAATCCACATTACTTTGGACCCTGGCTGGCTTCAACATCAGCAAGTGTGTGATCTTGGGGAAAATTTAATAACCTCTCTGTGCCTCATTTTCCTTATCTGTAAAATGAGTACCAACCAGAGAGGGTAATTATAAAGTATAAATGAATTAATACAATTGAAGCTCTATGCCCCGGCATAGCAGGACCTCAATAAATACTGAGAGATATTGGTCAGAGGGTAGAAACTTCTGTTATATGATAAATAATTTCTAGAGATCTAAGGTACAACATGGCAAATGTAGTTTTGTTTACTTGAAAGTTGACAAGAGATTTCAAGTGTTCTCACCACACCTGCATGCTGGTGTGTTTGTGCACAGACACAAGATGATGACAATGCATGGATTAGTTTCATTGTATATAATATGTCAAAGTATCATGTTGTACACATTAAATATTTATAATTTCATTTGTCAACTAAATATTTTAAAATTAAAATCATAAATGTAAAGGTAAAAATTCAAAAAGGAAGAAAAAAGAAGAAGGAAGAAAGAAGTCATCTCTCTAACCCTCCAGGTTGGGTCAGCTTCCTGATTTAATCTCACATAGCCACAACTCACTCTCTTGCACACCATAATATGGTCACATATTCCTTTTGATGAAAGTATTTAGTTCATGTTTGTCTTTCCTACTAGTCAGCAAATCCACGAGAGTAGGAACCTCGTCTGCTTTTGCTTTTGCTTGCTTGCTTGCTCAGTAGGTAACAGTGCCAGGCACACAGTATGTGCTGCACTAACACTGGCTAAATGAATGGATTGATGAATGAGTATAGCAAGAATACTAAGCAGGAGTTTTGCTTTGGGGAACAGAAGATGCCGAGACTTGCCCTCCCTCCTTTGACTTAGGTATTCCCAGAAGCTTAACTAGGGATCCAAGTTTGGGTAGAAATTGATTCTATTTTGGAATAGAAATGAGAAAGAGCTGATAGAGGGTTGGGGAGGACAAGAAAGGAAGGAAAGACAGAAAGGAGGGGATAATAGGTAAGAGAGAAGGAGGCAATCAGGGTACATAAAGGAGTCCAGTAGACTAGAGAGCTAGAGGATTGGGGAAGAAGGTAAAGAGAAAGTGGGATCCAGTATGGAACACCTATGGGCATGACAGGCAGGTAGAACCAAAGGAGAATTCAGCCCCTTTCCACTTGTCTCCTTAGCTGGTTTGGGGGGACTCCAGCTCCAGGGTCTAGGCTGATGTGAGAGCTCTCTGGCCCAACCCTTATATTTTCACCACTACTTGTTCCCCATTGGCCCACAATTTCAGATCTTCCAGTACAAGAATCTTTGACATAATTCATCCCCTGCCCCTGGCTTCTGGAAATATCAAAACAAGCAATTAAATCAAAAGGCTTAATGCATTCCCTCCTGAGAAAGAAGCAGTACCTTGTATGAGGATAGGACCCAAGCTAGAGCTTCCAGGCATCCACACGCCTTTATTTCCTGAGTCCACTCTATTTATGCAAAATGACAGAAACCAACATTGGCTAGAGCCCTGTGGGAGAGGGTTTAAGACCCAGGAAAAAGGTCAAGATTTTACAAGGGGCACCCCTCATCCTTCACCGAGCTTCTTAATCTGCAGATACCCCTCCACTCAGCTTGATGCAGCAGGCACTGGGAGCCCTCGGAGCACAGTTGGGAATAAAGACCAGGTTCCTACCTACCCTCCTGGAACTTACCGTCCAGAGGAGGACGTGTGGAGGGACACCAGAGACATGCTTAAGAGTGGATGAGGAGGAGAGGCAGGGGGAAATAGTCCCAACCAGAGGGAAAAGCATGTGCAAAGCCCCTTGATGGGTCATAAGAATGTATATTGATGAAGGCTGAAGGTAAGCATGGTCTGAGACAAGATAAATAGAAGAAGCAAATAGTGCTGGTCCACAGTCACGAGTTTCATTGTGCAAAATGATGTCAGTGGGTCTTGCCTCTAGGGAGTCTGACATCATCATGGGGGTGGGGGAGCGAAAGTACACTTCTGATCTCTCCTTAAATGGAAAGGTGGGAAAGATACAGTGAGAGTCATACAAAAGGAAAGAATCTTGGGATTCTAGAACATCAGCCGTGGCCCCCTTCTCCCTCCTGAGAGAAGTCTGTATTATTACTACTTTTAAATAAAACCTGCTTAATATGAAAAAAAAGAAAAGAATTTATCTTTACTGAGCACCTGCTATCTGCCAAGCATTCTGCCACATGGGAGGTACTCACAAAACCCTTTGATTCATTCATTTGCTCTATTCAATAATTATCTATGGAGCCACTGCTACTCTCCCTGACCAGGCAAAAGCCAAAGGTAATTTTTACCAAAATCACCCTTCAAAAAAAGGGTAAGTGAACTTATATTCCAATTCCTGACAAACTCCTACTGACAGGGAGTTTCTCTCATTTACTTTATATTTTAACCAACAAAGTACCATTTGGGAAAAAAAGACATTAGCCTGAAATGACCTCAGTCGATGCTAGTTTTGGATGCTTATAAGAAATCGCTTGATGGAATTGTTAAAAGTGGGAGGAAAAGATATTTAACCCCTGTTTAATAATTATTCCTGGGTTTCACCTTAGAATTTACAAAGCTGGGGATGTTGTAATAAATAAGTCTTTTACAAATTGCTTTAAAATGAAATACCATAAGTAGCTACATTGTGGAGGCCATGAATATACACCTACAGAATAAATGAAAAAACCACTCTCCTAATATAATGCAAATGACTGGCTGGGTAAACTCTCCAGAGACAGCACTTTACACAGATCTGTAAAGCACTGGATTTCAGACCACTACAGTGGAGATTTTGTGCCCTGAAAAATCAAATTAGATGCTACACACAGTGGGTCTGGCAATGACAGGTCTGGGGAAAAAAAACTTTGAATAAAACTTTTCCATAAAATGCAAGAAGGAGGGGGAAAATCAGTATTTATAACATTCTATTTTACATAACATATGACTTTAAATATGTATGTGTAACTAAATTAATAAATTAAATACTACCAGTAGACATTTGACTCTTCTACTTTCTCAAGAGTTCATATGTTCAACTTCAAGTTGACTCCCTCCCCTAAATATAGGATCTTCCCACTGGGAAAATGCAAAAAAAAAATTATATTAGGAACTGTTCTGTACTCTAGCATTTGTGGGAACTAGTTATAGGGTGGAGTGGGAAGCTCACTTAATATTCATCAGATAGCTCTCACCCCACCAACCAGAGCACCCAATAAAGATACCCAAATTTTGCAGGTTGTATATTCCCATCCTACTGATGAGGGATCAGGTCCAGAGGGCTCCTGGAGGCTGACCAGCTCAAGGGCCCAGGCACAAAGGACACAATAGGCTGCAGCTCCATCCACCTCAGTGTCATCTGAAACTATGACAGGCATCCCTGGACGTGAGACACCCCACCAAAGCAAGGCCTGATCTCCGTGACCTGCTGCCACATTCCAGCACTTGAACAATGCATTCACATTTTGTGACCAAAATCCCAGTCTGTGTCTCATTCAGTCCTTACAGAGGACGTGGCTCTCGGTCCAGGATTAAGACTCCAGCCTCTAAGTTATAGGCCATTGTTTCCATGATTTCTTGGGTCCTCCACGGACTGGCATCTGTACCTTTCCCCTGCCCACTGGCAGCTTTACAGATATCAAGCCCTCTGTGTGGCCACTTCCCAACAGAGCTGGACAGTGAACACACTGAGCTCTCACCTCTGGCCACCAGCAGATCAGTTGACTCCAAGTACACCCCTTCCCAGAAGAATCAGGCAGAGTAACTTTCACTCTACAGAGGATCCCCCACCATCTCCTCTGCTACTTGCACAGTCTTCTGGTGGCCTCTTCCTTCTTGGTGCACTTGGTACTGGCTCCTCCTGGTGACCTACACTCCCTTCTCCCTCACCTCCCTAATGTCAACTCTCAAGGCTGAAATTATTACCCCATATCTGCAGTATCTGCCTCTCCCTGAAAAGCCCGAGACCCTCCAATTGTATGTGCCTTCATACATCTCCACCAACTTTGAGGAGCCAAAGAAACCCAAGAGTTCCAAATGCCACCTCCGGGCTCCCCTTTATCAGTCAGGTCCATCTCTGCAGGGCCATGCAAAAAGGCCCTCAGGCAGGAGTCCTTGGCAGTGCCTCTATCTCCTTCCTCCCTTCTGCCCTCTTCTGTCTCTGTCCAGGGCATCCTTTCTTTCCTTTCTAAAAGCAGCCCCTCACACGTGACATCAGCAGGTCTGCCGTCTGGCTTGCCTCCGTCCAATCAATCTGTCCTGCTCCTTGCTGTCAGTTTCATAGTCCTCAAAGCACAGCCTTGGGTACAGGGAGATTCTGTCACTACACTTCTCTACTAATTCATGACAGGCAAAGCCACTACTGTTATTCCAGATAGTTACTGACCCCTCTGACTCTTCACAAAGTCCCCATCGTACAAGATTCACCCATCTGGATCTGGAGACTATCATGCTGAATGAAATAAGTCAATCCTCAAAACCAAAGGGTAAATGTTTTCTCTGATATGTGGATGCTAACCCATAGTAAGGGAGAGGGAAGAATAGAAGTTTAATGGATTAGACAAAGGGGAATGCAGGGAAGGGAGGAGGACAGGAAAAGGAAAGACAATGGCATGAATCCGACATAACTTTCCGACGTTCATATATGAATACACCACAGTGAATCTCACCATCATGTACATCCACAAGACTGGGATCCTAATTAGAATAAGATATATTCCATGCTTGTATAAATATATCAAAATAGATTATACTCTCATGTATAACTAAAAATAACCAATAAAAAAAGACTCGCCCATCCCCTGTGGGCCCACGCTACTCTGTCCTTTATGCCAGCATTCGAGTGCCACTACTGCACCCTCAAGCTCAAGCAAGGCTCCTCTTCCAGAAACCCACCCGTGAACATCTAATTCCTCAAACACCAGGTGCTCACACTCCCTCCCTTGGTACAAGGGAGCAAACCCAACAGGCTGAGCCACAGTCCTTTTGTGCCTTAGTTTCTCTATCTGTGCAATGGAACAGTGACATTCTAGTTAGAGGGAGATGAAGATTTGTGATGGTTTCCACATCCACCTGGGGCTCCTGTTCAGAGTGGGCCTCTGGCTACTGGAACCACTGTGCCAGCAGGCTCCCAGGACTAGAAGGGCCTGCGAATCACCTACACATGCACCTTCCCCCACCTCAGGCAACCATGTGTGTGGGTTCAGCTCCTGTTGCTTTAGGGGAATCTCGCGGTGTAATTCACCCTCCTTAGTTCCTTTGAGGGTCAGGATGATGCTCTGACACTTCTGAGATCTCTCCTGTCTTTGGCTTCTGCTCCTTCCCTGTCCTGCTTCCGCTTCTCTTTCTGGTCTCCCCTCTTTAGGAAATCATTTGTACTCAAATCCTCATTGCAAGTTCTGCTTCAGAGGAGCCTACCTCGGCAAATGCCTGCCTTACGGAACTGTTGTGAAGAGTCAGTGTTTATATTGAAGGTCAGGGGCCACCATGAAAATGTGTTCCTATAGCCTTCACCATGGACTCATCAAGCTTAGTCCATATCCTGTCGTTCACATGCTTTCATCTCCCCTTCAAGACCACAAACTCCATGAGAGGTGGGAGCCATGACTTCCAATCTGTACAAATCCCCATGCCCAGCACCCATCTGGCACGGACAGGCTCCCTATTGGTCTAGTGGCTGCAGAGTCTGGTCTTGGTCCTATAAGTAGACAGTGCCTATGCCCAGAACCAGCAGAACTTCCCCCCTTTGTGCCCAAAACTTCCCTTCTCATTACTCACTGGAGCCAGATTGACACAATCACTGTTCCCTCTCCAGAGCCTCTCGAAGCTCTTCAAGTGGTAGGTGGTCCTTCCCAGAAGTTGGGATGCTGGGATGAATGAGTACAGGGTTTCAGTGCAGGAAGATGTCCTAAATGCCAGCTCAAGAAGAGAGAAAATTAGGAGCACTCCACCTCCATCTAATGCAAAACTCACAAGTCTTCAATGTTGAGGACAGATAATCCCTGCCTTTGTCAGAGGTGGGCCAATAGAGGCCTTAGAAGAGACTCTTCAAAAGCAAGTCTGTTTTCTTGTGCACAAGTGGAAATCATAAGTACACACTATTCACATAAAACTGACAAAGTAACAGCACAGAACCCAGAGGTCTTGGAGAAACACCTGCCAGTCACTGAAAGCATAAAGGGACTCATGGTGAACTATACATGAACAACATGGGCTGATGAGAACCCCTGAACCAGGATCTGGGAGAGGGACTCAGAGAGCAACTCACATTTCTTGAATACCTAGTGTCCAAGCTCTAAAGAGGTCATTTGAAACTGGTCAAGTGTACAAAGGCACAATATACATCATTTCCTCAGTGTCATGTTTTAATAGAAATGAACTGGAAAAGCATCTAACAGTACCAGACTGGTTAAATAAATTATGAGTGGTTCCATTATTTATTTAACCAATCTGCTACTGTAAGGAATAATTTGCAGCTCTTAGAAATTAAAATATACATGAATATATGTCTCTATGAAAGACTTTAATGATATATTGTGATGTAAAAAATCAAATTAAAGAAGAAAAAAGCATAAATACTGCCACGTTGATAAACATAGGATATGCATAAAGTCTAGAATGAAGGTCAGCAAACAACTTGAGGGCCTGTTTTTATAAATACAGTATTATTAGACCACATCCATACACATTTATTTCTGTCCACGGCTACTATCAGACCACAAGGATAGAGCTGAGTAATTTTGACGAAGACTGTATATACTGCAAACCACCTACAGTACTTGTCCTTTTAAGAGTTTATCACTCCTCATCTAGAATAGATGCCAAATGTTAATTGTATTTATTTCAAAGTAGTGGTAAGTGGGGTCATTTTTTGATTTTTTTATTTATGCCTATATTTGTATTTTCTCTGCCCTGATAATGTGCAAACTTCTAAAAAGCATATGGCTTAGAAAAACAATGTAGTGACATATTCACATTAAAAATAATTTAATGTTCACAAGAATCTTCCCCACTTTATAGCAAAGAACAGTCTGGGAAAGTTCTAGCAACTCATTTGAAGTGCATGTTCAACCCCAGTCTGGTTGGTCTGACCCAAAGACCTTCTCAGAACAAGATGCTGAGCAGGAAGTCCACAGTGGATGGAAGAGTCCTCTCCTAAGTAGACATGCACAAGAGATCGTCTCCGAGGAGAAGCATCTCCACAAGACTGCAGGTCGTCCTTGAGAAGACTGGCCTGGATGGGATGCATCTCACCACAGGTGAGAGGTACCAGGAGGCTGTGTGTGGCTCCCGAGGCCACAGTGCCTACCTCGGCCAGCTGGGCCAGCCATAACAGGTTTGCATTGCTTCTTCTGTCTCTCCTCTCTTCCCGAACGAACTAAGGTCAGCAGGCAGAGACAGCCACACAGGAGTCAAAGGTAGATCTAAGTCCTCCCCAGTCTCTAGCAGGTCCTTCTCTGCCTCCTGCCTCCATCCCCTCCAGCTCCTTCCCCACCACACATACCTGAGATGCTCTGACCAATCACGAGGCCTGCCATTTCCCCACTCAGGCTATTTCATACTTCCAGGCACTTGAGCCTATGGTTCCCTACAAAAAGTTGATTCTCTCCCTGGCCACCTGGCAGATTCCTATTCATTCTTCAAAAGAAAGGTCACAAACTAAAAACTCACTGGCCATATGAAGCCTGCAAATGCATGTTCTCAGTCCCATGTGGCATTACAAAAATAAGGACATTTCATATTAAAAAAAAAATTGAGATTCCCAGTCTTTCCAGACCAAGCAGAAGATCTAGTAACACTCATCCCACGTCCCCACAGGCTGTGGCTGAGCAGCAGCTGTTCTCTTCTCATGGGGTGTATGCTTCCCAGTCAGTCACAGACCCCACCCCAACGTCACCACCCAGGCTCCCTCACTGGCTCCCCTAGATGTCTATCTGAGATTGCAACCCTTGCTTAAAACCTCTAGCACAATGTTTCTCAAAGTGTGCTCTTGGGCTCAACAGCGTCACCTAGAATCTTGTTAGAAATACACATTCTTAGGCCCCATCCTAGACCTACTGAGTCAGAAACTCCAGGGCTGCAGCACAGCAATCTGTGTTGTAATAAGCCCTTGAAGAGATTCTTATACCCAGTCAAATTTGAGAACCTCTGCTCTAGCACTGCGGCCAGCCTGTGCCCCTCCCTCAACTGACCTTCTCTCCCCTACCCCCATCCTTCATCCTCAGTCCCAACAAATCTGCGCTGTGCCAGCTCATGACCATACGCATTGCCCTTCTGTTCCATGTACTCCCCTGTCCGGTGGCCGTGTGCTCTACCTGTCAACTGGCTTCCTACCTGGTGGGATCCTTCTGATTCCTCCTTTCCCAGCACCTGGCAGAGAGTCAGTCTCTCAGAAACTTCTATTGAAGAATCGACTCACTTGGTGATTATTTTTGTCCCCCTCATTTGGAGGGGTTAAGAGTGACCATGAGGCAGCCTCAGTCCTCCTCTGGCTCAACAAGGATGGCAAAAATCAAATGCCTGTAGCTCCAAGGAGCAGCAATATTTCAGCTGAAGATGAAGTAATTCCTATTCACAGCATCTGTTAATCACTCAAGATCCTTCTAGATGCACGGGGCTATAGAATGAAAGGTGTTATTAATGAAACCATACAGACTGGGAGGCAGTTCTGAATAGCAGCTCTCCTTCCTAACAATGCCTTCCCCTGCAAGTTAATCCTCTACCATTATTTTAAATTCTTCAAGTGCTACAGAAGTCATGTAGGTTGTTTTCCTGAATAGTCACTTAGCTGACAAGCATTTTCTAATTGACAGAACATTCTGAAAAGACAGATTAAAGAGGGGGGAGAGTGGTATTAAGATGGCGCAATTGCCCACACACAGCGGGAGGCTAAATTGACTGAACATAAGATTCGGAAGAGAAGTTATTCATCATACCCCCCAACTCTGTTGCCCCTTCCCAGAGAGATTTCAGAGAGGTTCCTCCACGGGTGGCTCTGATCCAATGATGTGCCCAGAGGGACTGCATGCCTCCTGCAAGCTCAGATCCAAGATGAGCATTGAAAGTCAGTAGCAATAATAAAAGTGTTACGAATAGTTGAGTTGCTCATATGCGTCCAAAACTTTCCAGTAGGCTGTGTGCCAGGGGGTTTACACTTATCATTCCATTGGGATTTGTCCCATTATCCAGATGAGGCAAAGAAATGCATCCAAGTCCACAAAGCTTGTAAGTGGCAGAGGTGAGACCAAACCCAAGTTTGTCTAACTCAGGAGCCTTTATCATCACATCACCTCCTCCCCTCTAAGGAAACGTACCTTGGAGGACTGTAGGGTGGCATGAGCTCAGATGGCAAACACCCTGCACCACGGCCCAGACCCCCAGCAAGGAGCCTTCCTGGTACAAGCATCCCCCATAGTGCTGGCAGAACCCGGGGCTGTCCGGGGGGTCATCATTATACCTGCCCTGACACCCTTGAGAGTCGCAGAGCCTCTGGATAGGACTCACCTATCAATCAGCCTCCTTTAATATCTCATGGAGCTGATGGACTCCCCCTGATGGTCCTCAAACCATGCGCGCTTTGAACAGCTAATGAGGCATGCAGGATGGCTTCACCGTCTAATGTTTTCAGATTTCCTGGGGTGAGATAATGCCGCTGACGAGGGAGTGTACACTGAGCCGTCCCAAGCACTGATAAGGTGTTAATAAACCTTAGCAAATGCTGATTAGAGGCGGCTCCAGCAGCACAGAGCTGCTGCTCTCTGCACACACACGGGAGGTTGGCCAATTAAACTTGGGGAGCTTCTCAATTTGGAATTGATCCCAAGACAGCAGCAGAATGAATGCATCTCCAGCGCCTTCAAGCTGCCCAGAGATCAGGTTTTCCTGTGCTAGGCCTGGGAATCCAGCTGGAGCTTGGTGCCAAGGGACAGTGTGAGTAAGGAGTGCTTCAAAGACCTGTCCCCAAAAAGCCAGACCCTACAAACACCCCTCATGCCCCAGACAACCTTTAGGTATCAGATATTCAGGAATGTAATTAAAACTTGCTTGAACATACTTCTATTTATAGCTGATACAAACTTTCTTGGGATAAGAAACTAGATGCCAGGGTTCACCACCTAGTCCCCCTCTCCAATCAGCACATCTGACCCCCAGCTGCTGCCGTGTGGGCCCCTGAAAATTGAATTGGGGTTCTGGTTTACCCCAGAAATGTCAGGAGGCTACTCCCTCCCTGTTTTAGTCAGATTTTTCACTGCTGTGACTAAAGGACCCGACCAGCACAATTGTAGAAGAGAAAAGGTTTATTCCAGGGCTCACAGTTTCAGAGGTCTCAGTCCCTAGAAAGCCGGCTCCATTCCTCAGGGCTCAAGGTGAGGCAGAACAACATGGCGGGAAAGGGTGGTGGAGGGAAGCCGCTCACATCGTGCTGCTCAGGAAGCACAGAGAGAGACTCCACTGGCCAGATACAAATATATACCCAAAGCCACGCCCCAATTCCCACCTCCTCCAGCCACACCTACCACTTCAGTTACCACTCAGTCCCATCAGGGGAGTGATTCACTGATTGGGTTAAGACTCTCACAGTCCAATCATTTCTCCTCTGAACCTTCTCGCATTGTCTCACACATGAGCTTCTGGGGGACACCTCGCATCCAAACCATAACACTGCCCCTGGAGGTGTCCTGCAGCCAGTGAATGACAGCTGTGAGATACAAACGCCCAACCTTTTGCCTCAAGTTGGGATAACTTTGTGCCACTTCTACTCCTCTGCTCCCTCTGGGATCAGGTGAGACCAGAGCTCAGCTGGACCCCAGCCATACCCAGCTCCTTCCTCTGTCCTATCCTGCTGCCTTCACATCCTTGTGGATCTCACCTGAGAGCCCTCCCTGGATCCATCATTTGTGCAAAGCCAGGCTCTGACTTCAAGGCAGACTTTTGCAGGCAGAAAAGCAGAGGGAATGAGAACCGCTATTTTTGAGCACTGTTGTGTGCCAGGCATTGTGTTAGACACTCCATTCACTAATTCACATGTAAAACTTATGACTGCAGAAAACTGTCACTAATCACAGAAAGAAAACTGAAGCTCTGACTGGGAAACGACTTGGCCAAGGTCACAAAGTTCCTTCAATAGCAAAGGCAAGATTTCTCAAGGCCTGGTTGAGGCTGAAGTCAAATCAAGTATCTTTCCACAAAAAGTCATGTGCCTTCCCCTTGTTTACCATGAATTGTGTGAAGTCAGAAGAGAAAGTGGAGCTTAATAAAGACACATATTTGAAAAGATACATCAGGCTGAAAGCTGACAGACCAACAGGAAGAAAGCAAACCTCCCCATGCTGGAGAGCTCAAATATTCATCCATTCTGTACAAGTCCTGTCACCTCCTTGCTTGACAAGGAACTAAGGACTCGCCGCCTCTCTGATTCCCAATTATAAAATATACCCTACATTTTAATTTAGGATGTAAATATTTCACTGGTCAACAGATTGGGACAAATATTCCCACTTTGGGCTCCTGCCTAAAGGAGCTAACGGTTTCAATAAAGGTAAAGGAGTCTCCTGCCAGAGACAGTAGCTTCTGATACTGTCACACACAGTGGCTTAATTAAAATGAGCTGTGTGATGAACATCTCCAGGAGGCAGCTTACTCTGATGGTGTCACCCAAGGACACTGCCATTTGGAAGAAGGCAGATAGTCTAACCCCAATCAAACACTCCCAACAGTGAAATGTGCCACCACTGTGTAGGTATTAATTACTACCCAGGGTCCTCTCAGCTGACAGGCAGAGGCTGTGAGCAGGTGTCAGGAGGAGTCCCCTTCCTCACATGCTCACCATTATGCATCTACTCACCCCCCTCCCCATGCCCAGCAAGTCCTGCCTCCATGGCCACAATCAGAAACTCTAATCTGGGGTGTAGTGCTTTAGCCTCCTGCTTTATTTAACTTGAAATTTTTCCAGAGACACCACAAGGGGGAATGTGTAGAAGGTTGGGATGTGGCAGACCAGAGAAGGAGGCACAAAGGGTGGAGTGTGGAGGTGTTTATGTACTTACAGCTCCCTAACGAGAGCCGCAGGCAGGAGCAGGTCCATTCACCTGAGCCAGGTTTGCTGCAGCACACCTGCTGCTACAGACGTGATGAAGGCTGCCCAGCGGACTCAGCCCAGAAGTGAGCAAAATTATAAGCAGGCTTCAGCCTTCAGAAGCTGGGAAAGAGGGATCCTGCTCTGGACATAGGTTCAGGCCCCATGGGGACTGCAATCAAGAGCACTTTCCTCTCCAACATCCTGAGCATCCAAGAAGCTTCATCAGTAAAAGTGTGCTGACTCTCACTTTCCATGGGAAAAATGCCCAGGAAGTTACAAGGCCAGTGAGTCCAGGCAGCATCTTCATTTCCTGTTGGAGAGAGCTTTCCTCTATGTCTACACGGAGGTCTGAGGGAAGGAAAAGATGATCCTGATATGCAGGACCCAGAAAGCCCCAAGCGAGTGGTGGGCAGGTGAAGGAGGTGTAGCCACCTCCCCTTGACCACGGAGAAGCAGAGATGCCCACAAGGAAGCTGCTGGTCACTGTGGCCCCTGATATGATGCCTAGAGAGAGCCCTGAGTTTGTAGAGGGTAGGGAACACAGGTAAGGAGCTATTGTGATCACGTTGCCCTTCAGAGGTGGAGAGACCATCCCTCAGAAGGACTGTGGACTGGAAAGCCAGCTCTGAACCCAAGGAATGCCAGCATTTTATTTATGCTTCCTGCATCCCATCCTTACTTCCCTGTATGACTGTTGTTCCTCCTTATAGTTCAGAAACAGTTTGGGAAGTACAACATCCTCTTGGCTGTGCTAACCAGAAGGCACTGGGGTTTGGAAGAGGGGTCTGAGGAGCTGGCAGTGTCCATGCAGGCCGTGGGAAACCAAAGCACACATCCCAAGCGGGACAGAGTCAAGCCGCGTGGCCCACACCATTTACCAGGTCTCGCTTCTATCAAAGAGATTAAGATTTTCCAGATTCAAATCTTCCACAAGGGAGGTTTCCCAAGGGTCTAACTTCTTACATTAAGGTAATTGTCTGAAAAGCTGCCCTGGCAGGCTAGAATGGGTCTAGGTTCCAAGCCCTATTTCTTGACATCCATCCTACCTGTTCCAGGGTCCCTCCCTGGGAGCCCTCACCCCTGTCAGTGTCTGTATAAGAACACAGGGAAGGGGATCCTGAAAGGTGTTCAAACTCCCTTCTCTCCTCAGCAGACACCAGGCCATATCCTTCAGTCTGCAGCCCTGCAGCCCTGAGGTCCATTTCTGTACCTCACCCTAACCCCAAGCCAAGTGAAACTGAAAACGTTAGGGGTCCTTTGGGTCTACATCACCCAGCTTATCTGCTTCATGTATGGAGGTAACTTGTATGAATGTTTTTAATTGTTTTGACCAATTTTAAAATTCCGACAAGAACTGATTGAGAATCAACTCAAATACAGAATATATATACATGCACGAGTGCACAAGCATGCACATACACATAGAGAATATATGCACATGCACAAGTGCACACACACACACATACACACACACACCACAGGCATGCACAAGCCATACCAACCTGTGCTAAGAAAGCTTACTGGGCTTACAGAGATGAGCAGAGTTCTCATGCTGCTCAGAAGCTCCATGTGACATTAATGCCCAGAATTCAAGTGCAATAGGCTAGAGGCACAGTACTGGGATCCCAGCTCTGTCAGTCATGCTGTGGAAGCTCAGCAACTTCTTTACCCTTTCTGAGAGCTGGGTCCTTCGTCCACCAAACTGGGTCCATAATATTCTCTTAGGTTTATTGTGACAGTGTGAAAGATGGTGGGCAAATATTAACTCAGATAACGACCTCTAAAAGTAATCCTTGTCTTCAAATTCAAACCATTTCCTTACTCTAATTGTACCTTGTTCCATGAAATTCATAAACCTTCCTTTTGACTAAACCAAGATGGATGCCTTTCTTGTTAGAGGTTTCGACAAACGTTTTCAGAGTACCTATTCTGTGTCAGGTTCCCAGCTACAGGTATGCGGGGGTGGCAGCAAGATGTCTGCCCTTGAGGAGCTCGTGGTATGCTTGGAGAGACCACAAATGAATCACAGTGTTAATGGGAGATGAAAGCTGGTAAAGGAGAGGCAAACCTTGTCATGAGAGGAGCCTCCCAGTCAGTGGAAGTGGTCAGGGTTGGCTTCCTGGAGGAGGAGAAAGAATAGCAAGGTGAGAGGGCATGGAAGGAAGAGGTACCTGCAGAAGTACTAAGAGGCCAAGAGGGAAGAGAGCTCGGTGATAGTGAGGACAGGGCCCTAGGTCATCTACTGACATTGCTACAGAGGAGGGGAAGGTGAGAGGTAGGGGTAGAGGGTGATGGAGCAAAGGTAGGCTGGACTTAAAGGTCCTGGGAGGCTAAACAAGTGGGACATTAATCTGGCACAGCTGGGAACCACAAAGGTTTTTATGCAGAGGAGTGACAAGGTAAGTTTTATATCCTAGACTTTCAAGTTTAAGATAGTGTCTGATGACAATCCATACCTCAAACAACTTCCCTCAAAAAAAAAAAAAATCTATGACAACTCAGACAAAGATGAAAATAGTAAAACTAAGATTTATCACCAACCAAGGGCCAGATGCCAGGAGAAACTTCTGCAATTTTTAACACCCAAGGAGCTAAAAGAAAACTCATGGGCAAGTCATTGCCTGGCCATTTTTCAGACCACTAGATTTTTTTTTCTCAGACAATAAGAAGTTATTTCCTCATCTTACCCAAAGGAATCAATAGCTACTTTTTCTTTCTTTCTCTTTTATTCTCTTGGGTAAAGAAATATAGGCATGCTTCAGGAAATGTTTTAAGTAGCTGAAGTAATTAAAGACAGCACTATACAAATAAAGTAAGATGGATTCATTCTAAATTAGTCGGGAAAATAATTACCTATGGAAGGCCAAGTTACTTGAAGTATAAAACCAAAAGAAACAGTAAGAAAACAAAATTAAGTTAAATGAAATGTTAAAAATAATACCATAATAACAGGTATATGTTTTAGGATGATAAACATAAATAAGTTCCCAAGCTGAGTTAAGAAATAAAATCTAAACACATGCCAACATGTGGAACCATACCTACAACAAGGTCACTCAGAACTGATCAGCTGTGAATGTCCTTCCTTTTTAATGTTTTTGTTACTATATTTTCATCAGTTTATCCCAGATTTTTCATGGTCTCAGACCTCAGTCTACACCAAAAAGATACTTTAACCACTTTGCTAATTTATGAAAATAAGTGAGTTACTTGTCCTTACCTCTTGTACCCTACAGCATCCTGGGAAAGATGCAAATTCCTACACAGTGCACACTGGTGTCTACATAGCATGCAAGGGAAATAAAATATTTTTATTTCTATTATATCACCTACCCAATGATAAAGCAAAAATATTTGGAAACATCAAGCTGATAGAATTTTCCCAGAAATTCCCATTCAGATATGTAGTTTCACAAGTGTTTGAAATATGGAATAAATGGAGAATACATAACCTTCATTCATATTTGTCATTTGTAACTTGCTAGTAATGGGGGGTGGGAATCTGTGCTTGTGGAAGGGACTTGGAGGTGATATTAACATCCCTAAATACTTCATCCAGTGAAATAAATTATGATTAAAATGATTAGAAAAAAAGACTGTAAATATCTAAACAGATATACTCATCACCAAGGGTGGAACCAACCCATTCAGTACAACTTTCTTTCAGTTAAACTCCAGCTCTGTGCAACAGGGACGCCTGTGTTGATTCCCAGTTCCATACTAGCACAGGGTGAAGCAAGATGATCTCTGTCCTGAGAGAGTGGCCATCAGACAAGAGCCTCTCCCTTCTTCATGGGACATTTTATTTCCTATGATCCATCCCCAAATATAGAATTTGGCTTTTGAGTTTCATGGGTATGTGGCTGTGGAGTCTGAAAACAGTGTTTGCTAATGATGATATTTCCTTGCCTCCTGCTGGAATGATCCAAGAAAATAAGAAGGCTGGTATCCCACCCTGCTCCAAGGATAATGTGAACACTCTCAGGCTTCCATTGAGCTCCAGGTCACAACACATCACAGGCACAACTCACAGGCCAGCTTGAGGTTGAGCCAGGCACCAGGAAACAATGTCACTGGGCTGGACTTGGCTAAACAAGACTCAGGACCTGGACAAAAGCAGAGGGTCAGGAGAAAGGGACACCCCCCTCTCTGCCTACCTGAGCAGGGTAAGTGCCTGTGCTCTCCTCTTGCTCAGAGAGGACTGGACAGTCATGACCCTGGAAGATATGCTTTCTAATCTCAGACAAGTGCAAAAGTTCCGAGCTCTCAAGCCTGCAGTGTGGTGGAGGGACACCCCATTCTTCAGAGAAGAAGTGGCCAAGAAGTCAACTGTACAGCCAGCCTGAACCTCTGTTCCTCATCAACCATCACTTTCCTTCAGTCCTCGAAAATCACCCCACTTTGTAGAAATGGAGCTATGTCCAGAGCTGAGTTGTCAAAAAACATTAGGCAAAAAAAAATCCTTCCTCACCAACTGAGTCCCAAGGAGTACCTAAAGAGAATGGGATGGGTATCATTAAAACTCGCCCTTGGATCCTGACATAGAGATGGTACATGACAGGGCTCTACTTGCCCTTGAGGAGAGATCAAGTAAATGAATGAATGATGGCATGGGTGTTGATATATGAATGGTGGAGGGAAGGAGGAAGTGGCTGAATATTATTCTGTTGAATGATTTCATGAATGAATGAAGTGCATAAATGTGTGAATGAGTGAATCGGTGTGGGAACAATGAATTGAATGGGGTGAATAACCGTGTTGTTGTGCATGTGGGATGAATGGCTGAATGTGCAAAAGGAAAGAGCAAGCTTCAACCTGAGCACGGTGTCCACAGTGAAAGGCACAGTGCAGGGCCCTGGCTCAGCTCACTCACCACAGTCTTCTCTTCACACAAGGTCCCTCTCACATCCTTACCCCACCCTGCCACTTTGAACCAATGACAGCAATGGCAGCCTGTTGTGGGTGGCATTGCTCCCCATTACTATATGTGCTGGAGTCCTAACACTTGGTACCTCAGAATGTGACCTTATTTGTAAATAAGGTCTTAATAGGCATAATCAAGTTAAATGAGATCATTCAGGTGGACCCTAACCCAATATGATGGTGTCCTTCTAAGAAATGAAAAATTTAGAGGCAGACACAGGGTGAACACCATGTGAAGAAGCCAGAGGTCAGGGTGATGCTTCTGCAGGCCAAAGAAGGCCTAAGATTGAAGCAAACCACCAGAGGCAAGTGAAAAGGGACAGAGAGATTCCCTCTCACAGCCCTGGAAGGAAGCAACCTTGCAATACTTTGGACTTACAGCCTCTAGAACTGAGACGTTAAATTTCTGATGTGTAAGCCCCCCTATTTGTGGTACTATGTTATAGCAGCCCCAGGCAAAGAACACACAGTCACTGTGAGGTTCCCCCAAGTTCCTCCCCATTGCCAGAACCACCTACAGCCACCATAACCCCAGCTATGTGGATAGTTTGTTTGGGAGCCGATGCCCAAAGGGGAAGCAGCCACACAGAGTTCCTCAGAGAAAACACATTAGACCCCTCTGCTCACAGACAAAGAAGGAAACACGAAACCCAATGAGATTGGCTGAGCATGTGTGAAAGTGTCAGAGGAACTAAAATGTAAAGGAACCATTAGGCAGCTGGAAACAGGCTGCTGCCGCCTCTGTGCCAGCCTTCTCTGCCTGTCTTAACTGATGGTGTTGACTCTCCCCATGGAACCAAGACTCCTGTTGGTATCCCCAGCTCCTACCCCAAGTCTGGCGCATAGTGAAAATTCAATAAAGTTTTGAAGGAGAAAGGGAAGCAAGGAGGAAAGGCTCACAAAAATTAAATGTCGCCTAGTTCCAGGGGAAGGGCTAGCAATTCTTATCAATGTGTTATTGGCCACTGCAAGTTGTGTGCGATGACATTGGATGGTACGTGGATGAACACTTTTAATAGTTATATATTTATTTTAATTAATACTAATTGGGAAAAAAGTATTCATTGCTAGCATATCCAATCCACAATTTCATGGAAATTATTGCTGTAGATGAGGTAATATTCAAGAAGGGAACTGACTTAAAGAAAAATAGCAAAAGTAACTATCAGGTGGTCTGAAGATGGGGCAAAATTTGTGGACATCAATCAAGAATCATTGGAGTTTAGGATACTGGTCTGAGGCCACAGAGGCTCAGTGGTTTTTGCTTAATAAATGACAGATACATAGATAGATGACAGATCATAGATAGATAGATAGATAGATAGATAGATAGATAGATAGATAGATTTGTAGATAGACTTTAAGATTCCACAGCTGGGGAAAAGACAGTATTTGCTCTATCCAGGCCTTCAACTGATTGCATAAGACCCACCTACTTTATGAAGAACAATCTGCTTTACTCAAAGTTCACCTATTTAAATGTTAATCTCATTAAAAACACCTTCACAGGGCCATCCAGAATAATTTCTAACCACACAGCTGGGCATGATTGTCTACTAGATTGATATATAATTCATTCATACCTGGGGAATGAAAATTTGGGAGGCTGCTAAAGAAGAATAAAGGTTCTCTCAGACCTTGCCATTGATGAAGACAGCAGCCAAATGGTACTAGCCCATTTGGGCTTCTATAACAAAAACTATAGACTGGGTGGATCAACAAGAGAAACTGATTTCTCACAGTCTGCATACTGAAAGTCCAAGATCAGGCATTGACATATTTAGTGTCTGGTGAAGGCCTGCTTCCTAGTTCACAGATGACATCTTCTAGCTCTGTCCTTTCATGGTAGGAAGGTCAAGGGATATCTCCAGGGTCCCCTTTGTAGGGTAACTTTCTCATCCATGAGGTCTCTGCCCTCATAACCTAATCACATCCCATGGCTCCATCTCTTAATAGCCTCACAATTGGGGTTATGTTTCAGTATAAAAATCTGGGGAATCATACCATGGCACACCATTGGCCCTTACCTCCTCACTCACCTGGACCCTGTGCCAACTTTCTCACTGCCCTCCTGACCTCCAGGCTGGCCTCCTCCAATTCCTCCTCTAAAACTGATCCACAGGTCCAATCTTAGCGCTCTCACTCAGTGGCCTTTCATGGACACCGTCCTCTTCACTCCAGACTGCCTGAAGAATAAGACTCAACTCTGCACCAGCTCCAACACCTTTCCCGACCGGGTCACCACCAACTGTTCTATAAAACCTAATCCAAGGAGTCTGAAACACATCCTACTGCCTGAATACTCCCTGTAGTCTCGGGGCTGGGCCTTTGCCCAGCCCATTCCTCCCACCTGGAGTGGCCTCCCCTCTCATGCTCTACCCAAGCTGAACCTGTAACCTGGACTGCTCTTCCATAAGACATTCCTGCTCCCTACAGACAGAGCCATCTTGTCTGTTTCTATGTCTCCATCTGTACAGAAACACATTCTGGGTGGCTGTGATTGGCAATTCACTTGTGTAGACAGAGCAAGGACTCTTTTCGCACCTTGATGTGACCATGGCTGAGGTATCCCCACCTGTGGTTTGGGAGCTCCTAGCAGTACTCTGAGAAGAAACGCTGGGAGATGGGTGTCCAGATGTGAGGCTGGTGAATGACTGGATAGAAAGCAGACAAATCTGGAATGAGAAACCTCAACCCCAGAACCACATACCTCTGTACAAACTAGGTCATGAACATCATGACATTAAGTGACAAGGACAATGGATCACCTGGGCTTGCTGCAAAACTTTGGTTCTCAAGCTGGAAGTTTCCACTGAGGCTGTCCAAAGGATTCACAGGCAGTAATGCTGAGCCTGGCCACTTACATGCTCAGTGGTTCTCCCAGACATGGGACTACAGAGGAATCTGGCAACCCAGGGCCAGAAATGTTCTCTCCCCGTCCCTGAGCACCCACAGGCCATCCCCAAGGAAATGCCTAGGGATTGATTTTCAACTCCACAGTTATAAAAGGGCCGTGATCACAGAGCTTATCTTTCCCAAAGGCCAGGAGACAGTGACAACTCTAAAGATATGCTTAGCAAAGCTCTGGAACAATTTTAATAGGCGACACAATCGATCCATTCCTGCCTGAGCTTTTTGCCTCCTTCTATTTTCCTGCTAAAATGCACAGCTGCTTCTTCACTACAAAGACCCCAAAGTGTAAAATCTGTAAATTAGAAATGTCTTCTTGTGGACGGTCAGCAGTTGGCTGCCTGGGCACAGACAGGGGAAGGAGGGAATTCATCTTGTGCCTGCAGCATTTTCTTCAGGTACCATCCCCTTGCTCTGCATCCCTGTGACTCTCCCAAACTCTCTCTCCTGTAAATCAGAGGCTCATACCATCTTTCTTAAAAACCGGCAAGTTTCTGAAAGTCTTGCCACATGTCTTCTGTCTCCCCTGGTTATGACTTAGATATGAAGTGTCCACCAAAAACTCACTGTGAGATAATGCAAGAATGTTCAGAGGTGAAGTGATTAGTTTATGAGAGCTATAACTTAATCAGTGCATTAATCCACTGATATGGATTAACTGGGTGGAAACTGTAGGCAGGTAGGGTGTGGCTAGAGGAAGTAGATCACAGGGGGTATGTCTTTGGGATTTATATTTTGTCCCTAGTGAGCAGAGTTCTCTCCACCCTCCTGCTTCCTGTCATGACCTGAGCTGCTTTCCTCTGCCATACCCTCTGCCATGATGTTCTGCTTCACCTTGGGTTCAGAGCTATGGAGTCAGTTGACCATGGACTGAACCTGTGAAACCATAAACTCAAAATAAACTTTTCCTCTTCACGGTTGTTCTTGCTGGATATTTTGGTCACAGCAATACAAAGTTAACTAAAACACCCTGAGCAAGGATCAGACATAGAATCACTATGGGGGCACATGACCCTGCCTTCAACGCTGTCCCTGTGCACTATTACAAAGTCCCATCCAAACCCTGGAACCAGGGTCAGCTGGGCAACAGGAGCCACATGGGACACTTCAGGGGAGTCAGGAATGTATCTGATCCAGCTCTCTCCATGGAGCCCAGTCACATGGCCTTGCAGTTAAGACCCTAGCACTGTGTTCACCTTCAGTGGCAGTGAGGAGAACCAGTAAGACATTCCTTTTTCATGCAGACATGACTGGTAACTTCCCTGGACCAGGTCCTGAATCTGAAGCTACAGAGACTCAGGTCTCCCCAGTGGGGCTCGACAGGCACAAAAAGACCCTCAATAGAGTGGAATTGCCCCAGACAGCACAGTGGTACCAGAAAACTGGGCAACCAATCAGAAGCTACTTCCCTCTGTACTCGGTGCCTCTGCTGTGGCCACCCAGGTTTCAGAGAGGTGAGTGGGGACATGTTCTACCTTCTGGGAAGACCCATTATCAACCACAACCAGTACAGGCAAATACCAAGGGTCATCTAGAGTGGTCTACTGAATGACTCAGCCCTGTTTCAGCAAATGGTCTGGGTGGGGACTGACTACCCCTTGAACACAATTCCAGAAAAGAATTTCTAAAGTTAGCCTCCTCCAGGGTCTCCATACTGTCAATGATTTAATCATTAAGTTCTCTCAGAGCTGCAGAACAACTGAAATGCATTCTTTCTTTAATCTTCCATATCAAGTACCCCTCACTCAGATCTCTTCAGGGCTCCAGGGCTCAGCTGAATCAAAGGCTTGGGGTATTGGCCTGGGGGAAATAAAGCATCTGTCAAGCCAGGAAGTGAGAGGGAAAAAGAGACCAGGGTCCATTTGCTTCGAGCTATCTTGAACACTAGGTTCATAAAGGGGAAAGACTGGACCAGCACAGGGTTTGAGTCCCAATGCCCATCCTGAATGCCTTTGACCAGTTTGTGCAACCTCTCTGAGCTTCTGTATTCTCCTCTGAACAGAGTGATAAAAAGCACATCCACTGCAGGCTGCTGTCAGAATCCAATGAGTTGATGGGTACAAATCAGCTGGCACAGAGCACATTGGAGCACTTGATAAACAGGGCCCTTGACATAATAGTAATAGAGAATTAACTTCCACTTTTCTATAGACTTTGGCTTATCTCCCTGGAAGTGGACACAGGAGACAGGAAACAGCCAGCAAAGAAGTCTGAAAGGACCAGTCAGCAAAGTATGAGGAATCCCAAAAGGGAACAGGAGCCCAAAGCCCAGGTGTGAAAAGGCAACCAGCAGGCTATAGAAGAAACAGGGTAAGATGAAGGGCAGGGGATGATCACTGGAGACCACACAGGAGCAGTGTCCATAGGACAGTGGGTATCCTCCTCATTGCAGGGTGTATGAGTTCGGGACCCCAGAAGAAAACTCTGAGGCAAGGGTTCAAATGCAAAGCTTTCATTTGTGAGGCACAGAGAGAACTAACTGGGAGGGAGTCGACAACTGATCCCGGGAAGGAAGGCAGCCAAGGAGAGATGTTATTAGGAAGTTTCCACACAAATGACTGGAACTTCTTTCTGAAGAGAAACAGGGTAGCACATGGGTCTCAGGATTATACCACTCAAGGGACAGGGGACAGGATATCTATGCACCAACTCAATCTGTCTTTGGTTGGGAAATGTTCCCAGGTGCACATTCACCAATTCTTCCAGCCTGCTCTCAGTACAAGCAGAGCATGGCCTTGGGATTCTAGAAAAAGCCTCAGGCACAAAGGTCCAGAGTGGAGGGTCTGAGAGAGGACCAGCCACTGCCAGCATCTGCTCCAGAGAGGTCCCATGAGAGAATAGGAAATGATAAAGTAGAAATGATAAATGCAGATAACTATTTTGAAGAATTTTTCTTAAGGGGGAGAAGAGAAATGGGACTGGAGCATGGGTGGGGTGGGGTGGGGGATGGGTTGAAGAAGAGAGGGTCATGCATGTTCCAGACTGGGCAGGTATCATGACCCATTTGAAAAGGAGAAATTAATAACACAAGAGTTCCACCCTTCAGGAGGAGACAAGGAATGGTTTGCAGTATCCAAGAAAAGGGGCTGTCTCTAGAAGATGCACACAAACACAATGTTTATGCAGAGCATCAGGACAGCAGACAAGGCTCGTGGCTGCCAATTACGGGTACCAGTGGATGCACAGTGGAGACACAGATCAGCTCTATCCTCCTTGTTCCTATTTCCTCTGAAAATTAAAAAGCAAGGTATTTATGCTTACAGTAGCTCTATTCACAATCACCAAAACTTGGAAGCAGTCCAAATGCCCTTCAATAGGTGGATGCATAAACTGTGGTACATCTAGATAATGGAATAGCATTCAGGGCTAAAAAGAAATGAGCTATCAAGCCATGAAAACACATGGAAAAACCTTAAGTACTATGGCTGATGAAAGAAACCCCCTGAAAAAGGCTATAAACTATATGATTACTGATATCCAGCATTCCAGAAAGGGCAAAACTATGCAGATAGTAAATCATTCGTTGCTAGGGGTTAAGAGGGAGGGAGGGAGGGAGGGACAAAAAAGGAAAAGCAGAGAGAGATTCAGAGGAGTGAAACTACTCTGTGTGACACTGCAAAGCAGACACATGTCAGTATACATTTATCCAAACCCATGGAATATAAGATATAAGAGCGAACCTTACATAAACCAGGTACTTTAGTTAATAAGAAGGTATTGATATTGGTCCAATATTTATAACAAATGTACCACAGTGGTGTAGGATATTAAGAATAGGGGAAATAGGGGAAGAAAAAGGGGGTATAAGGATCTCTCTGAACTTTCTGCTCAACTTTTGTGTAAACTTAAAACTGCTCAAAGAAATAAAGCTTAATAATTTAATTTTTTAAAGCAAATATATATGTATGTACACACACACACAAATATATGTACTGAAGATATTTTTGAGGTTCCAGGAGAAGGAACATATGACCAGTGACATGAATGACCCGGGGGAATGTAGCAGGATCCCCAGGTAGCACAAAGGGCTCATTTGCTCATTTGCAGTGGGCATCCAGGATTTCCCAGAGGCCAGTTTCAGACTGGTTGTGTGTTTTTGTCCAACTACTTCTAAGTGTCTGGATGCAGAGCGGGAGGGAGCTGGACTTGGCCAGGCGTGAGGTTGCCCTAGGGAGTCACGCCTCACCAGAGCCTTTCCTTGGCCCCATCCTCGTCATCTCCACCTGGGCCACTGCAATAGCTTCTAAATGGTCCCCAGACTCCAGCCCATCCTCAACATCACTCCAACACTTCAAAGGAAACTCATCCAAGAGGGCCAGGGTTCCCTCCACCATTTCTACTGGTGCCTAGCTGCCTACAAGATGAAGCCCGGGCACCGTTGCATAAAACACAGGAACAATTTAGCCAGTAGGACCCAAACTGACTCCCTGATTGCAGGTCCCCATCCTCCCCTCCCCCTCTGCTCCCTCATCCAGTGCTTCCCAAACCAGAGCTCTGCACGTTGTGCATACTGTCCCCTCTGCCCACCCAACCTGCCCTCCTTCTTTGCTAAAACCCAGACTTCTGTGTGACTCTCTGTAGTATCTTCCCTGCATGTCCAGAGGGAGTTAATGGAAGCAGTGGATGGTCTCACAGTTCTGGATTTCCATTGCTATTTTTGCATTTATGTTAATATATTAGGACTTTGCCTTTCCACTCCTCTAGACCAGGAATTTTGGAAGATGAAGGATGTTACATTATTCATCTTGTTACCACAACTGGCACAACATCAAACACATAGTAGGAGTTCAGTGAAGTTTGTGGAATGAACAGATAAATGTAACTGAACCCAAATGTCACTTGGTCCAGCTCTTATCTGAACTTGGAATTGAAGAAAGCATTTCCTTCTTCCCTTGAACATTATATTTTCATGCAGAGTCATTTCTAAAGCATCATTTTTATGGAGCTGTTCTTCCTGAGAAGGACACAGAGGTTGCCATGGGGAGTGGAGACCAGCAAGGGGACTGGTCCCTGAGTATGCCCCATGCTGCTTTTTCCACCTGTGCAAGCCCAACATGACACAGCGCCACCATGATGCACACTGCTGTGCAGACACAAGTTAGATAACGTGCACAGAGGGATCCCACCATACAGAAGCACAGTAGGCACTCAACTGCACCCAGTTCTTCCCTTCTTCACTCACATGGGACAATTATTGTCAGGAAGTGTGCTCCCTAAATCTTTATTCTGATGCAGACCTTGCTCCAGATGATAAGAACAGCTACATCTTATATTGCTCTCAACTGATAGTAAAAGGCCATCCTGCGCTCAGATCCAAGTCTCTTGGCCATTCTGAGAAATGAAGGAGCTGTCACTAAATCACACAGAATATGAGGTATGTCATTATCTTCATCCCTGAGAAAAAGAATGATAAATCTGTCTCCATTAGCTTTAGGAATCAGGTCACCTTGGCCAGCACCACCAATGACCTCCTCCCAGCACAAACCTTGTGTGCAGCTGTCTACCTGAACACCCAACTCCAGCACAAACCAAACTTCAGAACAGGTCCTACAACACTGCCCTTCTGCATTCCCAGCCATTAGACCCTGCGACACCATGAGTGCACTTTCTAGCATTGCACTGACACCTCCAAAGCACTCCCAGGTATCCTTAGCCAACAGCCCATGGGAAGGGGCCAGGATCCTCTCCCTGCCTCTGGAGTCCCTGCTGTCAGAGGCCAGTCCGGGTCCACGTGTTTGTCACTCATTTCAGAAAGACAACCCAAGTGCCTCCTGTGGTCAGGCCCTGGCATGGCCAAGGGAACAAGCACAGAGCACTCACAGTGCGTTCCTCTAGATACTCACAGAGCAGCAAGGGAGGAGATGTGTGTGTAGTAAGGGAAGCCAGGGGACTGAAGGAGCCCCAGTGACATGTGCACAGGACTTGCAGATAGAAGATATCAGCTTCGTACTCTATGCTGATCACGCATCCTGCGGCTTCTGGCCAGGCACAGGCTGGGGAATGGGAGGAGTCCTGAAGCTCACTGAGTACTAGGTCCCTGAGAGCAGAACCCAAGCTCTCCTGGCTGCCTTCCGTGTCCCCATGTAGGGCCCTGCCCAGCATCCTGACCTTGCCTCCGCTCACTTTCTCTCCCGCTCTCTACATCCCAGCCCCACTGGGCTTCCTTCTGTTCCTCAAGCTCATCAAGCTCTTTAAAGCCTTAGAGGATTTTGCACTTGCTGTTCCTTTCACCAAAAATGCTGTTCCCTGACGCCTCAAGACTGGCTTGTGCTCATACTTCAGGACTCAGCTAAAATGTCACCACCTCCAGGAGGCCCTTCCTGACCACCACACTATCCTCTATCACATCCTCTGCTCCTTCCTTCCACAGAGTTCACCACCCTCCACAGCTGTGTTTCTCTTTTTACTTGATGATTTGTTTTGTTTGCTGTCTTACCTTCTGTTGGCATATAGTGTCATGAGGTTGGGGGTCTTGTCTGTCATGTTTGGTCCAAAACTCAAATTCAGCACAAGCTACGCAGCAGTCCCAAATACTCACAGAACAAGTGAACAAATGAAAGTCATCTGCCAAGCACTTTACACCCATGGTTTCGTTGGATGCATGGGGAAAACAATTTGATATAGAAATCACTATACCCACCTTTATAGATAACCAGTGAGCCCAGTGGGTTCCTGGACAGGTCTCCACCCCACAGATCCAGGATTTTATGGGAGAGAGGGACCCCATTTTTTCCCATATTTTGTTCCCAGAACATTCCATAGTCCCTATAATCGAGCACCAGTAACAGTTTGAGGAACTAACTGCAAACTCAAGAGCGTGTGTGTGCGCATGAGTAATTACTGTTTTAAGTTCCTTTATAAAGTAAAGGATCAGGAGAATAAACAGGACTGAGTCTCTGGAGATGAAATTAGTCATAGTGTGGATTAAAAAAAATGAATTTACCTACATGGAGGAGGGCACAGGGCCTGGAACTAAAACAAGCTTCTGATTTCTTCTCAACAGCTACACACACTCTAAGTCTCTTCCACGCTGCCTACTCTAGCCTTCTCTGTACTGGGAGACAGTCTACGTGTGCAGGTGTGCATGTGTGAGGCTGCCCATCAATCTGGGGAGCTCACATGCACAGGATCTCTGTGTCTATGTGTGATCTGTGGGTATGTCTATATATGGCTATAAATATGCATGTGGATCTGAATCAGGGGGTAGTCAGTGTCTCAGTCTGGAGGTGTGTGTGTGTATGTGTTTACTGCTTCTTCCTCAGACTGTTAACTCCTGACTGGACAAAGGTCGGGTCAGCTTTTTCTCCATTTTCCTTTACTGGCCTCTTCCTAGGTAGCCCATAAGCACAGTCAATTTGTCCAATAATGGCAAGCGAGCCCAGGGCTCACCCTTCCCAGATCCCTGTTCACACAGCCTCCCAGCATCACAGGGGTGAGCAGCCAGCCCAGGCAGCACAAGGGAGCCAGCCCGTGTCCCCTTACCCTGCGACTCTCTGGAACACTGACACTCTGCTGTGAAAAGCTGCCCAAGCGTTCATGCTCAGGATGGTGCAGCCGGCAGCTCCCAGCCAGGCCTGTGGAGACTGGCTCCTCCCCACCCCTCCACCCTCCATCAGTGTATGCAGGGCACGTCCTGTGGTCAGCGCAGCAGGAGGGACTGTCTGCATAGCCTCTGACACTGGCTGCCTCTGTCCTCACCAACAACCACGGACTGTTCCAGTCCCGCAAACGCTTCCGTGGCTTTGTCTCCATTTAAAGCCACAATCTTGCTTAACCAATTAATGAAACACCTTCCCTCCCGCAATTCTTAAATTTCCCCAGAGCCAAATGTAAAGTGTACACAATTACGCAGCCCACAGTTTGATAAAGGAAGGCTTACATCTTTAATAATTCTCAATGAAAGAACATCCTGTGAAGGAATTGTTTAATTAAAAGACAACAATGGAATAAAAGGCAAATAAAAGGAAAAGAGAGAGAGATCACAACTGTTAATTCAGAACTAAATAAATATCCTCCACTTGAGATTCCTTAAACACTTTCTTAGAATCCAGATTTACTTGTTCAGCATGCAAATGAATTCTATCATTAAACATGTTTGAAAAGGAGCAACTGTACTTGGACTAATTTTGTATCTCTCTGCTTAAAGAACTGCGGACACGTCCCAGAGAGAATGGGGATTCCAGCTCTCAGGTGACAGCAGCTTCTCCTGGATGAATCAGAGATGGCTGGGAGGAATTCTGGTTCAAAGAAGGGCTCTGGTAGATGAGGGCAGGTCAGCGAGAAGACTTCTGCTTCTGGGGAAGTGGAGTATACATATTCTATTCTCCCTACCAAGTACAACTAAAAACCCCAAACATTACACAGAAAACTGACATAAAAAGAGTCTGAACAGGGGAAATATAAGGCAGACCAGCTAGGGACCTCCAGACCCCAAGAATAACACAGTGATGAGATCTCCAAGGCCAAAAGCCTCAGATTTCCTACCCTTGAAGACCTGTCCACCCAGAAACACAAAAATTACAGAGCAGAGAGAAAGCTAAAAAAACAACAGAAGCCTACTCTCTCTAGCTTCAGGCCCAGGAATGAGGTGACCTACTAAGACAGAAGACTTTCAGACAATAGCACCTCCAGCCAAACAGCAGGAAAAAGTGTGGTTTCACCCTCACCCACACCAGCAAAGCCCAAGTGGAGACCCTGGACTTCACACTTTTGTCATCCTGAAACAAGGTCCTCACTCCTCTACCAAGTGACATCAGAAAAGGCCTAATCTAGATTCCTCAGAAAACTTGGAATGGTACCACCATTTGACTCAGTTATCCCACTTCTCAGCATATACCCAAAGAACATAAAGTCAGCACACTAGAGTGATCCAGTCACATCAATGTTTATAGCAATAACTAAGCTATGGAACCAACCTAAGTACCCTTCAACAGATGAATAGATAAAGAAAATGTGGTATATATACACAATGGAATATTCCTCAACCATAAAGAAGAATCAGAGAATTCAGACAAAAGAGACAATATGTTTTCAATTTTATAAATGAACAATGGGATTATTGAGAAAAAAAACTAGGATTTATGACATCAGAGTCCTGGAATAAAAGGAAAAAGAGAGCAAAGATGAAAAAGTAGTTGAAGAAATCACTTTGAACTTCTCAAATTTAGTTAAAGATATAAACCTACAGTTTCAAGAAGCCAAGTGAATAGGATAAACACAAAGAAATTTCAATCAAGACATATCATAGTCAAACATCTAAAAATTAAAGATAATGAAAAAATCTTGAAAGCATTAAGAAAGAAACAGCATATTACTTACATAGAAAAAACGATTCAAATGGCAGCATATATCTCATCAAAACCATGCAGGTCATAAGAAAATGAAGTGACATTTTCCACAAGGAAGTGACAATATTTTCAACATTCTTCAACAACAACAACAACAACAAAAACCTGTTATCCATGATCCTACATCCAAAGATAATATCCTTCAGGAACAATGGGAAAATAAAGACAGCCTCACACAAATAAAACCTAAGAGAATTTGTTGCCAGAAGACCTACCCTAAAGAACAGAAAGGAAATTATTAAAGAAGGTGCCTTAGAATATCACGAAGATGCAAAGAATATGTGTTAGTTAGCTTTTCATCACTGTGACCAAAATACTTAACATGAACAACTTAAAGGAAGAAAGGCTTGTTTTGGTTCACAGTTTCAGAGGTTTCAGTTCCTGACTGACTGGCTCCTTTGCTTTGGGCCTGAAATAAGGTAGAACATCATGGTAGGAGAGTGTGGCAGAGGAAAACTGTTCAGTTCATGGCAGCCAGAAAGCAGGGAGAAAAGAAGGGAGGAATCAGAGACAAGAAGATCCTTCCAGGCGACACCTCCAGCAACCCACTTCCTCCCACCAGGTCTTACCTCCCTGTAGTCCATTCAAATTATTAATCCTGCAAGTGAGGTTAGAGCCCTCACAATCCAATCATTTCCTAGAAGCCCATCTATGGACACTGCTGCACTGGGGAACATGCTTTCATCAGATGAGCTTTGGGACTACATTCCAGATCCCAGTCATAACAATATGATTGTTAAAAATTGGGTAAATATAATACACATTTCATCTCCTCCTAAGTTTTTGAAGTTTGAAGAAAAAAATCATCACACTAAACATATGTAAATATGTAAAGACACTGGTATTTCATATTGTCTTTACATGTGTAAAGACAATACGGAACAGTTTACACATGTAAAGACAATTATATATTATATTTATATATTATAAACAGGGAAGATAAAAACACAAAAGTAAGTTTCTGATTATACATATTATATAACACGTATAATCAGAAAAATGAGAGATTACATTCCACTTATGTATGATCTATCAAAATGTATAAATGCACTCTACTGTCATGTACAATTAATTAGAACAAATAAAATATATTTTAAGAAAAGGTAAGTTTCTATATTTCACTTGAACTGGTAGCACCATAAGACTGTGATGAGATTCTATATGAGTTCAGTGTGTGTGTGTGTGTGTGTGTGTGTGTGTGTGTGTTTCAAATTGAGAGAAATCATTTTGAATCTAGACAAATATACATTAAAAGGCTATAGGTAAATAAAATGGAATTCTAAAAACTTCAAGCAACCCAGAGAAATGCAGGGGAAAAAAGGAAACAAAAACACAGAACAAGCAGAAAGCAATAAATAAGATGGCAGACTTAAGTCTTGGTATATCAATAATTGCATTAAATGTAACTAATCTAAATATAACAACTAAAGGACAGATATTAGCAGAGTGGATTAAAAACCATGACCAACTATAAGCTGTTTACAACTAACTCAGGTTTGTTGTCAGATTATTATTCTAATACAATAATACACAGAAATAAAAGGCTGGACAAAATACATATCATACAAGCATAAATCAAAAGAAAGCAAGAATGATTTATATAAAGTAGACTTTAGAGCAAATAAAATTACCAGAGACAGAAGGTACATTATAGAAAAATCAATCCACAAGGAGACACATCAATCTTGGATTTGTATATACCAAACAACAGAACTGCAAGTATATGAAGTAAAATTGATAGAAATGAAAGGATTAATAAATAAATCCACAATTAGAGTTTGGAGTCTTCAATATAGCTCTCTGAACAATTAACAGAACAGTTGAACAGAAAATCAGCAAGAAAATAAAAGTACCTAACAACATCAACCAGAAAGATTTAATACACATTTTTAGAATATTTCACTCAACAACAGCAGAATTCACATTCTTTTCAGGTGCCAAGAACATTTACCAATACACTGTATCTTAACCCCCCACACACAAAATTTAAATTTTACAGTGTGTTCTCTGTTACAGTGAAACCAGACTATAAATCAATAACACAAAAATAACAGTAAATTTCCAAACACTGACAAACTAAACTGTACACTACAAAAGAGAACATTTTCAGGAAAGCAAAAATTTTAAAAATCCTCTCTTAACTGAATTAAAATTAAAATACAAAATATCAAAATCTGTGGGCACAGGTAAGGCAGTCTTGAGAGGGAAATTTATATCACTAACAGCATATATCAGAAAAGAGGAGAAGTCTCAAATCAATAAACTAAGTTTTGATCTCAAGAACCCAGAAAGAAAGCAAAATGAACCCTAAAAGAACAGAAGGAAGAAAGTACTAAAGAAAACACCTGAAATCAAAAACAGAAAAAAAGAGACATGAAAAATAGAGTTCTAGAGTTATTTGAGAAGACCAATATAATTGACATACCTCTAACAAGATTGGCAAAAAAAAAAGAAAAAAACACAAATTTCTAATATCAGGAATGAAAGAGTGATATCACCATATACCCTAGGGACATAAAAAGGATAATAAAGGCATATCATGAACAATTTACTACATCTAAATTTGACAACTTAAGTGAAATGGACCAATTTCCTTAAGAAACATAAGCCATCACAATTTATCCAACATGAAATAGATAATCTGAAGAACCCTTTTAACTATTAAGGAAATTGAATCCTAATTTTAAAACTTCCCCCAAACAGAAATATCCAGGAAGATGGTTTCATTGATGAATTCTATCAAATGTTTAAAGGTGAAGTAACACCAATTCTATACAATCTCTTCCAAAAATAGAAAAGAAGGCAATACTTCTCCCTTCACTTTATAAAACTGATAGTTTGTCCTGACGCTAAACCAAAGATGATACAAAAAAGAAAAAGATGACAAGACTAACATCCCTAATAAATACAGATGCATAAATCCTTAACAAAACACAACCAATTAAAATCCCGTAACACATAAAAAGGATGATACAATACTACAAATTAGGGTTTATTCCAAGGAGGCAAGGGTAGTTCAATTTTGAAAATCAGTTAATGTAATACTCCACCATATTAACAAAATAAAGATCACATAGTAATATCCATCAATGCAGAAAAAGCGTTTCACAAATTTTGATATTCATTCATGATAAAAACTCTAAGAAGAAGGAATAGAGGGGACTTCAGCAACTTGATGAAGAGCATCTACAAAGATCCTACTGCTAACATCACACTTATGGAGAAATAAAGCTAAATGCCTTCCTCTTTCATTTGTTCTTCACTTGATGGGACAAAGTAAGAATATCTGTTTTTGCAACTATTATGCAATATAGTACTAGAAGTTTTAGCCAGTACAAATATTGAAGAAAAAATCTTATAGATGTGAAGGCAGGAAATAAAACTGCTCTTGTTTGCAGATGACATGATTATAAAGAAAATCACAAGCCATCTAGAAAAAACTTTTGGAAATAAATGAGTTCAGCAAGGCCACATGATACAAGATACACATGCATAAATCATCTGCATTTTTAAATGAAGTAGATCCCCCAATTATTTGTAGTTTCACTTTTCATAGTTTTAGTTACTCATGATCAATTAAGTTTCAAAAACATTAAGTAGATAAAGAAAATGTAGTATATATACATCACGGAATATTACTCAGCCTTAAAGAAGAATGAAATTATGGCATTTGCAGGTAAATGGATGGAACTGGAGAATATTATGCTAAGTGAAATAAGCCAATCCCAAAGAACCAAAGGTTGAATGTTTTCTCTGATATGCCGATGCTAATTCACAATAAGTTGGGGAGTAGGCTAGGGAAGAATAGAAGTATTTTGAATTAGAGGGGTGTGAAAGGGAGGTGGAGGTACGGGGTTAGGAATGATAGTATAATGGAATTGGACATTATTATCCTACAGGCATATATGATTACACAACTGGTGTAATCCTACATCACGTACAACCAGAAGAATGACAAGTTATACTCCATTTATATATGATGTGTCAAAATGCATGTACAACTAATTAGATAAATAAAATATAAATTTTTTAAAAAGATAATTAAATGACATCTTGTGTTCATGGATCAGAAGAACAAAAAATAAATAAATAAGTGGAAAATCCCAGAAACAAACAGTTCATAAAATTTAAAATACGCACTTTCGAGTAGCATGATGAAATCTCCAGCCACCCGACTCCCTTCCACCTCGGACATGAATCATCCTTGTGTCCAGCATATCCACACTGTGGACATTGCCAAACCAGCTGGCAGTTAGTAACTGTCTCCTTTATCAGATCAACTGTCGTGGTATCGCAGTGCTGTGTGCAAGGAGCCCTTATTTTACTTCATAATGTCTCCAAAGCACAAGAATAGTGGTGCTGGCAATTTGGATGTGACAAGGAGAAACCTTGAGGTACTCCTTTAAGTAAAAGAGTAACATTTAAGTTCCCCAATTTTCTTTAATAATGAAAGAAAAGCACAGTATGCTGTGCTTGCTAACATCTATGGTAAAAACAAATCCTCTCTCAGTGAAATTGTGAAGAAAACAAAAGAAACTTGTGTTCGTTTTGATACCATACCTCAAAATGCAAAAGTTAATAGTCACAGAGTGTAGTACATGCTTAAAGATGAAAAACGCAATAAATTTGTGGTCAGAAAACATGAAAAGGAAACATTCCAGATGACAGCAACATGTTACACCAGCAAACATTTTTATAGATCATTAGTAGTTATTGTTAATCTCTCACTGTGCCTAGTTTATAAATTAAATCTTGTCATAGGTATGCGTGCTTAGGAATGCATATTATATACAGGGTCTGGTATATCTGCAGCTTCAGGCATCCACTGGGGATACTGGAATATATCCCCACAGGCAAGTGGGAACTACTCTACTAGCAATGAACATACAGACACAAATTAAAAATATACTAGCACTTACAAATGAATAAGAAAGGAAGAAAGAAAACTCTCTTCTATAAAGTACATGATTGTTATGCTGGATGAAAGAAATTAATGGTGATCTAAATAAATGGAGAGACATCATAAGTTTGTAGATTAGAAAACTCAAATAGTAAAGGTATAAATTCTATCCAAATTAATACACACAGTTATTCCTATCAAAACTTCAATTGTTTCGAGGTATAGACGAAAGTGATTTAAAATGTATTTAAAAAGACAAAAGAACTAGAATAGCTGAAATTATTTCAAAAAAACAAAATAGAGTGGGAAGACATCTACGCAATGTCAGGACTTAGACAGCTACGGTAATCAAGACTGTGTTGTACTGGCGAGGAGAGAAAGACACAGATCAATGGAACAGAATAGCCCAGAATAGATCTACACAAATAAGCTCAACTGGTGTTTAGCAAAGGTGCAAAGTAATTCAGGGGAGGAAGAAAAGTCTTTTTAACAAGTAGTGCTGGAGCGGTCAGACATGCAGAGGCGTACACGCACACACACACACACACACACACACAGCCCTTAAACTGTCTCACATCTCACACCTTATATAAAAATTAACTCAAAATGTACCATGAACTTAAATGTGAAACCTAAAACTATGATACTTTGGGGAAAAAAATTAAGAGTATTTGGGGGATGTAAGTCAAGGCTAAGGGTTCTTAGACTTGACATCAAAAGCATGATCCATAAAATTAAAAATTGATAAAATGGAGTCATCAAAATGGAAAACTTTCTGTGAAAGACACCACCAAAAAGATGGGAAAAAAAAGACAAACAACATTCTGGGAGAAAATATCTGCAAACCACATGTCTGACAAAGGCCTGGTAAGTAGGATATAAAGAACCCTCAAAAGTCAACGGTAAAAAAAACAAACAGTCCAATTAGAAAATAGGAAAAAGACATCTCACTGTGGAGGATAAACAGATGGCGAATAAGTACATGAAAAGTTGTCCGATATCATTATCCGCTACGGAAATGCAAATTAAAACAACAATGAAATATCAGTACACACCTATGAGAATGGCTAAGATAAAAAAATGTTGAAAACATCAAAACTTTTGGAAAATGAGGAAAAACCAGCTCACTCATATATTGCTAATGAGAACAAGGATATTCGATGAGGAAAACAGTTTGGTAGTTTCCTTTTAAAACAAAAATAACACACAACTACCATAAGACCCAGCAATTGTACTCCTGGGCATCGATCTCAGACAAACAGACATGTTCATGTGGAAACATTAATGCAAATGCTTATAGCCACATTATTCATAATACCAATACCTATGTGGAAAGAACAAATGTTTTTTGATGAGTGATAGTTATGGTACATTATGGCATGAAATACTACTCATCAATGAAAAGGAATGAATATATGATCCACACAACAATCTGGATGAATCTGAAAACAATTATTCTGAGTGAAAAAAGGTCAAATTTATAGTCTACATGCTGTATAATACCATTCAGATAACATTCCTGAAATTGTAAAATTATAGAATGGAGAACAGAGATAGTGGTTGACAAAGTTTAAGAAAGGGTGGGGACAGGAAGGAAGTGAGTATGGTTACAAAAGAGCAGCAGGAGGATTTCTGCTGGTGATGCAAATGCCCTGTGTCTTGACTCTATCCATGTCAATATTGTGGTCATGATATGCCATAGTGTAGCAAGGTGTTATCATTGTGGAAAATTGAATAAGGAGCATACTAAATCTTTCTGCATTATTTCTTTCAACTGTACTAGAATCTACAGTTATATCAAAATTATGGTGGAATAGTAGGGATATAGTTTTATTCTTCTGCATATGTATATTCAGTTTTCCCAGCACCACTTAAAATATCTTAGAATAAATTTAACAAATGACAATTACAAGATATGATGAAAGAATGTGAAGAGAAAACACAAACACACCAAAAAAGACATACCACGTTCATAGACTGAAAGAATTAACATTAAAATATTCATATAACCAAACTAATCTACAGATTCAATGTACTCCCATCAAAATACCAATGATATTCTTTACAGAAACAGAAAAAATTCATGAAATTCATTAGAACCACAAAAACCCTCAAATAGCCAAAAAAATTCTGAGGATAGTGGAAATAATGTTGGAGACATTGTAATAATCACAATATTGGACTTCAATACATAATACAAAGTTATAGTATAGTAACCAAAACAGAATGATACTGGTATAAAAACCAACAAATAGACCAATGCAGAGAGAACCCAGAAATTAATCCAGTTACATATAGCCAACTGATTTTTGAAGTCTTTAAGAACATGCATTGAAGAAAGGATGGTCTTTTCAATAAATGGGGTAAGAAAACCATACAACCAACTTTCTTTAAGATGTTAACAAACATACTTAGAAAGATAACAATCAACACCTAACTTCTATAAGATTTAAGAGACCAAAAGGAATGTCACCAGACCCTGCAGGGACACATGCAGTAATTGATGAGCTCACCGTCTTACTCAGCAGACCCTTCTGCCAATGGACAACACAGTCGGGCATAATTCAAAGAGCAGTCTCTGGAGAAAACAAGTTTGTATCTGAATCTTTCTGTGCTACAAGAACCAGCTGTAGGGTTTAAGACAAGTTAGGATTACTGCTCCCTTTCCTGATGTGTAAACTGGAGCTAATAATACCTGCTGTTGGTATGAGGATCACTGATAATAATAATAAAACCTACCTCTTTTCATTACTTAATATTACTTAGTACTGTCTCAGAGATCTCCACAACCCTAAGGGCATCTATTAGCATTCTCATGGTATAGTGGAGGAGGCAAAGGCTCAGAGTTAGTAAGGAACCTGCCCATGGTTATCACTGAACCTGGAAAGTGACTGAGCTGGAATTTGACCCCAGACCCATCTCACTCCAACATTTTTGTTCTTAAAAAGGATAAAGGTAAAGCTTACCACACAATGGAAGTTCAGCAGGGTTCTGTCCCTTCTCAATTCTAACTTGCCAAAGCCCCATTAACAATGTAGTACCTGATTCAAGCATCACACCTGGGTGTGTCCTGGTCACCCAACAGCACAGGGCTTTCATCAGCCATTGAGGTTCTGTGCACCTTCCCAGGATGCTCCCTGGAAGCCTGGGCTTCCTGAACTACACTAGCCTTTGTCCCATGATGTAATAATCATAAAAAGGTTGTCTTAATTTGCCAGAAATCAAAGGGCCAGCTTGGGGTTATGACAAATATCAGCAAATGAACAGGGAAGCAGGTATCTTTCTGGGAATGTTTCTGAAGTGCACATTCTCTGAGTGATATAAGAATTTTTAATTATAGTGTGTGTGTGTGTGTGTGTGTGTGTGTGTGTGTGGTGCTGGGGATTGAACCCAGGGCCTTGTGCATGCGAGCAAGTACTCTGCCAACTGAACTATATCCCCAGCCCTTTAATTATAATTTAATTATAATAAATTGCCATCCAAAATATCTGTCCCAATTTACATTCTCACCAATAGCATGTGAAAGTAAACATTTGCCTACAATTTCTATATAATACGAATTAAATAATGCTCAAGATATGTTCCTAAATGAAAAATAAGAAAAAGAAAAATGCATAGTATAGCCTGAATTTTGTTTTTTTTTAAAGGGACAAACAATAATTATAGAATGCCATTTTGTGGGAAAAGATGCACAGATACAAACTCAACTCTTGATAGTGGTTATCTCTGAAGAGTGGAGTAATTGATCATAGTGGAAGTTTATAAAACTTCCTCTTAAGTTTGCAAGCAGAAGGAAAACATTAAAGTTACTTCTTAGGAAAAAGATAGAGTAATAAATAATTAAATGTGAAATCAAAATAATTCAGATATAAAGAAAATACAATCCACTGGTTATTTTCCAGCATGTCTTATCTTTAGGAATCATCCCTTTGCTTTCCACAAAATGAATTTTCTTTGACAGTACTACACAAGATAAGCAGTTGGTTGATCTAGCCTTGCTAAGGTAGGCACCCCTATTCTGGCAGCATCCTGGTCTCCTCTTATATCTTCAAGTCAAGATATTATTATTCTTACATCTTCAAGTCAATATACAGTATTATTCCAATATGAAAGGAGAATCTGCTTACTATTCAAATGATGATTATTTAGTCATCCATAGTCATTGCATCCTGTTAACCATTGTTAGCATTTTTGGTCTTACTTTCTTCCAGATTTGGTTTATGCAAAGTTCCCTATTGAGCCTTACAGAGTTGTAATAAGATGATATGTGCAGTCTTGTGTCTTGCTCTTTTTCAGTATGTTCCTCTGATATCATTTGGTAAGTGCTCATGGGACAGCTTTGGGCTACTCCATCACTCTGTAATCCTGTAGTTTCCTTAACCATGCTCCTAACGTAGGCTCTCAGATTATCACCCATTTTTTAATCAGCTGATTTGAATTATTTCAATGCAGAAAGCTTTCTTTGTAATTAGGATAATCTCTTAGGAGAGATTGCTAGAAATGGAATTACTAGGTCAAATTGTATGCACATTTTTATGGTCCCCCATATTCTTTATTAAATTATACTAGAGAATGTCTCCACCCAGGGAAAATAGGAAAGGCAATGGTTCATTTTACCAAAGTCTCACCAGCACTGACTGTTCTTTAACTGAGTGGTGAAAAATGGCACCCTGCTTTAATTTGCATTGCTTTGATTACAATGGAGGGTTTAGTGGTTTTCCATATGTTTGTTAACAAGCTGCATTTCTTCTTGTGATTTGTTTGATCATGTTCTTTGCACATTTACCTACTGGGAATGATCAGAGTGTTTTAAGTTTCTCTACGCTCTCTGCTTTGTCACACTTCTGCCATGACTACCCTAGCTGTTGACTGCCATTGGTGCCCACTTGAGATATCACAACCAACGATATTTTAGGCCTACAAAGCATTTCACGCACATATGCTCTGGTCTGACTTTCACAATGTGCTACTTGGAGGACTAATGGGATTTGTAGTCCCCATTTTACAGTGCAGAAAGTACAGATCCAAACTCAAGAGACAGCCTTTTCCAAGGTCAAAAAACCGAACTAGTAGGCCAGGGTCAGAATGTGTCCAATTCTAGCAGGCCAGGCAGTGCAGTGGTTAGGAGTCCAAGTTTGTAACACAGCTCTGCCCTCCCCAGGGACAAAAGGTCAAATGAAATAATGCCCGTGGGAAGATAAGCACAGTGCCTGGCCCACAGTAACTATGAATCTTTCACTTCTCAAACGTTTGCTGGTGCCATTGGGGCCCAGGGCCTTACTGGGTACTAGGAATACAGAGCTGAGCCAGAAGCTGAGTCTGCGGGAATCAGACAGATGCATGGCAAACAGCCAGTCATTGTGGCAGGGCCCTCTCAAAAGCACGTACAAGGCACTGAGAGGGCTCAACCCAGGCCCTAGTCCCTGTCACTCAAGGTCAAATTCATCTTTTTCAAGTTTCACATTTGAACAGGGTCTGGCTCCTCCAACCCAATGTCACCCATGAGGAGTCACAAACCAAATGGAATGACTCTCATAAATTTCCCCACATCCCATCCATCAAGCCCTCCCTTTGTGACTCTCCCCTCAACAAGAGGAGCCAACACTTTTCCTGAGCATGTGCCTCTGATCTTCTCTGTCCAGAGGCCTGGCCATTCATTCTCAGGGTCTGATTGCTTCAGAGTCTGCAGACAGCTGCCCCTCAGTAGTCTCCATGTACAGGGCTTCTGGTAGCTGGAGGTGGTACAGGGAAGAACTTTGTGTTCTGGGGATCCTGCACTACAGTTGGTTCCCAGGGAACCACCAGGAGTGTTTGGGACTGAGCTTCAGCACCCTCAAGAGACTGGGGCTCGGATATTGTCAGTTATTCTGACTCCACAGGGATGTCAATGCAGAAAAAGAGGCCAAAGTCTGGTGACTGGCATGAAGCAACTGGGAGAAGTGCATAAGCTCTGGTCAAAGAGACCACTGCTAGCTAAAGACTGGGCCATGCTGGCCCCTCCATGCCTCAGTGTCTTATCTCTGAAGCCAGAATTAAAGCAGATCTAGCTCCAAAGGCTTCCTGTGCCAAGTATTATAGTCATATATATAACTGAGGCCCCAATCCTCCCAACAGCACTCATGCCACAGATTAATAATAACCACCAATTACTGAGCACTTCCTGTGTACAAGACTGTTTTTTAAACACGGCTCATATATCATCTCAATAAATTCTTACCATGACCTTATTCAATCATTTAGCCAAATATTTATTGAATGTTTTTCTAGGTGCTGGAGATATAAGACTGAACAAAACAGATGAATGTCCTTGCTCTGGTGAAACTTACACACCAGTGAGGAAGACAGGAAATAAATGCGATTAATAAATAAAATGTACAGTAAGTGATAAAGTCATGAGTATTGAGGAAAACAATAAAAACAGAGAGAAGAGTTAGAAAATGTCAATCTGGGGATTAAAGTTTTAGCAGGTTGTCCAGGGAAGGCCTCACTGGGGAGAAGGCAGGGACTGTTAGAATTATTGGTAAAATTCACTCCCCTCACTGTGGGTGGAGTATACTGTACAGTTTGATCTGTTGTGGCCAGTGGGATATTAACAGATGTGATGCAAGTTAAAGTCTAAAACATGATTGTACAGGGAACTGTCATCCTATGCTCCTTCTTTGGGTAACTGTTACTCTTGTAACCTCTGCCCAGTGAGGATGCTAGAAGTAGAATCCACCTACTCCAGCATAGATGAAATGCCCAAGGTACCCAGCAGGTGTGTATGAGATGCTGGATGCAAGTAAGACTTGGAGATGTTTGTTACACAGCATCATGTGGTCATCAGTGACTGACAAGAAGACTTGAGTTAAGACACTAAGAAAGCGAGAAAAGAAGTTATGTGATCATCTGAGGGGTAGGCTGTTACTAACAAAGAGGAGAGCAAGTGTGGAGATCCTTATTTAGAGGCCATCCTTGCATATCAAGAAACAACAAGGAGACCTGGGCAACTGGAATGGAGAAACCAAGGAAGAGGGTGGCAGATGAGATCAAAGAGAGGGTAAATGGCTGAATCAAGTTATTGTTTACAGGTCAAGTGAACATAAAATTCTGCATCCAAATCAGGACATACTTTTTAAATTGAAGTATAATTTACACATATTAAATTTTGTTCTTTTAGTATACAGTTCTATGAGATTGATAAATGCAGAACCCCAAGCTCCAGGGTATAAGGACAGAAGCAGGAAGGCCTTCATGTAAGCAGCTAAGAATGATGGTGGCTTCATCTGAGGAGGTGGCCCTGACAATTACTTGGTGAGGCGTAATCAGATTCTGGATACATCAAAAGTAGAGCAGACAGAATTGTTAATTATGAGGTATGTGAGAAAGAAGCATCAAAGAGTTTTGACCTGAGCAACTGAAGAAAGGGTGGTTGGCCCATTTCACAGAGAAGACTTAGAGAAGATGAGGCATTTGCCAGTGGCTGTCCATTGAGAAGTGGCATTCCAAAGTCCCCGTTGGTCATCCCCACACTTGGCTTTATGTCAGAGAGAACAAATGTTCTTCTCTGAAGGAGGAGTCCCGATGGGATCCTGACAACATGAGTGTGCCCAGTCCTGGACACGTCCTGCCAAGGGCACTGCCAAGAGGCCCAGAGGGAGGGAGCTGGAGCTTCTCAGGGGGCAATTCAAAACCATCCCTGAGACCTGGGGAGGTGCAGCCCACTGCACCCCTCCTGCTGCAGAGGATAAAGCCAGGAAAGCCAACCCTGCCAGAATCAGCTGTCACTCTGCCTCCTGAAGTTATACTTCTGAGGCTACAGACTGGAGAGGCCAGGGAATTCTGAGCCCTCAGCAGTCCCAGGTGCACCTATGAGGAAGGCCATACCCCTCTGCTGCCCCTAGCTGGTTTAGCAGCTAGGACTAGATTCATTATATGCAAAGACACTCTACTGTACCCCAGTCCAGGGTCGTGGCTCCCAAGGGCAGGTATCAGTCAGAAGAGACAAAGCCCATGTGGACAAGCAGCAACACTGTACTCAGGCCCAGGAGGAAGGCAATTCCCACAGCTGGCTCAAACAACACCTTCTTGGGGTTCAGGGACCATTTCAACTTTCATTGCACATCATCTCATGTTCTGCCCCAATCCACAGTTCTTAAATAGGGAAGAGTCCTTAAGAAAGGTCTCGTGGGCAGCTACACCCCAGAGGTAGTGAGGAAAAAAGGCCCCCTCCCTGCCCTAACCATGTCTTTGGGGAGTCAGAAAATCATTACTGAGTATTGTTGGACCAATCCCTGCACACTTAAATAATCAGTCATCAAGTAAGAGTGCTGGGCACATCCTCCATGACATTCCCAACCATTCATAGATATTCATCACAAATTGTTCATCCTGAGTCACAGAAGGATGGCTCCCCCTGCTGCACCTTCCTCTTAAGAGTAACTTTCTGTGTGGTCCTGGAATCTATTCTGACATACACACAGATGCAAATATCCATGCACACACACCGCCTCCAGTCTGGCAGAAGGTGGGTATGAGCCCATTTCACTGGGCAAGGCACCAAGCCACTATCAGCTGCCTTGCTCCTTTCAACTGCATGGTTAAATGGAGCAGCCTTACAGATACATGGACCAAGGTTCAAATCCAAACCCAGCAGGCAGAAGGACCTCACTCTTGCAAAGCTGCTAGCCAGCCTTGCTTGGAGACCAGCATGTCTAGGGCCCCATAACCAATCTACACCTCCTCTGTTAACTTCCTCAACCCTGGAACAAGTCTCAGTAAGTGGAGGGAGACTCTGACCCTCAGGAGAGGTCAACATAGGCCTCCCACACCTGCATCTTCTAACCTACTGAGGGCACAACTCACACTCACTTGCTTGGCCGAGGCCTAAAGTTCCTTCGAGAGTTCAGATCCCTGCTGTAAGGATGAGTCAGACAAGAGCATGCCCACCATGTTCAGTGCAGCCCAAAGACCAACCCTAGCTGGCAGCAGACAGACAGTGTGACACAGAAGCAGCACAGGCTCCTGTGCAGCCAGAGAACATGCACAGCTCCACACCATGCATCAGAAGCAATCCTCAGCAGACTGAATGCCAAGACCCGTTAAGCCTTCTTTGACCCCCACTCCCCAGGCTCTGTGGACATCAGGGCTGTCTGCCTCTGTCCCTTCAGGTCTGGATACACACCCATACCCCAGCACACACCACGCTCAGGTAGAGATGAGTTTAGCCTGATACCTTGTTCCCATGGCCCTCTGGGGCCTGACAGAGTGCCCTGGACCCATCCATGTGACCTCTAACTGGACAGCATATTGGAAGGCAGGTGCCTGGGGTGTGAGGCAGAGGACAGGAAGGCAAAATGTATAGCAATCCAGAGCCAGGAAGCAAGGCCTACAGCAGGTGACAGGACTGTGACATGTCCCCTGCCCCCACATGCCTGCACTTGCTGCTGAGATTAATCTACCTGACAAATCAATCCTACCCACTTCTGACTTCATTATTTATTCACATAATTAGACTCAAGTTGTTTTTTTTTTAAGTAGTGATTTCCAGTTGCTCTGAACATCTGAATTACGTTCTCAACCAACCTCTTCTACATTAAGTTAAAGGAGTACTTTCCATTTAATTGGCTGTTTTCTCAAGAAGTGTTACCCCAAATACCCATGGGGAAAACTGAATGACATGGGTGCTGGGGTAGCTTTAATATGCCCAAGGAAACAATGAGGTGAGGAATGATCATCCCCAGGTCTAGAGGAGCTGGATACATGCCCATCACACAGGTGAGAAAACTGAGGCCCAGAGGGCAGGATGCTCTGCCCAAAGTTCCATAGCCACAGAGTACAGTCACTCAGAAGCATGTCCTTTTTGCCACAGAAGCCCTGCTGGTCTCTGCACCAAGTTGCCTCCCAAGAACACTCTGGATTTGCTTACCGTTCTGGCCTCCTGTGGCTCTGCTTGCAGTCCTGAGTTCTAACCCTTCCCAGAAACACAGCTCAATAATGGAGGGAACATAGTCTTCAGAGAAAGAGGAGCTCAAGGGACCAGGGGCCCCTTACCAGAAGTATCGTGGGCACATGAAGCCTGCATCCCCCCATGCACAAACACTTATTAAGCCCCTTCTGCATGCCAAGGCACTGTAAGGACAAAAGCAGCCATACTCTCTCTCTCTAGCGAAGAATAGAATCCAGTGGGCGAGACCGACATTAGTCAAATAAGCAGATGATGGATAGATCACTGCAGAGTGAAACTCTTAAAAAAAAAAAAAAGCTCTAAAGGAAAAGCTCAAGGTGCCATGCATATGTCTAACTGGCTCAGGGGGCAGCTGGTTGACAAGGAAAGGCTGCCCTGAAGAGCAGCAATTTGTGGGAGATGAAAAGGTCGATAGCGTTAGCAGGTATACAAGGGGAGACAGGAGTAGGGGCGCTGCCTCAGGATTAGGAATCCTCGTGAGATAAGATAATCAAAAGGCCCATGTTCCCAAATGCAAAAGGGTGACAATCCCCACTGCTTGGTGTGGTAGCTAAGGCCAAGGTGATGCCCGTCAGGAGATGGCACTCGCCAAATGTCAGTTCCTTCCCCGATCCTCTGACCCGCTCCAGGAAACTTCCCATCAGCACTAATTCAAGGAGAAAAATAAAACACTACACATGAAGGTTTTCACCATTGTCAAAAAAATTGACTGGAGATTGGAAACAGCCACAATGTCCAATAACAGGAAACATTAGGTAGGTTATGGAACATCAATTCTTCATCTCAATGTAATCATTAAAAATGATCATTACAAAGGCTTTGCAACCACACAGGAAATGTTTATGCCAGGATGTCAGGTCAAAAAGCAGAACACAAAATTGCATCTAGATTATAAATACTTATATGTAAAATCAGCACACATATGGTCAGAGAAAAATACAGAAAACAAAAACAAGGTCTTGGTTAGGCAATAAGGATATGAAATTCTTCCTGACATTGGTGTAATGCTTTTAAAGTAAACAAAGCAGGTGTCAGGGATGGGAGGAGAGCTGCATCCAGGTGTGGGGATGGGAAGAGGAATCCTCAACTTCAAGTTGAAACTCTGCTCTTGGGCTACACAGTGGCCAAGCCAGTTACCTCCCTGATTCCTGCTCATTGATGAGATGAGGACAGGGGGTCTCACTGAGGTCAGAGGGCATGTCTAAGGAAATCAGGGAGCCAGATGGAAGGATTGAACAAGTGTGGAGCAATTCTGGGACTGGGTAAGCTCCAGGAGGAGGCTGTCTGAGTTGATGGCCAGAATGGGATGGAGAATGGAGATAAGAAGTGAAGCTAGAAGGTGAAGAGAAAGATGAACTGATGGTGCCAAGAAGTGAGTGAGAAGAGGGGTGAGGTTCGAGGAGAGACAGCTTCCATTCAAGAGCCTAGGTGGGTCTGGAGGCCAGAGAATGCAGCCACCTGTGGTGGGCCAAGGCCAAACCTGCCTCTGGAAACCCCAGTGAACACAAATGGAATGCCGTACTGTGCTACCAAGGGAGGTGTCCCTGCACAGGCACAGCAGGAATGTCCAGTCCTGGAATGCAGGTGATAGGCTGGTGACGGCTCACTGAGATTCAGTGGGGTTGCCTTAGATAGCACAGACATTGTCAAAGACTGACAGAGCCAGGGACTTACAGGCCTGCAGCCTGACAATGACCACTCCTTCTAGACCTGTGGGCAGCTTCCTTCTTTAGGCAGCAAAGACACCAAGCTTCAGGGGCGGCTCCACTGGACTTCCAGGAAGGCACTGGGGAACTGGCCCACCTGCATCCTGCATCTCTCTAGGACATTGCCTTTGCTCTGCAAGCTTGCTACTCTAGGAGAGAACATGGTGGACATAAGCTGGAGCCCTGCAGCCTCTCCCCAGCCCAAATAGCTATCCTGCTCACGACCTCTGATTGCTATTAATGTGTGCTGAGAAATATCAACAGTCATAATGACCACAATCTGAAGGGTGTGCCTTGATGTGCACAGCACACAGCTATATAATGATTAACAGCGAGTCCTACAGTGCAGCTCCAAGACAGACTGAAAACTGAAATCTTGACCAGGGCACTTGACAACTTTGCATCTCAGTTTCTCCAAATAAAATGCAGATAAGAAAAAACACAAATACCTACCTTATAGAACTGAGGGAATTCAGCAGGACAAGACACAAAAAGTATCTGGCCTGGGATAAGCCTCAACAAGTATTAGCTGTCATTACTGCCTGCTTAGAATGGAGCTTTAGCCACCATTCTTGAGTCACTCTGGGTCATGACATCCCTGGTCCATTTCTCTCCCTCTACCACCATGTGGCCTCTGCACCATGAGCAAGGACACACCATGATCACGCATGCACATGGGTGTGCACACACACACACACATGATATTCTGGCACCCAGATCCATCTATGGAAGAGCAGAAGCCCTGGCTAGGGCAGCATCGGCCCTCATACCATCACCTGCCCCAGACTCTGCCCTCCTTTAATCCCTAGGGTTGTTTGATTTCCTTGTTCATCTTGCTTCTAGTCTTTCTTATTTCCTACTTTCTTCAACTTGCCTAGACTGTGTTTAACAGGGAAGGTATCTGGGCACTTTCAAACTATCATCAGCAACATTGGAAAAGGCACCCACATCAGAGGCCCACAGTGCCTGTGTATGGTGGTTGCCAGGTTTTGATCAGTTGGTTTCCTGAGTTGTATCAAAGTAGCCCTGCTACAGTGACTTTGATTCACCCCTACCCTGGCTGGCTTCCCTCCCAGACACCCTCCCTCAGACCCCATACCATACCCAGCATGCGGGGTCTACTTCAAACTCTTCAAACCCAGTCCCAACATCTACAAATATCCATTCCACTTTCCTTCATCATCCTCTCCTTCTGCTTTTCTCCTGACCCTTCTCCTAGCAAACATCATTCAGCCATGGTTACGGATTGCACATCTTTCATGGCACATATTTGCCCTCCTGTTTATCTTGCTTTGAGGTGGTTTTCCTCCTCCATAAGTCAAAGCAACCATTCCCTTAAGTCCGGCAAGACCTCAATCCAGCAGCAAACAGAAATGGTGAATGATGGAAGAAACATATCCACTGTGCAAAGAAAATGAGACACTGTGTGGTCAGCAGATGCCACACTTGCTCCTGCCCTGCTTGGCACGAGTGAGGCTTACAAAGCTTTCAGCATACAACTTAGGCCCCCAACCCAAGGGGCTTTATTAATTGGCTGTAGAAGCCTTTATCATCAAGCCCAGGGACAATGGTTACCCTCAGGTCATAGTGGCCAAGCATATCCATGGGTCTCCCCAGACCCATGCTCACAGCTCAGCTGTACAGGACAACCATTTGCACTTCTTTGTGTCCCACTACCAGATAGACATTCTTGCCACATCCCAGCTATGAGCAAGACTGGACATGGCATGATGGTCAAGTCATAAGGGGTCTTACCATTAGGTCATCAGATGACCCGAAGGGGAGATTTTTTTTTTAATTTATTTATTTTGATTCATTGTAAACAAATGGGATACAATTTGTTTCTCTGGTTGTACATGAAGTAGAGACATACCATCTGTGTAATCATACATTTACATAGGGTAGTAATGTTTGACTCATTCTATTATTTTTTGATGGGGAGATTTTTAAGCACATCATTGGCTGGTCTTGTTCCCAGAGCTCCCACTGAAATTATCTAGAGCAAGAACTAGATGCAATGTGGCCTGAGACTCCCCAGATGACCCTAATATGCAAGCCTGGGTGAGATCACCGGGATTTCCAAAGCTGGACCTCTGTAGTTGGATAGCTGGGATCTAAATCCTGTTTCCATAATCCAACTCCAGCAAGTTACTCAAACTCACAAGGCCTCAGCATCCTTAGCTCTAAAAAGGAAATCAAAAGAGCATTTCTCATAGGTAAAGAAGAAAATGCATAGAAATAGCCTACTACAGGATAAGCACTCAACAAATACTTAATATTATAATTCTTTATACTCTGGGTCATTCCATCCTGGTCCAGGTTTCTCCCTCCTCCTCCACTGTTTGGCCTCTATGAAGGGCTTTTCAAAGGACAATGGAAAGACCTCCTGGGTCTGCCTATGTTGGGTATCCCAGTTGGCCTAGGAAATAGGGAAGATGGTTTAGAGCAGAATGTCTGCCATTGGCCTCTTTAAACACCTTACAATAGTAACTACCTACTGAGAGGGAGCGCAGCATGGTCCAGAAGAGATGGAGAAAGGTGGGGCATCAATCAGGGAAACTTCCAGGATCCACCACATAGGAGTATACCTCCTCAGGCCACCATTACGACAGTCATTCTAGCACCAGGCTTAGTGTTCCAGGTCTGCACTCAGGGACCATTCTTCTTCCTTTCTTTCCCCAGATGTGACATCAATAAAGGGGGCTAACCTCACATCTTTCATCCTAACAAAACTCAGAGAAGGGTTACCAAGTGGGGTTGGCACTGCCAACATCAGCCAGCAGACCCTCCAGCTTCAGAGTGCCCTTGAGTATCACTACAGGTATGATACAATAATTAGGCTTCACAACCAAATGAAATTCTTCATTCACTTACTCATTTGCTCATTCATTAAATACTTCTAAGAGCCTCCTGTGTGCCAGACATGGCTGTGGTAGATGTGGGGACACAGAAACAATATGGCCCTGTATATCAGCTAGCTTTGCTAAAATAATACTATATAACAAACCACCCCAAGTTCAATAGCTAAAACAACTTTTATGGATTCTCACAGATTTGTGAATTGGTTGGCACAGGTCAGTTTCCCACGGCAGGTCTGTGGGCCAGCCCAGTGGCTCTGATTTGTCTTTGTTTCTCGTCTTCCTTGGGCCTCCATGGGATTTCAAAGGCATATTATTTCTACTCATAGAGATGAAAGTGATAAACTCAAGAGGGTGAGTGGAAACAACCAATATATCATCAGGCCCAGGCTCAGAGCTGGCACACTGTCATCTCTGCCTATGTGCCACTGGCAAAACAAGTCATGTGGCCAATCACAAAACCAAAGGTAGGGTACTAGATTCCACTCACCAGGAGACCACAGTCAGGGTGTGAATGAAGAAGTGGGGGTAACCATTCACTGGGTCACTCCCAGCCTCTGTCCTCAAAAGAGATTCTCCTAGCTGAGACAGGAAGAAAAATGGATCCAGAATAATTTCAGTTCAATGCAGATTTGTTTCAATCATGGAGGTTTTAGGAGGGTCTTTTCTAACATGTTCCCTGTAACATATCTCCTACAAACATGTTCTATAAATTATATCAGGCAGGAGTTCTCACCCATTTGACAGGAGAAAAGAGGAAAAGGGTTTGCTAGAGATACACTCTACCCACTTGATGAAAGTGTTTGTATTATTTGCACTTGGTGAAAGTGTTCAGAGGAAAAAGGAAAGGGAACTGGTGTTCACAGCTTCCCACACTAACCAATACCAAAGTTTGGCTGGTCCAATCAGTCATGCCATTTAAGAAGGACAAAAAAAATCAAACTTATGGGAAGAAGCACTGAGAATAAGGCACAGCCTTAACCTGTAGGAAGGAACTATCTTTCGGAAAGAAAATGGAACCCATGGATGGCATTTCATGCTCTGGGAATGCTACAGACACTGTCTTATCAAAATCTCCCAAGGAAAATGTGAGGTGCTATTTCTATCAGACAGACGAAGACATGGATGGATGATCAGAGGCCACAGCTCTTGCTCAGAGTCCCACGGCTGATGAGTAGCAGAGGAGAGGCCACAGGCAAATGTTTTCTGGTGCAAGATCTTTCCTTCTACTAAGTACTTTAGATGACCCAACACAGGAGTCATCCATGTCAGCCCAAATGAAGACAGAGGACCCAATTGGGTGGCAATGACTGAGTAAAGAGGACCCAGTGCTATGACCCAGGGTCCTAGGCTAGGCCAGGCCGACAATGAGCAGATGGGCTCAGCACAGAATCCTCACATGCGCCTGCAAGCTGAGGGGTGGAACTCGCACAACCTCCTGGAACTGATCTCATTGGCCAGTCACAGGGATATGTATTCTCTTCCCAGCTCCTCAAGTGAACATCTGTTTCTCTCAAAGCTGTGAATGTCACATCAAGAATTTCCAATTACCTTCCCCTTGGTTTCATTTAGCATCACTGTATTGGAGGTATAATTAGTCTGAGATGAAAACCTGTATTGTTCTCTTCTCCTCAGCAATGAAATCGGTTTCCAAATGTGCTAACAGAGAGGATCCTTCTCCAAAAATGACAAACAGCAAGTGAAGGGTAAAGCAGGAGTGAAATGCGGATTAATGACAACTGCGTGGAGGAAGGCGGGGTGGGGGATGTGCTGGTGGTGTCTGCCACAGAGCTCCTACTCCCAGTCTCACCTGCTCCCAGCTCCTAATGAGGATCAGCCTTTCTCACAACAAAAAAGTGATGCTGATGAGGATGAAAGACCAGTTTCCACTGGTATGTGTTCTAATGACATGTCACAAGCACCCAGAGCCTCAGGGCTTACTGATGAAGTGATGTTGCTCAGTCCTGTCCCCTCACCCCACCCACTCCTGCCCTCAAGCTTGGCTATACTCAGAGCCTGGATCTTGGGCTCTGGGAATGGTTCTTGGGAATTGGAAAAAAAAGGAAAAGAGACACAAAATTTAACACAGGAAGACAATACTCCTAGAAATTGGATAATCAAGGTTCCAAGAGTCATGTGTCCTCATGGACTCCAACTGGTACCAAAAATAGACCCCTGGTCTCCAATTTGTCCAACACTTGCCAAAGTGAGTCTTCAAGGTTCCTATTCATGCAATGTGAGCAATGATATTTATTCTTCCATGATTACCTCCTTAAAGGCTCTTTTGCACAAGGCAGCCAGAGGGTTTACTAAATAGGAAACAGGCCATGTCATTGCCCTCTAAAAACCCAACTCCTCACGCGGGCCACAGAGCCCTATGTGGTACTCCCTCACCCACCTTGTCCAATCTCACTGTGTCACCCTCCTCTCCTGTATTCACTCTGCTCTTACCAGGCTTTATTCCTTCTTGGGACCCTGGCAATGCCAAAGGTCTCCCTTATAAAAGCAAAATCTTCACAGGTCTGATTCCAACAACCAGGTGCTAGTGAGGCTGGACACACAACCGAAAGCAGCCCCCAGGCCCCTGCATCATTTAGTCCTGCTCTAGGTTCCCTGTGGGTCTGTTTGCCATTAGATATTATCTTGCTTTTTGCCTCTCTCCTAAATGTGAGCCCCATAGGTGTGGACACCTTCCTTGTTTTATTTCCCGCCAGACCTCCACACCTTGCAGAGTGGTAGGGAATTTGACATACAACAGGTGCTCAATAAATACTGATGGACTCAAGACCAGTCAGGGAGTTGGTGGGGTTTGGCATACCAAAAGGACCACAAAGTGCATGCATTTTACCTTCAAATAAGTGATAAGATGACATAGAGGAAAAAAGCAAAATTTCTGAGTAATTCCAAAATGTTGATCCAGAACTAGCGGGTCACACTATACAACCTATACCTATATTTTGCCTAACCTCAAGTAGGAACCTTCTCCCTCTTGAGTTGCCCAACAGAATGGTTTCCATAACAGATGGCGAGTTTCCCATCTCTAGAGGTATGTAAGCAGAGGCTACTGCTGAGGCTTCTATGGGAAGGAGGTGAGTATCCTCCTAAGTTTCCAAGTCTACAACATTCACATTGGTTTCTCCTGTGTCAGTCTTATTCTCCCAGGCGGATCCCAAACCCTGAGGAAGGGCAGAGACTCATTCTTTGGCACAAGGCACCTTGCACAAGGACTTCAGTGTTGGGTGGAGCACTTGTGTCCCACAGATATGGAGTGGAGTGTAATATCTGATTCCATCTAAGGTATAAGCTGGATGCTCCAGGGGGGCTATCTCCATGGGGCTCCACACAGAGGCAGGTACCTTCCCGGCACGACTGAGTGTGTGACCTGCACCTTCCTCTAGGGAAGCAACTTGGAGAATGGACAAGGAAAGAGGTAAAGAGAGATGGCAATCATGGAACACCTCTGCCTGCACTCTGATGGTTTATCTCAGTCAGTCCTCCCCATGGTCCTGCAAGGGGGAACATAACTTCTACCCCATGGACAAAAAACCTGAGGTTCAAGGCTTAGGGAGGTCAGATTGCTTGTCCAAGTCCTACAGTGGGTCTGGGGTGATGCTGGGAGTCAAGTTCAGATCTGACTGATGCCCTGACCTGCATTCTTGCCACCTTGACCCCCAATTGTCAGCCCGCAGCCCTCTATTTCCAGACCTGTTCAAGTGAAAATATCCTCAACACCTCCTGTCTTTTCTTCTTCCCTGTCTTCTGAGAAAATAGGACCCTTAAATCTCCCAGGTCAAGTTGGAGCCCACTCAGGTTCCTGCTGCATCATTTGATTCAGGGTTTATTGGAAGGGAAGCTGGCAGAGCAAGCACATTCACACACTGCCCCCTCCCACCACGCGCGGGCACAGAACTAGTCAACTACAGTCTCCTTCAGGGTGTGGCACCATAATCAATCTGCATCTCCATCACCTAAGACAGGTGATCACTCAGCAGAGATGTACCCAACGGCTGTGGGGCAGGACAAAATTACACTGCATACTCCTCCCTCCCGGCCCATGGGGATCCATATACCTTCCCCATTTCCTTGGGTTCCTTGGGATTTTATGGGAGAAAAAACCAGGGACATACAGCCTGAAGAAAGAGGTGGGAAAGAAGAAGCAAAAACACACGTGGGCTATGGAAGGTGGCAGAGCTAGAGAGTCTAGGGAAACAGCAGCTGCAAGCATCCAGAGGGAGGGACAGAGACAGAACGAGTGTTCTAAATGCTTCTGTGCTATGAAAAGGATCCCCTTTACCATTCTTCAAAGGCTACCAGTAAAGAATTGCTTTGCATGTCATTACCTTTGTTTCCTAATGTGACTCTACATAGACAGTGGGACATGAAGCACCATCATTTATATTTGGGTGACAAATGAATGGAACAATAGATGAATGAATAAATAAATGAGTAAACAAATTAATGAAAATGTGAAATCCATTGTTTAGCTCCTAAAGTCCTAAGTCTCTCCTGCCTGTGTTAGAAATGATAGCAGTCAATACTTTCTAGGAAAAGACTTGTCTGCACTAAGCACCTTCTCAAGTGCTTTACTGATGCTCCTCTGACTGCAATGGGTCATATCCTGATAAAGTCATCTTAGGTTGAAAATATCATAACTCAAAAATGCACTTGATACAACCTACCAAATGTTCTAACATAGCCACACAGTACATATAGAGTATGGGTTCCTTCCCCTGTGATCACCTAGCAGCTTGGGAGCTGTGACTCACGGCTGCTGCTCTGAATCACAAGAGAGCACCATACCACACACATATCACTCACCCAGGAAAAGCTCAACATTCACAATCTGAAGTATGGTTTCTACTGAAAGCATATTGCTTTCACGTTATCATAAAGTCAAAAAAATTTAAATTGGGGATTACCTTTCTAAATCCTTTAATCTGCCTCTGCCCCTAGAATCCGACATGCAAACAAACAAACAGCAAAGATGCTATTCTCCCTTTCATCTCCCCAAAGACACTCAGGGAGGAGCCCAGATATGAGTAGCTGCCCCCAGGCAGCTGGAAGGGACAGGGATGGAAATTTAGTCATATTAGTCACCCACACATGGTGTGTTTCTCCAGGATGAACAAAGTGCCTGGTCTATTTCCAGAGGTTAGCCCCAAGTCTGACACACATGCAAAAGGCAGCAAGCAAAGTACTTTGGGGCTTAACTTCAACTGAATTAAGTTGAATCCAATGGCCTCCCCATCTTCATGCAGAAAGGAACTCCAGAAGCCTTAGGACAGACCCCACGGCCAGAGCAAAGGTTCAGCAAGGGAAGTCGAGTCTTACTCACCTGGGAGCCCAAGATGCTATTCACATCTTGGATTCACCAAATGGACTGGCCCTTGGAGTTAGGTACAAAGGAGCAGATAGGGCCCAAAAATAATACTCAAGGAAACATGGAGTCCCTTCCTGCCAGCCTATCAACCACTGCCAACATCATCACTGTTACCACCACCACCACCACCATTATCAACTCCATCACCATCACTGCCAACACCAATACCACCACCATCACCACCACCATCATTATTACCAACAACACCATCACTGCCAACACCAATACCACCACCATCATTATTACCAACAACACCATCACTGCCAACACCAATACCACCACCATCATTATTACCAACAACACCATTACCAACAACAAAACCAACACCACCAACAGCACAACCACCACACCAACACACTATCGACCTTGCAGACCACAACTCATTTGCTCATCAAAACAATGAATTGGAATGCCCCATGCTGAGGAATTCCAAATAATGTATATAGATACTTCACCCTTAAGAAGGGGGAACATAACTTTCTACTCCTTAACTGCAGGATGCACATAGTATCATCTTTCCAGAGAGCACAGTATGAAAAGAAAGAAACAACAAGTGACTTTACAGCAGAGAAACCTGACAAACACTATCTCAGCCAGGTGATTAAAGTCCACACCAACAGTGATAGATCATGTTGACAGCAGGCACCTTTGATATGACGTGATAAGAATGGCACTTTACCTCTGTGGTCTTCCTTCCACAAATGTATAACCTCCATCTAATCATTTGGAAAACATCAGATAAATCCCACTTGAGGGGAATTCTATATGACTAATAAATGTGGTATCCCAAATAGGACACTGAAACAAAAACAAAATAAAAAATTTTAAAAGAATTAGGCAAAAATGAAGGAAATATAAATATGCACCAATATCGGTTCATTCATTATGACAAATATGCCATACTAATGTAAGATACCAATAATAGGGCACACTAGGTGTGAAGTAGATGAGAACTCTCTACTATTTTTGCAACTTTTCTGTAGGTCTAATATAATTCCAAATTGAAAAGTTTTATCAAAAAAGAAATGGAATCTCACCTTAAATTTTATAGAATATATTTCTAAAAGAGTTCTCAAATATGTTTCCCCTTCCCCAATTACTCTGCTTTAACTCACCCAAATATTGACATCATCCTTCCTTCCTAGCCAGGTGCCCCAGCCAATCTGTCCTTTTTGCTGGGGCCAATCAGACCCTTCAGGAACACTGACATGATGAGGCACATCCATGTTGCCATGGCTCCCACTGCCCAAGGATGTTCCCGGCCTCTCACGTGGCACCCTGGGTCAACAGTCTTACCTCAAACTCCTCCTCCATATTTCTCTCTTGATGTTGCCATATTAAAAGACCTATTGCTCTTTCCAAAAAAAAAAAAAAAAAAAGACCCTCTTCCTCTAGCTTCCACATGCTCACCTCCCTTGCCCTGATCCCTGCTGCTCCCTCACTGGGGATGTCCTTTCCTTAGTGTTTTCTCTGGTTGACTCTTACCTACTCTTCAAGACTCAGCTCAGACTGCTTCTTTCACCCCAGGATGAAAGTGTGCTGGTGTTAAGGAGGCCTCTGTAGCCCCTGCACACTCCTCTATCCTGTACTGTCCTCAGTTGCTTACTTTCCCAGAGGACAGGCAAATACTCTCACCTACGTCTCTGCAGCACCAATCTTCAACAAATATTATTTAATGATGTGTAATGACTTGGGGTAGGGGAAGATAAGGTGAAAAATCATGGCCGGCGATCCAGGGCCTTTGTTCCTAAGCACTGAATTATAAATTCTACTCTTTGGAACTCCATTATCCTCACTAGAGTCCTATATAACCACATTCCATTATACTGCAATGTAATAGATTGCTAGATTTAATTATAACAGGATAATTAATGTCAAGGTATTGCCAGTTTGGACATAAATATTACATATCAATGTAACTATTCTCTAATGCTGTGATTACCAGGCTTAGAAACACCATTTTTTAATAAAAGTACCTTTGTTGTGGGAGGCGATGCCAAGTGGAACATCTGGTTTGCAGGCTGCCACTGTCCCCCAGGCTGTGTGGCTTCTCTCTGGATTGAGGCTGGGCTCCCAGCACACCTGACCCTGTCATGGGCCATCTCTTCCAAACCCTAGGTGGAGACCACCACACCTGGTCCTATGAGTTTTTTGAGGGATCTATCAAGATCTCCTGGGAGGTCCTCAGGTCACACATTCCTTCATGATTTCTGTCACATGAGGTAAGAGCCACTACAAGGATAGAGGGAGCCTCAGAAGGTGGAGACAGTGCAGCCACATCAGGTAGGGGATGCTGAGCTCACAGTGGTCCAAGAGAGTCTCACCCTGAGCCTCCATCCCTCTACCACATCCTCTCCTCCAACTACAATTCTTGCATTACCATTTTTCCTAAATATGGAAATGCCATGCTTTTCCTTGACAAAAATTTTGCCTCCTGTCACTCACCTTCAGACCACTCTGAAATGGCAGGATCATGAATGTTCATACCCCAAAGGCCAAACGCATAACAGTGACCCCACTCTAGCCCATCCTTCACCCATGAATCCTGCCAGAACCTTCAGATGGACAGGCCCAAGCTTCCTCCAGGCCACATAAGAAACCCTATCACCCTCAGGCCACCATGCTGTGAGGAAGCCCCAACTGGCATGTTTAGAGAAAACAAATAAAGAGGAAGTTTGCCCAGGCAAGCTCCAGCCCATCACTCCTTCAGATCCTGAGTGGAGCCACATGACAGACTTTGATTCAAAACTGATGAAATGAGCCCTTGCAAAATTTCTGACCCAAGAAAAAGCAAGAAAGATCATAAAATGATTGTTGTTTCAACCATTAAGGTTAGGGGTATTTTATTACAGAGCAATAGGTAACAAGAACAAAGAGCCACTGTAGTTGAACAAATAACTCTCAGAATCTTCTTCCAGCAGCAAATTTTACTTGTTTCCCACACAGCCCTGGTCCCAGGCTGGGGATATAGCTCAGTTGGCAGAGTGCTTGCCTCCCAAGTACAAGGCCCTGGGTTCAATCCCCAGCACCACAAAAAAATAAAATAAAATAAAAAAATAAAACCCAGTCCTGGTCCCACTGTAGGACAGAGAAGGATATTCTGTTCATTCCCCAAAATGCTGGTGCTCCTGGCTCTAATCTCTCCCCAAAACATTCATTCAGACCCCACAACTACAGAGCCTGGGATGCCCCAGCCCTTGTCAACCTTACACAGCAAGAAATCCTTGCTTTACCCCACTCCTACCCACAAATCCAGAAATGAAGCAACAATATCCCAGGGACACTCTGTGACTGAGTGGGGACCCCTGGCTTCCTAGTATTTCCAAGTAGGACAAAAGCGAGACCAAAGACAAATTGGTTCTAATGGCAAGCAGAAACTGCAGATCACCAACCTCAACATCATCACCACCACCATCGACATCACCACCACTGTGGCCACCACCATCATCATGTCACCATCATCACCATCACCCTCACTGTCACCTTCACAATCACCATCGCCATTGTCACCACCACCTCCATCATCATCATCACCGTCAGCAGCATCTTTATCATCACTATTACCACACTAATACCAGGGACATTAATTGAGCACTTACTATGTACCACAAACTATCCTAAGCACATTGAATGCACTGTCTCATTGAACTCCCATCACATCCCTAGGGTGTGGTTCTGATACTCTGCCCACCTTAAAGAAAAAGAAAAAAGGTTTGAAGCAAATGTATAACTAGCAGATGGCCACCAGCCCTGATTCTAATCCTAAAGGTCAGGCAAGCTCTTACCTTTCCAGCTTCTCTCCCCTCAAACCCGACCCTCACCCTCAGTTACTTTAAAAGCATTTCTTTGGAGACCCTGGGTTCCCAAATACAATCCTAGAGTGCCTCATTCTCTGAATCTGGAAAATGGGAGCCCTGGAAAGAGCTCAGCTCTGAATAGAGTGGCTGACCTCAAGGTGTCATATGCCACAGAAGGGAGGACACTGCCATTTATCAATCATGTTCTCTTGCCCAGGCATTTCTCCACACATCACCTCCTTTAAATCCACCACAACCCTGGAAATGAGCAACGCCTGGCTTCTCTGTTTTACAAGTTACCCAGGTTCAGAGAGTAAGCCCAGCCGCTACTTCCCAAACCCTCGCTCTTCCTGTTGTCCTCCCCCATCCACTATCCTGAGAACAGACCCCACATGCTGAGCCAGGGTGGAAAGCCCCTCAGACGGAGAAGCAGGATCTCTCCCTGCACGCTCACTTAGAGCAACTAATGAGCCGGGGACATGTTTGGGTTTCTCTTCCAGGGGAGGCAACCATCCTGAGCCTGGCTTCTTCCTCATAGGAACAAACACCCACAGACCGAAAAAAGACACACAGCCCTGGGGCTGGAATTCTCCATGCTCAGCCTCTCCCTGGCTCTGAAGCCCAGCTGGGTGCCTGACTAGCTTATACAACTTCCCTTGCCTATCTTCCTTTGGAAGCTAAAACTAGCCAGATTTAAAAGGACACTGTTCTTCAGAGAAAGAAAAAGTCATGATTTCTATAATTGGCACCGCTATGGTTTGCATATGGTCCTTCCCCTCCAAAACTCATACTGGAGTTTAATCACACTGTGAAGTATCAAGAGGGTGGAAATTAAATCCAACTATGGCATTTAGAGGTGGGAGCCTTTGGAAGGTGATTAGGATTAGGCAAGGTCAGCAGGGTGGAGCACCCCTGATTGAATACTGGTGACTTTTAAAGAAGAGAGCAGGAGACCCAAGGAAATACACAGATTCTTGCCCTGTGTCACCTCAGACTCTGCCAGAAAGAAGGCCATCCCCAGAAGCAGCCTCTCAACCTTGGACCCGAACCCATGAGCCAAAATAAACCTCTTTTCTTTATAACTTACCTAGTCTGTGGCATTGTGTTATCAGCAACAGAAAACAGTAAGGAAGCCACTGAATTAAGCATGCAAATAGTGTTCCCAGTTATTTTGTTACTCATCTTTTGATTTTCCTCTGAGGCTTCCCACTGCGCTGGACCACAGCTGCTAACCCTGATAGGACTGACCCGAGAGCCACCCGCTGGGATCTGGGAACACAGAGTACCCTGGTTGCATGTGGAAGGAGAAGTAAGAGTGGGGGGCAAGATGGAACCTAGTCTGGAACTATCGGTCCCCTCTGCTTCAGTTCGCAGCACTTTACTTCTGTAGGCCTGAACAGAGGTCAAGTCCAAAACCCAGGGTCTGGGCCTCAGGACAGCAGAGCCAAGAGAATCAGGCTTCCTTGGGAAGGTTCTGTGAGGCACCAAGCTCTGGGGAGGCACCAGACAACTCCTTGAGTTATGAATCCAGCAATGTAATGATTTTGGCTTTGTGCGACGCTAAGCCAGCCTGCTTCCCACCCCAGCACTGCAAGTTCTCTGTGAATCTGGAATGAGTAGTGGGGATAAGGATCGGAGTCTCCTAGTCATGGGAGGAAAGGAAAGCTGCAGCCCAAGCCTAGAGAACAGAGGTCACAGTTGCAGCCACAGGACCATGGGGTGCAACCTACAGATGATGCTGGGAGTGGAGGGGCACAGCTGGGAGCCAGGCAGAGTGGGATGGACTGGAGGGTGGAATCCTGCATCACTGTCCCCCTCCATGTCACTGAGCCCTTAGCGGTAGGGTGGAGGGTGTCGCACAGGTTCAACCAGGTTCCCCAGCATGGAAGCAGGACACACGAGCCAACACCTGTCTACCCCTCCCAGTCACATGTGTGTACACACCACGCACACACACAAGCACACAACAGCAGCCAAGATGTGTTTACCTGTTGGCAGAAATGCAAACAGAGGCCCTAAAGGTGCAGAGGGCCCCTTGGGGCTCCAACAGTCCTGTCGACAAACGGTGTGCTGGGGCCCCGGTGCAGTCGCTGTTTCCCCACATCCCCTGCTGAATGAGAGCAAAGGCTCATTGCAAAGGGCATGTCCTTTCCTGGCTTTCCAGAAGGAAAGCCCTTAGAGCAGCCAGGCAGGCCCATTTGCGAACCAATTAATAATGTGTAAAGCACTTTAGGCTGACTGCTAGGTCCTCACAGGGAGCCACCATGGTGGCCACTAGGAGGCTGAGCTCATCCCTGAGAGCTCGCTCTGTGAGGCGTGAAGCAGGGGCCAGTCTGACTCCCCACACCAAGGACCTGTGCCTGCAACCTGAGCAGAGGAAACCCAAGAGAAGGCTGCCAGGCAGGGCGCTGCCCATCTGGGGTCCTGTGGCCTCTCTGGTCCCAGCAAGCAAAGCAGGTAGAGGGAGCACCTCCCCAGAGAAGTCACGCTGGGCTCCACATGCACCATGTTGCTGTGGGCTGACAACTGTTAATTACCATGCCCTCCGAGTTCTCATGTCCCTAAGCTACTTCCTACAGTCAGAGAATGGCAGAGATGACACCTTCAACCGGGTCTCCTTCCAGATTATACTCTCACTTGTCACAAATTTCCAGTGACTTCTCATTTGATTATAACCAAGTCCAACAATCCTACAATGATTTGAGAGGCCCTTGTGCTTGAACCCAGGATCCCTCCCTACATTCACTTGTCACGGCCCTCACCCTGACTCACCCTGCACTGGGCAACCTCCTCCTTGCTGATCCTCCAACATGCTGTGCACATTTCAGCCTCAGGACCTTTTCATGTGCTATTGCAGTGCCCACATCCTCCTGCAGCCAGATCTTGGGTGATGGGCTCCATTACTTCCTTCCAGTCTCCATAAATACCTCCTCCTTGGAGTCACTGTCCCTGGCCACCTCCCTAAAGTGCCACTCTCTTCTTTCATTGTTTTATTTTTCTTCATGGAGGTTATCACTACCTGATTTACTTCACTTGAGTCTGACTCCCCACCTCCACTGAAACAGTGAACTTCTCCTGCACAACCTCAGGGTACAGAACTGCCCATATTCACTGCTCAATTAATACCCAATCCATTTCAAGACAGACAGACACACCCAGAGAGGGAAGGCAGTAACTAAAGGAACCGGACAAAACCAGAGCAGAAATTTGTGTGACTCTGGGTCCAGGGTCCTGAAGAGTGACCAGGTATTACAGGAGGAACTTGGCAGTTCCTTAATGGCCTAGCTGATATATTCACTCACTGAGGGTCTGCTTGGCATTGACCTTTATAAGAGGCTAGGTTGGTCCCTCCCACATGTGACACAGAGTTTTAGAAAAATTGAGCCCTAGTTCCAGGCACTAATGACTGAGGCTTGCCCTAGTCAGGGACCATGAGATGTTGCACCCACAGCAGGGACTGGGGAAATAAAGTCTGGCATTAGAACGTAGAAAGCATGTGGCTTCCACATCACTGATGAGCGACTAGTCATTTGCCACTCAGACACCAAATAAGAAGCTACTTCTGCTAAAGATCAAGCAAGCTGAAACCCTCCTGTCCCCAGGGCAGAGAGAGAATTGACAGAGCCAGTGTGCTCTGAATGCATATAAGAGAAACCTACAAGTTCCACAAAGAGAAAGCTGCCAGTCCTGGGATAATAAGCAACAAGCAACAGCATAGTGGAGTATTGTTGGGATAGCAAACACCAGTGATAACCATCCACCTAAAGAGTTGACCAGCACACAGCAAAGACCAAGAAAAAAAGAGATGCCTACAATTACTAAAAAGCTTGATTAGCACCTAGTGTGGACTTTGGGCAATGACAGGTAGTAAAAGCAAGAACAAGGGAGGATCCCAAGGCAGGTCAGCAGTTTCCCAACACTGACTACAGTGTCTCAGTATTCTCTCCCAGGTGCCCTAAATATTGGATTTCTAACTTACATTGTACCTGGCTGTCATTCCAAAGGCTTTAGTCATTTGTGTCAAACCTTTGGTTTTCTTCAAAGTCCCCTAATTTGGTAACTACCCAAAAGTTAACATGGTTGCCTGGACTGGATGGAGCCACTTGCCCGTAATGGAGCAGAGAACAGCAGAGACACAGCCACTCCCACATTGCTTTGCTAGGTGTGGAGCCCTTTCTTACTGGATGCTCGCAGTTGGGCACCCAGTTCTCTTGCTCACTGCTCTTCCTGAGTATCATTTTTCTCTCTTGTTTAGCTTGGCAGCTCTTTAGGGGCAGGGGCCATGTCTCTCTCCCATATAAGGGGTCCAGAGATGAAGCCTACTCATGGTGGTGACCTGGCCATTAAAAAATTAAAATTCTCTTCTGAAGAGTAACTGTAGGACTGAAAAGCTCCATCACCTGTCCCTCCTTCTACCAGTCCAGTGAGAAGTCAGAAACAGATGCCCCTAATCAGATGAGCCAGGCAACTCAGATGGGAGATGTCCTGAACTTCCTCCCTGCTCCTGAGAAGACTAGAAGGTGCCTAGGCAGCAGTTGGAGTCCCAAAGGACAAAAGATCCCCTCTTTCTCCCTCATCCAATATATCCTCCAACTGAGTACTAGGGTAACAGTCCAGCAGTGGGCTGGCAGGACCATGAGCAATTAGTCCCATTTGCTAGGCCTTTCCCTCACTACCCTGAGGGGCACCCCACATCTGGTTTTCCTCGCTTGGTTCTAGGAACCATGCTTCCTGACACAGAGCAGGTAAGGAGCCAGTCTTCTGCCAGGCTCTCCTTCTCTGGGTGAGCGACACCTTGACCTTGACCCCAACAGCCCTGGTTTGGTTCTATGATCTCAGAAAGATTATGAGCAAATCCCCAAAACCCTCCATGGACACAGCAAAAGGAATACCATTCACAAAGCAGTACTCCTGCACTGGGTCCTTCATGAGCTTTATCTCAAGTCATTCCCATGGGTATGAATATCTCAGTTTATAGACCAGTAAACAGGCTCAAAAGTTGGCACCAAAAGCATGCTGGGATCTGACTGTCCATCAATTTGCTCCAAAGAAGCCACCCCTTCTTCCTTGCTGCCAGCAGCCCTGATCCCTGAAGAGGCATCACCATGTCTTCAGCTGAGCAATAAAAAGTGTCAGATTTCCTCCGAAAAGAGAATAGATGGAGTGAGCCAGAGAGGAAGGGGAAGAAGGGGACACTCCCAGGTCCTCTATCCTCTTATTTTATTTAAATTAAAGCGGCTCAAGTCCAGCATCTCCCTCATGGTAGGAAACCACTCACTTCCCTTTCTTTCCCAAAGGGTCCCCCAGGCCTCTCTGGCAGGGTTGGGGTGTGCAAGCACACTTCTCTGGTAAATGTTTCCTTCCACATTTTATTGCCCTCTGGTTCACTTTTCTCACCCTTGTACTAAACTTTATCAATGTATCAATCCCTCTGATGTATTTAAAAGATGAATGGACTACTAGAAGGAGGTGCAAAAGGCAAGTCACTGGGATCATGCTCTTGGGAATTATATCTTGTCCCTAGCTGCCTTCCTCCCTCTCTCCCTCTCCCCAGTCCCTCTTTCTTTCTCTCTCTCTCTCCTTCATGTCTGTCATGAACTGAGCAGCTCTCCTCCACCACACCCTTCCACCATGAAGCTTTTGCCTTGGAACCAGTCAAACATGAACCGAAAGCTCTGAAACCATGAACCAAACTAAATCTTTCCTCTTCTAAGTTTTTTCTCTTGGGTATTTGTCACAGAGACGAAAAGCTGACTAACACTGGCATGCAGGAGCGTTTCTGAAGATGTGGGGGTAACACATTGGGGAGTGGGAGATGCCACACCACTCCCTGAAATTCTCTCCAGGTCACCCTCACAATCCCTGACACCAAGCACCAGCGCCTTCCAAACTTGAGAATATTGACCTTGCTCAGGGTCACACATGAGTTTTCATGTTTCTCCATGCCCTCAGTGCTTTACATTTTCCAGGGCTCACTCGCCTCCCCATGCAGACAACAATTACTGGTACCTTCTGGATACACAGTGCCATGATAAGCTTTGTGAGAGAGGAAAGGGGAAGACCTGCACCCCATGACACCCTGCGCTAGTTCTTAGATAACCCTGAGAGTCGGGCATGATTAACTCCATTGTACAGATGGGTGGCCAAAGCCCAGAAAGCCTCAGGATAAGAAAGTGAGGCAGGCATTTGACCAGGTCTGCCTAGAACTTACCCTTCTCCTGCCCATAGGCAAAAGGGAGATGTAAATACCCTCAGACTCTCTGGGGGACAGAAGCGCCCATGAAAGCAGTTCTTCTGGCTCTCAGGAGAGAGGCAGAGGCAGCCCACCTATCCCTTCACACCATCAGTAGAAGTGTTGGCAGGAGAAGCCAGTCAGAGGTCTCAGAGATGTTCAATCCACCTACCCTGAATCCTACTAGCTCCTCCGCAGTGATGGTCACTGAGTCCTCTCTGCATCAAGTTCTTGGAAGAAAACAAGCTTCCCCTGGACCTGTCAATGGTGACAAGTCTCCTCACCCAACAGCACAGAGTGGAAAAGAGGTGGGCTTAGAGTAAAGCTGTTCTGAATTCATAGTCCAGCTCTGTCACTTTTCATTTGTGAGATTATGAGCAAATCCCCAAATCCCTAAGGCTCCTGTGATCTCTCATACCTCCAGCATTGTTGAGAAAATTCAGTGAGTCAGTGGATCCGTATAAGGCGAACTTGACAAATAAAGATTAGTTCTTCCCTCTGTCTGTTCCACATCCCCCTTTACACCACCCTTTTACCAAGTCAAACAATGTTGAAACAAAGTAAGAAAAGGAGGTACATAGAGGCACACCCCTAGACTTGAGCCAACCACTTCCTCCCAGGAAGCTCACTTGGGACACTGGGGAGATGGGAGATGGATTATAAAACAGTTCCAACTTTACACCCCTGTATCGATGCTCTTTGTTGTTTCCCACTCAAGAGAAGTTCCCCAGGCAGCAGTAGAATCCCTTTCCCCTGCCCATTGGGCTAACTCTGTGACATGTTTTGGTGAAAAGTTTGCACCAGAAGCCACAAGGCACCAGGTTTGAACCTAGACCTCAAGCAACTTACACTGAGCACTTATACTGGCTGTCTTGGAATTCTGCTGCTACACATGAATAAGCTTAGTTTCACATGCCCGATGATGAAAGACCTGTGGCCTGGTCATTCCATCACCCAAGTTCAAAGGTGACTGGTTACCATCTTCACCAGTCAGCCCAGATGCATGAGACAGCCCAGCTGAAATTAGCTGATCTGATCCAGGACTACTGACAAGACTCATGAATGGCAACAAATGTTTCTTGTTTCACCATGCTGAGTTTTCAGATGGCTTGTTACACTGCACTAGCTGACTGATACAGAAGTCTTTTCCTCTCCAAGTGAACTGGCAACTCCAACAAGATGGCAAGTGACCAAGATCAAGTTCCTGCTAGCCCCAAATGAGGGCTCCATTTGGGGGTTACCACATACAGAGGGCAGCTGCACATGAAGCTGTAGAAAACAGACAGTTTTCTGAGATGAGTTCATGACAGTTTGGATAATGTCACCTCACCTCTGTCTTTCACAACACCCCCACATCTTCCTAAGGCTCCCCCGCCATGCTCCCTACCCAGCCCTTCCATCAGAGGCTCCCCAGGCAGAAAACCCTTGGGGATCTGAGGCACAGAAAGGGTAGCTGAGTTATTTTGGCTGTCAAAGCTGCTTCCCTTTTTAAGTGCCTATTTCTCAGGCCTCCTGCCTCCCCAAAGAGGCTTCTGGGGAGAAACTGACATTTTGCTCAGCTATTTAATGACCTGCAAAGGAAGGAAAGAACCCCAGGTGTCTTCAGCTCCATGTTTCAGGTTCATGATCTCTCTCTTTGACCCCAGGAAGGAGCAGACAGGCCTCCTGGACAGCATAAGTAAAGCCTTCAGCATCCCTGAGAACCAAGAATGGGGTGGCATGACTCAAAAGGTAACTCAGAATAGAAGCAACCCTCGACCAGAGAACAAACACCAGAAGGCCCAACGGCATTTAGACATTATCCCTCCATGACTGCTTGGATGCTTCTTTGAAATATCAAAAATCAATGAATAGATAAAGGATAGGTGATAGCCATACATAATGAAATTATGGCATTTGCTGATAAGTGGATGAGAATGGAGAAGATCATGCTAAGTGAAATAAGCCAGACTCAGAAAGTCAAGAGTCGAATGTTTTCTCTCCTATACGGAAGTTAGAGTACAATAAAGGGGAAGGGAGAGGCAGGGGAGCCCATGAAAACAGAAGGGAGAGGCAGGGGAGCCCATGAAAACAGAAGGGAGGTCAATGGGGTAAAGGAAGAAGGATGGAAAAGGGGAGGAACTATAGAATGAAATTGACAAATTATGCTATGTACATATATGAATACACCACAGTGAACTTCACCTCTATGTATATCTATAAGGCACCAATTTTGAAAACTACAAATAAATAGAAGGAAGACCTATAAAGAAGAGGAAGGAGAACAGGAGGAGGGGAGTAGGGGAGGGAAAGAGAAAATACTGAAAACTGAAATGGAGCAAACTATATTCCATGCATATATGATTATGTCAAAATGAACCCCAATATTATGTATAACTATAATGTACTAATAAAAACATTTAAAAATTCAAACAAAATTCTTTCAAAACAATGTTTTCCTGGGGTGTCCCTGCTTGCTGGGAGCATTAAGAAAGTGTACAGTCGGCCCTCTGGGCAGTTGAATTCTACATAATGTTCTCATGGAGGAGTCCTGGGACTCCATCCTTCCTTCATCCATTTGCCAACCTTCTTGCCCAAGCCCTGAGAAGGTGACTAGAAAAGATGAGCGGGTCCCAGTTCCTGTACCTAGCACTCCCAGGCCACTGCAGGTAGAAAACGCAACAGATGGTCATGGCACAAGTGAGGGGTGCTGGGCTGGCCCTCAGCTGAGGTATCAGTGGAGGTATGTTCAGGTGGTGGCAGGTCCTGAGGATGTGACAGTACTGTCACAGAGGCAGAACAGTAGGTTGGGACACCAGAGGCCAGCAAGCCTAGTTCTGGTTAGTCAGAGAGGGGATCTCATGACAGATTCCCCAGCATACAGAGTCTGAAAGGATGAACAGGAAGAGATGGACAGAGGAGGAAGGGCAAAAAGTCCTGTGGAGTCTCCAAATAGGACCTAACAGGGCAGCTCTCTGTCCTCCTTCCCATCTCAGCCAGGCCCTGAGTTCTGACTGCCTCTCACAGCTGCTGAGCTCCAAACCTGCCAGAACAAACTAGAAAATGTCTCTTCCTTGTGATCTCATTTCTAAGAACTTGTGAGAGAAAAATGAATATCTTAGACTCACAACACTTTTGCTAAAGTGCTAAGGCTTTATAATCTGTAAACAGTAGGATATAATTAAATGCAAATGTGAGGCCATATTTAAAAATTAATCTTCTATAATTAATTAGTAAGTGAAAATATTCTGGCAAATGATACTTAAATGACACAGAATTATCCTAGCTTTGAGTGATAAAGTCGTCTGCTAAAAATTTACAGTGTTGGAGTGAGAAATATTTGCATATATCATGTGGGACAACAGAACATTGTGGTTACTTAATTTACCTTTGCTATAAATGCATTAAGAGCATAGTCTTTATATTCAAATTGCAGGAGATTCACTCACCGCAGCAGAATCAGAGAAGCAATTGATCCAAAGCCAGGAGGTAACCCAGTTCTGTTAAGGATCACATTGGCCTCCGGTCAACTCCATGCCTGGGAAGCCACTCTGGGGAAGCAAGTTGGGAGTGACTCCTTCCCACTTTGTCCCATCACTCTCACTGCTCTGCTCAGCCTGAGGGAATGGTGCCCCCCACTCTCAGAGCAATGGGAAGCTGTCCTACAGCTGTTCCCCTTCCTGTTCTTTCTCCCATCCTTCTGGTATCTAACTGCAGTGGCACCTGTTGCCCTATCACTTTGTAACCACCATTTCATTCCCAGCATCGCAGTGCCCTTCTCAAGTCACTCTGCTACCAGCAATGCTGTCATCTGCTTGACGTGTGCATATATATTGATGTATGGGTCTGCACAGGTGTATGTTTGTGTAAGTATGTGGCAGCCCCCAAAGGGCTGTGTTAGTCTCAGGGCCTGGTTGTACCAGTGTATGTGGCTTTTGATTATATCCTTGGATCAGCCTTTGTCCTCCTGTGTATGTATATGTGTGGGCAAATACATGAGTGTGTGCCCAGCTTCCCACACCTGCCAGCACTGCTGCTTACCATAAATCCAGCCCCCATACACCACACCCAACTGTACCCAGCCACATGCACCAGCTAGTCCAGGACCATCCTACCTGCAGGAGCAGCCCAGGCCCTGTTCACCGACTTATGTTGGCTTAGAGTAGATATCTTAGGCAAAATTGAGCTTTCCCAGCTGCAAAGTGTCAAGGCCAATGCCTTTGCTGCAAGATTTCTCTAGGACTTATTGAAAAACCAAAGAGGCACCCAAGACACACACAAGAAAAACCTAACTGCAGGTCTCTCTACTGAAAGTAAAATAGATAAAATATCCATTCATTTATTCCCTTAACAGCTTCTGTGGACCAGGCCTTGACCTGTTCTAGAAGATAAAATAGTAAACACCACACAGTTCCTGACCCTGAGGGCATCACATGCAGATTGCCCGACACCTGCAGGACACACAGAGATGGACGACGCTTGGGCACTGGGGCAGGGCAGGCTGCACCTGTCACCTTGTGAACTGTGAGCAAGGAGCAGGAACTCTTCTCCATAGAGTGTACAAATGGCTTGAAATAGTCTCATTTTTCCACTCTTTTGTTTCCAGTGAGACAAAATAAATGGGGAAGGAGAAGAGGAAATGCAGAGGAAACAAAAAGAAAGAGGGAGGCTGATGGACAACTAAAGCAGAGGTCCACCTTTCACTGCAAGGTAAAAGGTCAAAGTCCTGGAGCCCCCAACAATGCCCATATATACCAAGAAGGGGCCTCAGTGGCCAGGGTCACAGCCTCTCTGCCAACAACTGGGAATGCCCAGCAATACATGGCTTTGGCATGTGGCCACAAACTTCAATGTCACAGCTGGTCTCAGTGAGGAGATACCAATGTTCCTGCCCAGAACTTGATATGATTTCTGATTTGCAAGAGGTACCCAATCAGTACTTGCTGGGTGGGTGAAGATTGGATAGATGGATTGAAACAGATGGGTAGATAATGGATAAACATGATGATCAGCTAACAGATTGATGGATGAATGGAATTCCCACCAGAAAGCTGAGATGGAGCCTAAGACCAAAACTGACAGTAGACTGAGGTCTCCCCATAAAACACGACCTGGAAAAGAGCAAAAGTGGTAAGATGTATAAACAGTATGTCATTAAACTCTCAGAACCTGAAAAGGACCACAAGAACAAGTCAGTCTTGAAGAAGAGATTCCTGACCCCCAACTAGGGAGCTCTCCCTGCTGCCAATCTCAGTCTCAGCTCCAGTCACACCTGGTCCTGAACACCCACCACTGCTAAGACCCTCTCCCCTTATCCATGGTTAGTGCAGATTCATTCCTATAGACCCAGCCCAGTGTCACTGACTCCAAGAAGCTTCCCTGGATCCTCTGGCCACCCCATCTCTCCCTGCCCAGAGGGTGTTACTCCATGCTCAAGACTCTCACAAGGCCTAGTTCACACTGCTCCCATTACAGGTAAAGACAACATCACAGGTGAGGTTACTGCCCACTGAAGCCTCAGTCAGCATCCAGCAGCCCAAAGAAGAACCAATAACTGACAGAGAAGACAATGCGTGCAACCCATTTCCCAACTAGGGTATATTGGGAAAAGCCATTCTCCCTCCAAGGCCAAGTACAGAGCATAACAAGCCCCACTTGGAAGAAGGGATTCTCCATGACCTGCACCTGAAGGGAACCTCTGTGGTGGGCCCCACACCTGGAACTAGGAGACCAGGGGACTGTCAACCTCTAAGCCCAGCCTCTCCAAAGGGAATCTTCTTACCACCTTTTTAAGATGATGTATTAATGTGGGGGCTGTTGAGACTGACAAAAAGACCTGAAGAGAAAATGTAGAATCAAAACTGAGCAAAGGACAACCAGGGTTCTCCAGGTGGTATCTACTACATGAGCCCACAGGATCCCACAATCAAGTTCCAATGCCTCAGTCTGCTACAGTCTGCCTTCCCACCCAACACCAAGTCCAGGGTCCCGGAACCTGCCAGTTCCAGTCAGAGTGGCCCCTTGTGAAGAAGGATGACAGAGAGGCCAGTGTACCATTTGTCCCCCAGGCCAAGAATCACCCACAGTGAATTAATGCATTGGAGACACTGCTCAGAGAAGCGGTTCCCAGTGCAGCACATTAGTAGCCTGGTAGGTAAAAAAGGACAGCCATGTCCATGTCATGCAAGACTTGTTGAAAGTGCCAACTTAGCAGATTCACATTCAGCAAAATGTTAAAAGGCAGATATGGCTTCCTCACCCAATTCCATTCCACCAGGCTTTTTAGTGGAGAAAGAGGCAATGTAGCTAGGAAGGACACATAACTCACACACCTGCACCACTCCCCATTGGGCATGATACTGACATTTTATCCAGAGCTGTGGTGGCCAAGAGTACATTTACTTCTTCATAACAGTGTTTCAAATTTCATAAAATTCAGACCATGCTCTGGTGTTGGGTCGCCCTTGTGAACATCATCTGTCTTTGTCACAACAAAAAGGAAGTTGGATCTATCTGCTCAAGAAGCCCAAGTGATGTACTCCAGACAGTGGTGAAGGCTTTGGGAAGGGATGGCATTCCCAGTTATCTCTCAGGAGACCTTCTGGGCCAGTTGGTCAGACAGATCATGTTCACCTCCCAAGTTCAGATCGCTTCCCTACCATACTTAGTACATGCACTAAAACTCTTTGGACATAAGGCCTGACTCTATAGACCTTGGCCAGAAGCAAACCATATCTTCCCCCAGGAAGCCAGCACAGGTACATGTTACCCACTACAGAAAGTGTAGTACATTGTGTTCTCTGTAATCACTTATCACCAAAGAGCTCTGGAGCCAGTCACATCTGGACTTGAATTCTGTTCAATCCCTTAGTGGCCATCTGTGACTTTAAGTAAGCATTTAACTTCTGTTTTACAGTTTCCTCATCTGCAAGGTGTACAGATGAGAGAATGTACCCAAAGGGCCAGGCCCATGTGGGCACCAGGAAACAATGGCATCTTCTACTCCTAATGGCAGGGCAGAGGGCCAGCAACCAAGATTCTCACCAATGGGAGCTGAATGCAAGGGCAGGAGTGGTTTGCCCTGTGCCCAAAGTCCACATGTCATACTTGCCTCAGTCTCCCACCACCACCCCCAAGGACTTGTCACTCTTGTCTGATATTGACAGTAGACACTCCAGAGCATCCCCAGCCCTGAAGCACCCAGCAACACAAAGGTTTTGCAAACACAGCCTGGGGAATTGGAAAAGGCAACAAACCAAAGCCAAGCAGAGCATATCCAGCACTACAGGAGCTTGCATAATTAACCACTTGGAAAAATGTCTTTAGGGCAGTCTGGGGGGTTGTGTATTAAATCTTTCCAGCGACTAGAAACAAGAAGGGACTGAATTTCTTTGGAAGCAAAATGCACATATATGTGTGGTGAAAAAGACAGATGATTCTCAAAAAGCTCTGTGCCAAGTGTTTTATCACCATGGTCACCTCCTTTATCCCTGTTTTACATATGCAGAAACTGAGGCTACAAAGGTGAGGCAAGGTGACCAAGGTCACACAAATAGTAAGAGGAGAAGCTGGGACTTGACCCCAAATCTGTTGAGCTCTAAAGCCAGTATTCTTTCCACTCCCAAGCGTCATGGCAGAACAGCGGCCAAGAGGAAGGGAAGTGAGAAGAGAGGGCAAGGCATTAGCAGGAAAAGAGAAGGGAGGAGGCTGGCAAGAGAACTGTCAGTCACCATCCCCAAAGCATGGGCTGGCTGGGAGTAAACAGCAAGGAGAAAAGCCACCCCAGAAGCAGACTTCTGCAAACACACTGCTGGGAACATTCTGAGAAAGGCTGGGCACATTAGTGGTGCTAATCCTAGACTGTCCATTACTGGACTGAATCACTGCATAGAGCAAAATGTGTTCTGGTGAAAATGCAGAGAGCCAACAGGACATCACAACCCGGCTGACCACCAGCGTGCTTGGGGGCCCTGATTAGCCAAGAGCGTCAGGGCTGCCAGCCAATTGCACCAAATTAAGCGTTCCCAATTTCAAGTTCTCTGGCAGTGGACTTCGTGCTGGTTCCTGATGCATGAGGTAGCATTTTGAGTAATAATTAATTAGAGGGGAAAGCAGAATAAGCAAGCGAAGTACATCAAATGGAATTAGTATAATTTTGCCTTTCTCTTTATTCCATGTTCAATCACAGAAGGCCAGCAAGGTGTTTTGGGTTGTGTGGAGAAATGGCAGGGAAGATCCAGCTGCCCTATGACCCATTCAGTGCTCCCCTGCTCCCAGGCACACCCATAAGCTCAGCATGCCCACCCCACAAAGACCAACTTAGGCTGGAGAGGGGCCCACCAACTGCCCACGCATCACCTCTCTGCCATGAGACTACTGGGGCCAGCACCAATCAGCCAGCTTATTCTAGTTTGGAGTTCTCTAGTTTGTTGTTAAATTAATGAATTCCTTATTAAGTTGGTGAGCCCTGTCTTCATTAGAAAGTCCTAACCCTAAAAGAGGTGCTTTAAAACACATATGCATGAACGCATGCACATACACACACACACACACACACACACACACACACACTGATTAGCCCAAGCACCAAAGAAATAAGCATGCACAAGGTATAATTTGACAATATGCAACAGACACCTCCTCCAGATGCTAACAAATCCCACAGCAGACCTGCCCACCTCTGCAGAGAGCTAGAAATTTATTTTATCCCTACAGGCTTACACCTGTCAACAAAGAGAGGAAAATTAAAGGGGAGAAAAAAAGCAAACCTGAGTTTTGACTCAGAAATTTCTGGCAGTGACTTGTAAGCAGGCTTTCCACCAGCTGTGACACTGCCTCTCAGAACCTGAAAAGGCCTTGGATCACCTGTAGGGGACCGATCAGCAGCCAAGCCATGCTCAGGCTAACCCTTGAATGGCCGTGTGTTGTAGGCCAAGCATCCATGGATCGCCACGTCTATTTTGGCCATATGCAAGAGGGCTATGCCCTGAAGCCCACTTGTGCCATCCCCTGTGACCCTGGGACACGGCATCTGCAGTCTCAGGCTCCCATGACCTACCTCGTTGATGAAGGAGTGGGCCCCCTGAGGGCTGAGCAGCAGGATGGCACGGCGCAGTGTGTCCCGGTAGCGATTCAGTTCCTCTGTCTTCATGGTGGTGAAGAGGCTGGTGAACACATGGCTAATGTTCTTGTCCACCTTTTGCAGAGAGACATCAAGGCCCAGCCGCGAGGCCTGGTCCAGAAAGCTTTGGAGCCCACGGATATCTGAGCAGTGGAAGAAGAGAAGGAGGAGAGAATTACCTTTAGGTGGGAAGGGATCTAGGAGAAATTCTAACTCCAGTGGTCCCCACCCAGCAGTCCACTACCAGAAGCAAGGGTTCAAGTCTGCTACCTTGGTCCAGAGAAGCACTCACCAGTGCCCAGCCCAGAGTGACTGTCTACTACTATGGGGACCCTTTTCTGCCATTCAATAGGTCATGTGGGCAGAACACACCCCTCATGACTAGCTTCTCTTCTCTCCCTGTATGAGCCCAGTTCTGGCAGTTCTGTCCTCTAGGTTATATAAGCTGGTGCTCCCTAGCCATAGCCCCATTTCCCTCCACCATCCTCTGCACCTTGCAGTTGAGACCTCTTGATCCAATGGTGTGCTGAGGCCATTGGCCTCTCTACCAGATCTGAAGAGGTTAAAAACACTTATTCTTCTTTAATTCTTTTTTTAGTTTCACATAAGAATTACACTCATTTATGAAGTATAGTGTATTATTTCAATACATGTAGACATTGTATAAAAAGCAAATCAGGGCAATTAGTATACCCATCACCTCATACATTTATTATTTCTTAGTGGTAAAAACATTCAAAATACTCTCATCTATTCAGCAATTTTCAGCACAATAATGTCAACCATAGTCACTCCTCTGTGCAACAGGACATCAGAATCTATCCCTCCCATCTGACTATATTTGTATCCACTGATCAATCTCTCTCTCCCCTGCTTCTTGTTACCTTCCCCAGCCTCTGGTAACCACAGTTCTACTCATTACTTCTATGAGATCAACTTTTTTTAGATTTCACAAGAATGATATAATGCAGCATTTGTTTATTGCAACACTATCCACAAAAACCAAAACATAGAATCAACCTAAGTGTCCATGAACTAATGAATAAAGAAATCTGGTATATATGCACAATGAAGTACTATTCGGTCATAAAAAAGGAAGATGAGATCCTTAACATTTGTGGTAACATGAATAAACCTGGAGGACATTGTGTTAAGCAAAATAAACCAGGCACAGAAAGACAAGTACTTCTTAACCAACCAGAGGGTGTAGCAGGGCGATTGTGCAGATGTGGCTCAAAGCACAGAAGCAGAAGAGGAACAGGAACATCCTAACTAGAAATATTCACCAGAGCTGTAAACTTCTCTCCTGAGCACAGCATAGCTCATACCTGCCCACTGTAAGCTGGAGACCATTTCAGCACTGAGCAGCTGCCCACGCAGAAACCAGCAGTGGGCTCCTGTGTCTTGCATGCAATAGCTTTCTGCAGGTGCTAATGAGAGTTCCTCCCAGATTTTGACTGTCCTATAACATAGCCATAAGCCACATGTGGCTATTTAAATTTTAATAAATAGGTTGATTTATTAAGTTAATTAAAATGAAACAAAATCCATACCTAGTTCCTTGGTCACAGTAGTCACATTTTAAGTACGAAACAGCCAATCTGGCTGCTGGCTACCATATTGGACAGTGCAGACAGAGATGATATGTGATGGATCATCACAGGAAGTCCTACTATAGGGGGCTGCCTAAAGAAACAATCTTTTAAACAAGCATGGTACAAGTGATATCCCCAAATATGATAGATCAACTGCCTCAGGCTCCTGGTAATGACCTCCCTCCTTCCATGCCTTTTCCTTGCATTATGAAGACCTCTCCAGCGCTGCTTCTGACTTTGACCATGTGGCCTGCTTTGCCCTATGGGACAGTAGTAAATTTAACAAAGAGGTTCAAATAAATATTTGTGCATCTCCATTTTTGCTCTTGAACCCCACCACCACCATCAGAACATCCTTGAGCTAGCCTGCTGAAGGGATGAGCAGACACAGAGAAGAATCAGGCCAGTTCCCAAGCAGCCACCTCCAGCCACATACCAGCTGAACTCAGACACATGAGTGAGGCCACAGCAGCTGCCTGGTTGAACTATAGACTCATCAAAAATAATAAATGACTCTTGTTCTAAGCCACTAAATTTTGAGATGGTTTGTTTCCCAGCAATAACTAACTGATAGGCCAAGGTCACTGGATGGATTATATCTAGTATACCTCATGAAAATGTAAATGAAACAGCAAGGTCTATACCTTAAAAAGTCACCCCTCCGTAAATTGCCTGCAGCACTATCCACATGGGCTGAGCATGAGCCAGACTGGGAGTGAAGCCATGTGTCCACAGGCAGCTTCTGCAGCCTTGTCCCTTGCCCAGGACACTAACCATCTTCACTACCCCCATGGCCTTGGCTATGACTCAGATTTGAGCAAGCTGACAGTACAGATGTGAGGTGGGTCCCTGAGATGCACCATCTACCAATTCCTGCTCCTCTTAGCACCTCTGAAGGTCACTGGGAATCTTTAAAGTGGCAGAGACTAACCACAGAATATCTTTCTGCATGTTTATAAGACACAAGCATCACAAAGCTTCATATAGGTTCATAAGTCTGGTAATGCCACCCATATGGTCCTAGGGACCTCAGGAATCATGCCAGCATGACCAGTCTTCTCAGGCTGGGGAAGAAGTGACTGAAGGGAACCCAGCTTAAATTATCTCAATGTGGAGGACTATTCCATTGCCTTAGGGATTCAAAGGTGACATGAGCAGGTGGAAAATATCTTAGGACACACAAGGACAAACATAGAGGACAAGATCTCTCAGAGCTCCTGCATGCCCTTGGCTATTGTTACTGGTTTTTGTTGGGATAGCCCCTAATAGGACTGAGTCATCAGAGAGAGTTTAAGCTCCTGACAGGCAATGATTAGAAATTAGTGATGCCAGTTGAAAGTTCCCGAGGGACTATAGCCCTGGCTGCAACTGTCTGCTCCCACTTGACTATCAAAGTCAATTCTCAGCCTCCATTCTCTGGAGATCTTATTCGGCTGTACATGGGGAGGGCTTGAGGCAGATAACCATCAGGAGCACAAGCTACTTTTACAGGCCCCCTGCCATTCCCCAAGAATGGAGCTAAGGAAGCCCATTTCTCCAACAAAAGTCACTTCTTCTTTCCTTGCCAGAGGCCAAGTTTGCAGTGCTACCCTGTTCCACCCCCAACGATGCCAGATATCTTCTGAGGCTCCCCAAGAAGGGAGAATTTCCCAAGAGAATAGGCCAGGGACAAAGCAGAGACTGTGCCCTGGGCAGCAGAGTGTCTACCATGAAGTTCTGGACCAGGCCCAGGCCCTCCCTAACAAGCCACCTGTACAGTCTAGCCAAGCCATCCACCATCCTGGGTGTAGCTGCTCTCAGCCAGACCCACCCCCCTCCCACCCCCAGGAAGGGAGCCAACTAGAGCCATGTCAAGACTCACAGCAGTTTTATCCCAGAAAGGGCATGAAAAGGTAAGTGGCCCCAGATTTCTGAATGGAACAGCTACCTGCAGGGATAGGGGAAAGCTCCCACAACAAGAATCCTTCTCCCCAGGCTAAGGAGGAAGTTCAGGGAACATGGGAAAGGCTATTCCTGTGAGGGATGTGACAAGGCAATGCCCAGGACAAGCCTCGGGATCTTGACTCCCTCTCTCCGCCCCACTTTTGGACTCTGGAAGGTCCTGGTCACCAGAAATCCTCCTGCCCACAGTCTGTCTTTTCTGTCTTTTCTCCAATATTCGCCAAGAGATTTCTCTGTGTGGGTCCCTTCCCTGAGAACTGAGAAACAAAACTGAATGAGCCTGCAGTGTTCTTGCTGGGGTGGAACTTACACTTTGGGAGCTGAGAACAAGTCAGAATAAATAAACAGTAGAATAAATAAATAATTTCCAATGGTGATAAGAACCCTGAAGAAAATCCATGTTGGCCTAGAGGGGACTGGAGAAGGGGGTTGGAAAGGCCCCTGTAAGGAAGCATCAGTGAGGAGGAGGCAACTCTGGAAACCTCTTAGGGAAGAATATTCCGGAGAGAACATGGAAAGTTCCAGAATGAGGTTGTCTTCGACACCAAATGAAGAAAGGTCTTGTTCACCCCATGGAGCAGCCTAGACTGTGGAGTTGCCAGAGAAGGAAGCAAAGGACCAGCAGGCACCAGGGACCATCAGGAGCACAGTAGAGATGTGGGTCCCATGCCTATCCTTTCTTCCCTCTGTAGAAAAGGGCTCCATAATGCTAAGGTTTGGCATGTCTAGGTGACTTGCCTATCTCCTCTGAATCTGGCTCTACCTATGTCACTCTTACTCAAGTCATAACAAATCTCCTGCTCAAGTCATAACAAATGGGGAACTCTCTTCACCTTTATCTTCCATTGATTCTCCACAGTGTACACTCTGTGACCACCATCCCAAAGCCCTCACCTCCCTGGGCTTCAAGACACTACATGCTGTTTCTCTGTCCACCTACTTTCCAATCTCTTCCCCTCACATGTCTGGTCATATTCCCAGACATATTCTGATCCTGGGCTTCCCTCCGAACCACCCTCCTATCTCTGAGTGCAACACCACCAGAAGCACATTAACAGACCCATGTTCTAGGCTGGTCGAGGCCTCTCTACTCTTTCTCCTAAATGCCTCGTGACCACCTCCACTGTACATTCTCAGGTTCACCACCAACTTCTCCCTGGGACTTCTGCAACAGCCTCTCCCAAGGGGCCCTGGTATCAGCCTGCTACTGCATTCAGCCAGAATGTGTTATCTGAAGGTCATGTCTATTCTAATATAGTCCATCTCTGACCGTCAAGGAATAGCAAAAGTCCATTTAAAAGTTGCCAAGGTAGTAAACAAAAACAGCAATCAATCAAATAAACAAACAAAAAGCTTTCTAAAGATGTTATCAATGTACACAAAATCAACTCTGTGTACCTTAGCTTGGAATAAGAGTCTGGTCCCAATAGTCTTTTCCCTTTTTGTTTTTGTGCCACCATAACCTCCCTCCACTATCACCTCCACAAACTAGGCACCCTGGATTCCAGGAAAAAATACACTTTGCTCTTCCCAGGAGATTCCCCTACACACACACACACACACACACACACACACATACACAGTCTCTCTCTCTCTCTCTCTCTCTCTCTCTCTCTCTCCCTGGACACTCCTAGTTTAAAATTTACAGAGCCCCACTCCTCCATCAAGACAAAATTCACATCAAACTTCCCTACTAGAGCCATCTAAGTCCCTCAAGTTGAAATCCAAGTCTTTTTCAAATGTAATAGTATAAAGTAACATGAATGTATAACATTAGGTAGTAGCACATGGGAAGAAGGAACTGGGTCTTCCTCATTTCTCTATCCAACCCAAGGCTCAGCATCCAGCACAGACTCAGGACATAGAACATTTGTGGACTAGAATTAAACCAAAGCAAACAGCAGCCCAAAATCCACTGTGACTTTGGCAACCACACAATGACAACATAGGCACAGTCCTACTAGGCAAGGGAGTGAAGTTGGGAAGTTTCTTCAAAATCTAAGGCTGTCTCCATGACTCTCCCTCTACAGCTTTGATAAAGATCAGACAGTCACTGGGTATTTTAAATACTTTCTTTCCAAAAAGTAATTGAAATGAAAGAACACATTTCAAATTGCTTCCCCTACGATTTCAATTTCCAAGAAAGGTCCAAGCACTGAGAGTACTTATGAAGAATATTTTACCATCTGTAATGTACATAGATATGTATGAAGGCTGCCATCTCACACCCAGAAGGAGTTCACAGTTAGAGAATTTGGGAATTATTGGCAAATTTTCCAAAGACTGAGACACAATTTTGATGCTAAGATTTTTTTTTTCTTTCTTTCCTATCTGGGTTCCCAAGATACACTTTAAATTTCTTCCCAGATGTAGTTTATCCTTCATTCAAGTTCATTCCTAAGATTCCTGTCCAGGTTCCTTTACCGCTTACCCTCCTCCCTGCTGCCAACTCCAAATGCCACCATCGTTGTCACAGGCCTGGAGCAGCTACCAAAAAACGGGGTGTGAAGGAGGCTGGGTCTGCAAGTGAGGAAGCACCCACCATTTCCAAGAAAAGAGATCACGAAGCCCCACCTGCTGTGGCTCCACTCACAAGGAACACCCTTGCCCTCGGCCCAGAATCCTTTCAGTACTTCATCTGTCCAGGAGATTCCAGCTACACATTCCCGCCCTCCCTCCTTCCCACCTTTCTTTCCACTCTCCCTCCCCGCCCACTTGTTCCTTCTTTCCTTTCTTCCACCCTTTCTTTCTTTCTTCCTTCCTCAAATATTTCACATGGGCTGTTGTGGGCCAGGCCCTAAGCTGGACACCAGAGCAGCAGAATGTTAAAGCAGGGAGTGGCTCCCTTCTGCCACTCACTGAGCATCACCTGTGTCCAGCAATGTGTTCCATTTGCAGAATGTGTTTCATGAATAAATTAATTCATTGCAATTCATCCATGCAGGTGACTCTGAAAGTCAGGCAGAGCATCCAGCAGGCCAATTCAGCAAAGGGAGGAGCAGAGAAATACAACCGTAGTACATCCAGCATGTCTCAGTAAAACAGGAAGCAGGTCTCTCCCTTCCAGAGTGACAAGGTGCTCCAGGGCCCAGGTAGGGGCTGTCTTCAGTGAGCAGGATAGGGTGACCCAGCATCTCAGCAGCACAGGGCCATCACTCTGGGAGAGAAGACTCCTTGTCACTGTCACAGTCGCAGCTGCCCAGACCACATTCAAGGCAAATCTGGTCTTGGGGTTCACCAGAGTAACTTCCCATTCTCCATCCCCCCAAATTCAATTCCTGGAGATAGTACAGCTGGCCCTAGAGCACCCCTTTTGTAGACAAACCACCTACCCAGACCCCTCAGCTCGACCACATTATTTATTGGTCTTTTACACTCAAGACCACTGTCCACCTGCCCTGATCACTCCAGGGTCAGGGACCAGACAGCCAGGGACAATCATATGCCCCAGGTCACTGAAAGTATTTATACCAGATAAGCCTAAACCTGCTCACCTGGTCTCTCCTATTCTTTCCCATGGAGCCACAAAGGCTCTTGCCCACTCCCCACCTCCTGTGATGCAGCCCTGTGACATCCATGGCAGGCCTTCCTCTCTTGAGATCTCTGAGAACAAACTCCTTTTTGGTGACGGTTATCTCCTGATCTGTTGGATTTGGCATACCTCCATAATAATAAAACCTATATTAATAGTCCCATGCTCAGTACAGCACTATTAACAATAGCCAAGATATAGAATCGACCTATGTGTTCACCAGCAGATGAATGGAAAAATAAATGTGATACGCATACACACACACACACACACACGCGCGCACACACACGAGGGAATACTATTCAGACCCATAAAAGAATGAAATCTTGTCATTTGCAACAACATGGATAAGCCTGGGGCACATTATGTTAAGTGAAACAAGCCAGACACAGAAAGATAAATACTATATGATCTCTCTTATATGTGTGTTGGGAAAAAAAGTTAAACTCATAGAAATAGGGAGTCAACTGTTAGTTCCTAGAGACTGAGAGCTGGGGCAATTGGGAAGATATTAGTCAAAGGACAGAAACTTTCAGTTTTAGATAGAAGGAATAAGTTTAAGAGTTTTATTGTATAAATGATGACTGTCAGAGCTCGAGACTATCAGAACCAGTCGAATAAACCAATCCTGAAAAACCAAAGGTTGAATGTTTTCTCTGCTATGCGGATGCTAATTCACAATGGGGCAGGGGCGTGGGACCTAGGGAAGAATAGAGTTACTTTAGATTAGGTAGAGGGGAGTGAAGGGATGGGATGGGGTATGGGGGTAGGAAGGATCATAGAATGAATCAGACATTATTACTCTATGTACATATATAACTATACAACCAATGGGATTCTACAACATGTATAACCAGAAAAATGAAAATTATACTCCATCTGTGTATGACATCAAAGTGCATTCTACTGTCATGTTTAACTAATTCAAACAAATTTAAAAAATAAAAAATATTTTAAAAGAACAATACGTCGTGTATTTGAAAGTTGCTAGAAGAGTAGATTCTCAGTGTTCTCTCCACCAAAAAAAAAAAGAAAGAAATGGTAAGTAGGTGAGCTAACACATATGTAAATAGCTACTAGATTTAGTCATTGCATGATATATAAATATGTAAAACTCTTAACCTGCCCAAACAAACAAACAAACAAAAACACCCTTTGGCTTGGTATCCTGGGATGCAAAATTCTGGGAAAGGTACCAAGAAGCCAGCCTTGGCCCCACTTCTCCAGAGGTGTACAGAATAATCACAGGCATGAATCTGAAACTACCCCTCACTATATGTGCAACCTTGGGCAACCACCTCCCTGAGTCTAGTTCTTCATCTTCAAAGTAAAGCTACTGAACCTTGCTAGTAAGAGCCCCACCACCTTTCCATGAGAGGTGCACGTTACAGCTGGCACAGTGCAAAATAGATGTTCAGTGGCTGTCAGCTCTCTTCCAACCTTCTCATCAGCACAGGGAACGCCCCCAAAAGGGTTCCCAAATGAGCAAATCATCTCCCTTGTTCTAGAGGCTCATCAAGAAAGGAGGTGCCATCCTGACAATTGGATGACACAATAGGAGACTAAAAAGGTCGGCTCTCCCTCCTGTGATAATGGAAATTTCAAAGTTATGAAAGTAGCTGAAGGGGAAGCCTGTCATTGAAAATTCTCTGAGAAAGAGGACACATTCCTGCCTCTAATGAGGGCAATAGCATCCAGGAGCATTCTGCTAGCACAGGTTTCAGAACCAGCCACAAAGCCAGGCAAGGAGAGAGCAAGGGGTCATCTAGATGGTTCCTTGTGGATGATTTATGAGGCACCTCCACACATGTGCCAGATCAGACACCGTGATCCCCGTGTGCACAGCCGCCCAGCAGTGGAGGCCATCGGTTGATGAGAACACGGAGTCTCTCATCGAGCTCTATTCCCTTCCATTTAAAAAACAAACACAAGGGAAAAACATTTTAAATAATCAGGCTGGAAGATCGAGATTAAAAACAATTTAAAATAAACGTCTACTCTGGCACTTTGGAAAAAACATACCACGCTGCATTAAGTGCTTTGAATTAAGTAAATTACACCAAGTAACTAATTTACATAATGATCAAGATTTGCATTTTACACATGTTATAATGAAAATGGGTTTATAAAATAATTCTTCACTAACTTCTGTTCTGAGTTGGATTCCAGTATTTGGAGAAAATTTTGTGGTGTCAATCCGCTACTGTCTTTCATGTTTCATATCTCTGGCTCCTTCAATATTTTTTTTAATCTGCCAGGTCCCTTATTCCCACTGCAATAAATAGTGCCTTTGATTTGCAATTCCCTTCCGTCAATTCAGTGAGATCGTATTTTTAAAGAATCTGTACTATGCTAATGATTTTTAGAATTTTCACAAATAAAGTTTGATGTCCCTGTCACCTTTCACTTATGAGGTATTTGGTATTGATTTTAGCAGTTCTTCCTCCAAGATTGGAGGTATGATTTTCAAAGTCCTGTTACTCTGAATGCTGGAATTTCTGGATAAGGAATCAGCATAGCAGTTCCTACAGGCCTGCATCATTGGTCCCTGGGGGGCTGTAGCAAGACCTGGCTGGGGTCCAGGTCCTTAGGAGACCTCCAGAGTCAGAAGATTACTCTCTGCCTTCAGGTCCTTGTAGTTCACAGGCCAGGAGCCAGAACTCCCTCTCCCAGAGCTGCTGGATGCTCAGATCCATCATTTCTTATCTTCCTCTCCATGGCCTAAAAGGAAGACCAGCCATTCCATTTCATAGTTGAGAAAAACTACAGGCCAGAAAGGTTGGGTCCCTCCTCTTCACCAGACAGAAGAATGACCCACATCATTTGAGCAGGCTCTGGATGTTTTCCTGGATCCCTAATTTAATTAAAATTCTGAAGCAAATATATAGAACTTTCAAGTTTTTACCCAAAACAGCAATATTTGAATTTCCAAGCATCCCCAAAACAGACGTCTTTGCTTTTTATTAATACTGTAACAGATGACCTTCCACAGCCACAGCATGGCAGAAGAAATGATGGGAAAACCATAACAGCATGTTGTCTGAATGCTTGTGTTCCCCAAAATTCATAAGTTAAAATTCTAATCCTGATGGCACTAGGAAGTAATCAGGTCATAAATCATTGCCCCCTTAATGGCATTACTGTCCTTATAAGAGAAGAAGAGACTTGACTCAAGATCTTTCTTCTTCCACCATATGAGACACAGTGAGAAACCCATCTGCAAAACAGGAAGAGGGACCTCACCAGATCTGGCACCTTGATCTTGGACTTCCCAGTCTCCAGAACTCTCAGAAATACATATGTGCTGTTTAAGTCACCCAGTATATTTTTTTATAGCACTCTAAGCCAATTAGTACATAGCACAGGCTTATTAAGATCTAACTTTATGCCAGGCACTATGCTAAATCATTTGCATATACTGTCTCAATCCCCATGACAGCCTTGCATCTTGCCTGAGGTTATCCACCCACAAAGAGACAGAACCAGGGTTCAAGCCCAGGGCCTTGACTCCAGAGCCAGAGTTCTTGAGTCACATTCCCCACCAAGCCAGAAGTACCTGGGAAGGAAATAGGTTCACAGAACTGATGTGCAGATGTTGAGCTAGAAACTGCATGCCCACTTCATCTGAGCTCAAGCACTCCTAGGGAATTATCAGATTTTGCCCATTTTGCAGATTAGTCACTAGCTCAGAACAGAGCTGGGATGTAACCCCAAACTGTTCTCTGCCAAGAGCTTCTGCTTCTCTGTGCTTCGCCGAGGCATGGAAACTCTATCCCAGGCTTCCAGAGTGACCATGCCAGGCACACAGATCTGCAGAAAGACCACACAACACACACTGGTCAAGCGCTGGAGTCTAGCTTTTAAGAATGGCAAGAAGATGAAAATGTGGCAAGTGCCATTACCAGTTGCTAATGTGCAATCAGCATTAATAACTGACATTACACATTGAAATGTAGCATCTTCATCAGTTCTTTAAATTATCAACAAGGAAAATCCCATGCTACTACAAACAGCAGCCCTGACTGGGATGACTTGGAAGGAACCCTGGGCTAGATTGCACCTCTACAGACCTGCCCAGCAGGCTGTCACCTACCCACCCAGTAGGTCCTCCTTGTCCTTGGGGCCACCAGGTCCCAGGTATATGGGGGATGCCCTAGTCACTGCCCAGAACTCCCACCTCCCAAATGACAATATTTTGTGACTGGCTACATTCACTCCCTCTCTCAGGTTTTCTCCAACCCCTATCTGGTGCCCAACTAGCCCATGCCTTGTGGTACTCCCAAGACAGACAGCTCAGGCACCAGCCCCAATTCCATGGGGCTCAGCAGAATACAGGCAAGCAAGCAATATTTGAAAATGTACTAGGGACAGCAGAAAGTATGTGCAAAGGGGTCTGATTACCTAGACAATGTGGGGTACCTCAAAAAAACCTTCAGAGAGCACGGAGTTGGACCTTGCAGGATGAAAGGGGCTCTGCACATAGATAAGACAGGAAAGAATATTCTGGACCAAGAGGACATTGGGATCAGAGGCCCAGTGGTCCATCTAGGGGACCCACAGATGGTTCTGTGTGGGTATGGGAGTACAGTGAACTCTAGAAGGATAGTCATGGTGGCATCTCTGGACAGGAGAGGTATCAGAGTGGTCTGCTAGTCCACTGAGACCAGAGCATGTGTTGTTAGTTGTCCCAAACCCACCCCTGCTGCCCAAGCCTCTGAGGCAAAGGAAAGTTGAGCAGCAGCATAGTCGGTGGAGTCAGCCCTGAAGCCCCGTGCTGTGCCCACCCCCAAGGCCAGAGCTGTGCAGCCCAAGCTGCTGCTACATGCTCTTAATAGAGGTCACTTCAAGGAAGGGCCACAGCTCCCACATGGAGAAAGAGCATGGGCTTAGAGACTGACACACAAGAGACTCTTCCTGGCTCTGAAGCCCCGAGCTTCAGTCGCTACCTCATAAGACGGGTGGCGTGAGGCCTTCTAATAAGAGGGCCATGTGAGGAGCAAGCTGGATGCTGATGAATGTAAAACACCTGGGAGGGAGCTCAGGCATTGGGAGGGCTCAGAACAAGAGCTCCGCCCTCTCCAGTGACACTGCTGCCAGCGCCCCTCACACTACTGTGTCTCGCCAATCCTGGCACAGGAGGCTCTGTCTGCACGGCTTTCCGTTGACCTCATGACAAGTGTGCTTTAACTTATGTATATAATTTACATAATTACTCTCTGATATTTACTCGGGTTTAATTTGTTTCCTCTGGAACCTGCCTTTGAGGAAGCAGTGCCAACCAGAGCCGGGAGTGAAGACGCAGCAAGGGACTCACAGATGCCACCGCCCCTCGCTGGGGACCTCCTGAGCACCACTGCCGCAACATGACTCCACTCTGCCTGGGCTCAAGGGTACCACAGAGCCTCAGACCTGCCTGGGCCAAATGAGGAGCATCGCTGCCCTCGAGGACCTTACAGTAGAGAAGGAAAGACAGGCACCAGACAGAGGGGACTGTGCCAGGCACAAGCAAGGCAGGAGCCCTCTGCTTACCACGGGCCAGGGAAAGCGACATCAGACGGCACTGGGGTCAAGCAGATCAGGTGGGTGTCAGCAAGCATGAAGGTGGCATTGCCACCCTTGTTGCAGCACAGGAAAGGACAGAAATGTTGTCAAGATGAAATGAGAGTTCAAGGTAGGCCACACCATGGAGGGAGACCAGGAAAACTGGGTTTGACTTTGAAAAATTCATTTGGCAATTCTGTTTGAGGGCAAAGGCCTGAAAGCCATGGCAAACCAGGGCCATGTCCCAGGCAGGACCCAGGGAGCCCAAGTCCTGGGGGTGGGAGCCCTCAGGTGAACAGGAGGCAGTTTTGACTGCAGAGAAGGAAGGGTAGGAAGGGCAAGGGGTGACATGTTGGGTTATGCCTGCCTGAGCCAGAGGGCGAAGAACAAGGGGAGAAGGCTTGTGGCAGGGAACTTAGCTTGGGAAGACAGAGGCTCAGTCCCAGGGACAGTGCATGGTGCAAAGACCCGCCCCACTTAGCCCTGCATGTGCACACACGCTCACATGCATGTGTTCATACACGCTCAGGGTCATGCCCACATTCACTCACACTCACAGACACACTCATTTACATTCTCAAGGGCTTACAGTCACTGCCTCCACGCACACACCACACGTACTCACACACAGTGTGCTGGAGCCAGCTTGCACAACCTCATGAGAGCCCACTGGTAAATTTTCAGGAACTCCAGGAGTTAGTTACTAAACATGGCCACTATAAATTAAATGATATGAACCTATGATTAAAGAAATTATTTTACAAACCTGATAAATACATAAAGCTCATCACTTCCTAATTATTTGCCTGCAATTAATAATATCTATGCTGAGGCGATTCTGAAGCACAACATGGTGATATGTCATTTCTCTTCCAAAGCCACGTCCAGTGACATCGTCTCACTCAAAAGCAGCCATGGCAGGAGGCTTTATACCATGGAAATCAGCAAGCACTACAAATCAGGGCTTTTTGTTTTTCTTGGAGAGCCGCTTTTCAAACATTTAGTAGCGTACCACTGCTCACAAAGCACACAGGCATTGCCCGCCCCACACACATAGATCACCCTCTCTTAGCATTTGCAGGATTGGTTCCAGGATCCCCTAAGAACCAGAATTCTTGAATGTTCTGGTCCCTTTTAAAAATGGTGTCATATTTCCATATAATCTGTACCCAGCCTCCAGTACAGACATCTCTAGATGACTTGTAATACCTAATACAATGTCAATACTATGAAAATAGTTGCACTGTATTATTTAGGGAAAACCAACAAGAAAAAAAAAAGCATACATGTCCAGTATAGGATGCAAGTTTTTCAATTATTTTTGAATCACAGTTAGTTGAACCCATGGATGTAGAACTGGCAGATATAGAGAGCTGACTGGACATGTGTGCACACACACACACACTCACATCCACCTGACATACACACACTTGCATTCACACACACTCTCCTGCACATGCACCAGCACTTTATCTCCCTTAACATCTATCTCCCAGAAGATCAGAACCACATCCACAGCAGGAAGGGTGGTATACCTCACTTGCCCCACCTCCTTCCACCCTCCTCTGGCCCTGGGGAGCAACTCCTTGGGGCCACCTCCCCATGCTGCCCTGGAAGCAAAACTTCCACATCTCACTTTGGCCATTGGAAAGCAAGACAGTGGCTGTCAAAGAAGTCTTAATCAGGCTGGTGGTCGGCAGAGGCTGGGAGCTCTGTAAAGATAGGATGACATGACCACATGCCCCAGCCCAGGCAGCCAGGCCACTCTGGAAGAAAACACAGGTGTCCAAGGGCCCCACACAGCCCCCCTTTCCAAATATTCCTGCTAAATCCCCAAATTAAACCCCCATCTATATTAATTAAGGAGCCAGGATTTGCAGGCCTAATGGTGCTGCCGGCCCATCCATCACAAGCTAGTTACCTCCTGCCAGAACCTCTTGGGCCAGATTACAAATGGGATGTGGGGAGGGGCCCGGGGAGGCAGGATATTATCCTGAAATATAATTTGAACTTTCCTTCCAAAATACCATCCTCAGGCTGATCCATCACAAGCCTGTACACGCCCGGGCCCACCACAAGCGAGGGCTAGACCACAAGGCCATCCATCACTGGCTGCCAGAAGGCTCTGGAAATGCCAGAGCTGCTCTCGGGCTCTGAGGAGGATGCAAACAACTGGACTAATAGTATGATCAATGCCAGGGGGTGGGCACAGTACAGGAACATGGTTGCTGGGGCCACCACCACACTCCCCCTCCTCCTCCCAAGAGCAGGTGTCCTTCCCCCCAGGAGCTCAGGGCTAGGAGAATACAGGAGTGAGTCCCCGTTTATTAGGCACCTTTTGTTTGCAGTGCCCACATGCTCTTACTTATTCCCTCCTCACAGCAAGCCTGTGAAAGCAGTGTATCTGTTCCTGTTCTACAGATAACAAAACTGAAGCCTGGAAAGCTTAGGAATTCAAGTGATGGTGCCCAATCCAAGGAGTCTGATTCCTCCCAACTCTGCCACCTCCAAGAGACCAACAGAACACTGAACCCCATGGACCACAGTCCCAGTCTCCAGGAGGGTCCCTGACTTCTATGATGGTTTCCATATCCAAGAGGTTCCATCCCAGCAGCCACAGGCATCTCTAGAAAGTGATCCTGGATCCTAAGCATCTCATTCACCACAGCATATCCTTGGCTTCAAGCACAGAGTCTGGCACATGGTAGCAGCTCAATAAAGTCATATGGAGAAGATGTTTGAATTAACTACTAAAAGACAATTCTCCGTCTAGAAGTGGAAGCTCAAGTCCAATGAGAGCCCACTGGGTCGATGCAAAAGCCCATACCACACCTGGTGTGTGCAAGCTGAAGAGGTAGGGCTGGCAGATTTGCCATCATGGGCTGGCCAAGAGCACAAACCTCTGCCCACTGCAAACTCTGCAGGAGCCACAACTGTGGGGCACACCCCAGCAGTGTACCAGGTACCATACCAAACCCCGTGCTGTCCCTGTCTCACTGACTGACCCCATTTAATAATATTTCTATTATTATCTCCATTTTACTAATGGTGAAGCCGAGATTCAGAGTGGAAAGTGTCAACGCTGCAGTTCAAGTTCAAGTACTTCTGACTCCAAAGCCCCTGCCCTTAGCCTCTCTGGTCTATAAGAGCATGTCCGGAGTAAAGACGCCCCCTTCACTTTCCAGGAAAACCAATAACCAAAAATAGATCCACACTCGGCCAGATGCTGACTTCCCAAGCCAGCACCACAGGCTGCACCGTTTGCTGAAGTCTGGGAAACACCCTAAAGGAAGGCACCACCCCAGCCTGCAGCCCAAGGCTCGGTGCCCACATTGTGGGACTCAGTGGGGCGGGTGGGCGGCCAGTCCGCCACTCTTCCAGGCAGCGGGCACACAGCCTCCGCTCAGGGCACCAAATGGGCTCTTTCATAACTCACAGCTGCCTTTTTCACCGACTTCACAAGAGCAATTGGAGATGCAGATTCGGATTCTGAGTCAGAGTTTTCATGGAGATTATAGTGATTTCCAGTTTAGAAGGAAATGAGCACCCCAGAAAGTATTTAGAATTAATCCTACCATTTTGGAGTAGCAATAAAACTCCGTTAGAAATGAAATATGAGCAGTTTATCACAACACTGTCACTGGGAGAAAAGAGAGATCCAATTGTCTGTCAGTTGGCACAGGTTCCCAGGGCAGTCGGAGGTGTCCAAAGCTCTGGTGGAAGTCCCCCCTGCTCAACTCCACTCCTCTGCCCTTTCCACTGACTATATACATCAGCACTAAACCAGAAGACAGGTTAATAGTCCTCAGGACTCTCCTGTGGAGGTAGGGAGAGGGAGGATGGAGAGGGATGGGGGAGGGTGAGAGGGAGAGAGAGAGCTCATGACTCTTCAGCTAAGGATCCACAGCAAGATGCATGCTGGGGGAGGATGGGGAGGCAGAAAACATCAGAGGAATGAAGAGGGATACAATCAATCATGCTGATAGGCAGGAACAAGTCCCCCAGATACCCAGGGCACAGTCCATTTCCTGTTTGACCTCAGGCTCCTCCTGAGAGGCAGGAAGTCAGAAGGAGAGAATATTGAGCATGCGGTAGCCTACCAACTTAAGCCTACCAACCTTAATCATGGTTTTAGGGATGGAGACCAGCTTGGAATTCCAAGAAAGAGAGAAAGGAATGGGAGGTGTTTTGGTTTGGATGTGAGGTGTCCCCCAAAAGCTATGTGTGAGACAATGCATGAAGGTTTAGAGGAGAAAGGATTGGGTTATGCAAGCCTTAACCCAATCAGTGAATTAATTCCCTAATGGGCTTAATTGAGTGGTAGCTGAAGGAGGGTAGGGTATGGCTGGAGGAGGCAAGCATTGGGGGTGTGTTTTTAGGGTATACATTTTGTATCTGGCAAGTGGAGTCTCTCTCTGCTTCCTGATCATTCTGTGATCTACTTCTCTTCACCATACTCATCTGCCATGTTGTTCTGCCTTGAGCCCCAGGGAATGGAGCCAGCTGTTTATGGACTGGGACCTCTAAAACCATGAGCCCCCAGATAAATTTTCCTCCTCTAAAATTCTTCTGGTCAAGTCTTTCAATAACAGCAAATAAAAAGTTGACTAAAACAGGAAGTGATAGCCAAAATATTTGCAGCCATGGGGGATTCAGTAATCAGCACACCAGCCCCTTCTATGGTCACTAGCATCTTTTCATCCTTGGCCAATGTCCTCCAGTCCTATGCTTCAAATGCCATCCACACTTGACCTACATCACTATCTTGGACTTTGCCAGGACTTTTAGCCTTACCAATTCACTTGGAAATAGGCATTTCAAACTTACCCCAAAATAGGGCTTTTGGTTTTCATTCCCCAATCAGCTCTGCTCCATATCTGTGTTAGTCAGCTTTCTGTTATTATAACAAAAGATCTGAGAAAAATAACTTATTTTTTTTAAAAAGGGTTATTTCAGTTCACACTTTTGGAGGTTACCATCCATGATCGGTTGGCCCTGGCGCTTTGGCTGAGGCAACACATCATGGCAGGAGAACACAGAGAAGCAAAACCACTCACTTCATGGCCAGAAAGCAAAAGGGAGATCAAGGAAGAGATCAGGGTCCCATAATTGAGGGCATGCCACCAATGACCTAAAGACCTCCCCTAGCCTGACCTCTTAAAGATTCCACTACCTCCCTAGGGTGCAACACTGGGAATTAAGCCTTTACCATATGAACCTTTGAGATATGCTTAAGATCTGAAGTAGAGCACCATTCAAATAAGCCATCCAGTTGCTCAGGCCAAAAGCCTAAGAGTCTTCCTGGAAATCTCTCATTTCCTCTCTCCTCACTTAAAATCCATAAGACAACCTAAACTCAATCTCTCTTCCCTATCACCACTGCTGCCTCCCTAGTCCATACCATCATATTCCCCCCAAGACTATTTTGACAGCCTCTTGCATGGTCTCCCTGCCTCCACCCTTACCCCGCTACAGTCTATCCACCAAATGGCAGAGATGTTTTTCTAAGCATGAAGCAGAGGGGGTCTCTTAAATACCCACAAGTATCTTTGTAGCATACTTAAAATAAAATCCTATTTCCTCACCTACCTAGGGGGCCTGGCATGACTAGCGGACTTGCTCTCCAACTCAACTGCTTTTCCTTCCCAACCCTCTAGTCTCAAAAATCTTCTTTCTCCTTTTCCAATGTGCCAAGCTCATGCCACATCAGAGAATTCATAGTTCCTAGTGCCCCTCTACTATAAAACTATTCCCTAGATTGTTACATTACTGCTTTCCTTGATATGTTATCAAATATCACCTCCCCAGTAGGACTTGCTGAGCTGCCAGGTGGCCCCTCTCCACCCCAACTCGTGGTGCCGCCCCATGCCCTGTTCCTTTTCTTTGTAACACTTCTCTCCTGAAATGATCATTTTTATGGTTCTGTTCCCACATCTTACTTTCCACTCTTTTCCCCAACCCAGAACAGTACCTGACCTAAAGTAGGCACCTACCAAACATGAGTGATGGCGTCAGTACAACATAGGGGCAGTGTTCCGTAGTGAGGCAAGCCCAGGCTCAGAGCGAGACTGTCCTGGGCTTCAAAGTCAGTTTAGCTCAGCTCTTACTAATCATTTGACCTTGTGCAAATCACTTCAAACCTTCCTAAGCATCCATTTTCTCATCTATAAGATGAGAATAATCATACTTACTTTCAGGTATAGTGACCCCAGGATTAAACAAATAATAAGTGTAAAGTGCTTGGAATGAACTTGACAAATGCTCACTGTTGTTATTAATAACACATTGGTCTGGATATGGTTTCTCCACAAAGGTTTATGTGTTGGGAGCTTGGGTTGCAGTATGGTGGTGGTGAGGTGGTGGAACCTTTAAGAGGTGGGGCCTGGTGAACAGTGATTAGGTCAGGAGGTCACCACCCTCAGACAGGTTAATGCCTTCTTGCAGGAGTGGTTCAGGTCTCCTGAAAGTGGATTAGTTCCTTCAAAAATGGGTGTCTCAGCTCACTCTCTTGCTTCCTCTCTCACACATGAACTCCCACAATGTGGTACCATCCAAGGGTCCTTGCCAAACACTGGTGCTATGCTCTTTGGACTTTCCAGTCCAAAAACAGAGAAAAGGAAATCTTGGAGGGCAACAAATACAGATGACACTTTCAAAGCATCTGGCTCCAGGGGAAGGTGGGGCTTAGAGAAGAAGCAGGAGAGCAGGGGAAGGAGCTTGGTTCTACTTTGCCCCTATACAGAGGAGGGAAATGAATAGGAAAAAACAGAAGCAGGGGAAAGCCTGAAATCACAAGAAACAGAAAGTGATCCAAGGGGTAAGGTTGCTGAATGGCACAGAGCAGACAAGAACTAGGAGCAGTGAGGACAGGGTTTGCTCACTATCCACTGCAGCGGGGGATAACAAGTAGCCCTGCATGAACACCAGCTGATCCAAATGGATGCTGGCAGCTGAGCAGGACCAGAGCAAACCTGCTCTAAATCTTCACCATGACCTTGTAAAGAGATACAGTCATCCCAATTTTGTGGATAAGGACATGGAGCTCAGAGACAGTAAGTGCCCTACTAGGAAGCAGGGCTGTGCACTTTGATCAGGAAGGAAAGAGAAAGGAGGGGGGCAGGTTCTAGGTACTGAATCCCAGTCCTTGCTGGGAAACCTGGAAGCCCACACACAGAGACCATCAAAACCTCTGCCTTCTCCCCCAGATGCCCCTGGCTTCTGCTGAGTTGGAATAAAGGGCAATTTGTCCTGAGACCAAGGGCACAGGGGCCTCTGAAATCTCTGGCAAGGATGAAGCACTCAGCATAGCTCTAGGTAGGCCCTCATGCCTGAACATTCATTTTGTCTGACAACCCAGACACATGGTAGGTCCTTCAAGGAACCCAGCAGCGAGAAGGGGATGGCCAGGGCCTGCCATGTGAAACTTCTTTGTCAGGAAAGCCCTTCGGGGCCCTTCCCACAGGTGGGTGGGAGTTGGAGGCACTTCTCAGTAACCTAAGTTCTGAGGCCACCTCCGGGCCCCATGGAAGAAAATGGATGGAAAATCCAGGAAGTGGCAGTGAGGTTGCCCTGCGTATAACCTCGAATCTACCCACAAGAAATGCATGCCACCAGTCAATGAAAGTGAGGGCTGCCCTCCCTCCATAGTGTCAGGCATTAGTAGTAGCATCCCTAGGATTTCCCACCACTCACTGCCAGGGGCTACTGCATCCCAATACTAAAAGCAGCTGCCTGAGGCTAACTGGGGTCTGTCCTAGAAGGATGCTGGAGGCCCTGGAGCACTGGACAAGCACAGCCCAAACAGAAGCAGCTATTCCCTCAGAAGCATCTCAGAAACAACCAGGATTCCCAGGTTTTTCTGTCATCTCATGCCAGACTCCTATTCCATGCCTCTTCACTAAGCCAAAATTCTCCCCTCAACCCAGCGTGTCTGTCCTGATACACCTGTGCTCACAAGTCTCACTCAGTGTGAGACTGAGTGCCCTGTCTTGGAGGGAGGCCTGGCCTTGGAAGGCAGAGAACCCCCAGTTCTGGCTTCATACCCACCCACTGAGGTGCCTATAACCTGTGTGCCTCATTTTCCCTACCAACAAAAAACAACTTTCAAAAATAAAAAGGGATTCTATCTATATTATGGGGTTATCGTGAGAATTTAGTGACCATTGTCTGGTATCTTGTGTCAGGGCCCAGGGAACAGCAGCTATACTGACCATCATAAAATACTACCCAGCCCAGACTCACCTGACTCTGAGCCCCACTGCCCAGTAAGTGGCTAACATGCCCCCATTCTGCACTGGCTTTCATTAGCACCCTGACTCCTGATCTTTCCAAATCCCCTCTATCCTGTTGAGCTCAGCTCCAGGACCATCTTTAAGAACTCCCAGACACAAAGAAGCACCTGTACAAGGTCACAGAGATGTAAAAGAGAGAGGAAACTATTCAGAGGGGCAAGCTGGAGGACCAGGAGCCAGGGCAGGAGACTCTAGAGATGTAGCTGAGAAGTTTGTGTGACAAATGGAAGCAAACTAGGTCTCCCCAATCAGGCTGTCACCCTGAGAGGACAAAGGACAGACTATCCTGCACTGTCCAATATGGCAGCATCATGAGCTGGGGGTGGCCCCTGAGGATTTAAAATGTGACTAATCCCAATGTAATAGGCTTTAAGCATAAAATAGATGTTTATTTCAAAGATTTACTATGAAACAAAGAATGAAAAAATCTCATTTTTTTTAATTTTAATTACATGTTGAAATGATGATAATGGGGTAAATAAAATATACTGAATGAATCTCACCTGTTTCTTTTTACTTTTTAAGTTTTAAATTACATATGTGGTTAACATTTTATTTCTGCTAGACAAAGCTGAGCTGGAGCCTTATCTGCCCCACAGGACGCAGTCTCACTCAGCACAGCTGCTCATCACCCATGGCAGAGAGGCAGGTGCCACGTGGGTAAGTCATAGGCAGTGTGCAACACTCGGTTCCACCCCTCACCAACAATTCAACATTGAGCAATTGTGGTAAAACTGAACATTGCTGAGCCTCTCTCTGTCTCTGCTCCTCATCTATAAAACAGAGATGATGATAGTACCAGATTCAGAGGATTATCTTGGAAAATAATAACCCATGCAAAACAGGTAGATGAGTACCTAGCATAGGGTACGTCCTGATGTGGCTCTATCACCACCATCACCACCACCCTCATGATAAATCTCAACATCATCTTCTTCTTCATCACTGTGTGAGCCAGGGTACATTTGTCCATCCATATCTCTAGGACTACAATCCTGCACTGGGGGACTAGGCCAGGACCATCCACAATGAATGCTATGTTCAGTTTTACCAAAACCATAGTTGAGTCCTAATTGGATTTTAGCTGTTTCTTTTTACTATTTAAGTTTAAAATTACATATTTGGTTAGTGCTATATTTCTATTAGACAGAGCTGGCCCAGAGCTTTATCTGCCCCCCAGGACACAGTTTCACTCAACATAGCAGCTCATCATGCATGGAAGAGAGCCAGGTGCCCTGCAAATGCCCACATGCATTTATCCTCCCTCCCTGCTAAGCATACTTCTCCAAAGCATCCACGCCACCTTAACTATATGGAAATCCCAGCAGCACACAGACCACCTACCTTGCCCTGCCCCTTCCAGTTACCATGCCTCCTGCAGCCCAACACTAGCAATACCACTCTGGAATAATTCTTTGGGCCCAATGACACCAAGAGTTTACACAATCATGCCAACAGGAAGAAAGTTTAATGTGTGCTATTGGCACTCAGAGGGGAAGGAGGAGGACTAGTCAACAAAGGGTTAGGAGGCTGAGTGGCCAGTATAAGCAGTAAAGTGGGGCACAGTCCAGGGGAGCTCAGCTCAAACGCTGTTCTCTTGGAATGGTATAGTCCACTGTCAGAGTACCCTCTCAGCACACTGGAAACAAAGCATCCTTATTCTTAGGAAATGAAAGCCAGCCTATCCCTCGACGTCTGTCTGGCCACTCCCCTCGATTCTCCAGAATGAGGGGGTTCTTCTCAAGAAGCATTTGAACAGTCTGCTCACAGGAAAGCCATGATCCCAGGACTTCCACCTCTCAGTTGACACCATCAGCAACAACAGGCAGGCTGTGAAACCACCACAGAGCAGAGCCACTCAAAAGCCCCAGTTCTGCCTACCCAACCCCAGTGAACTGGAGAAATGGGATGTGAACCACACAGGTACAAGGGACAGCATGAGAAAATAATCTGAAAGTAGGAAGTATCAGGAGAGAAAGCCAGGGTATGACACCCCAGCACATTCTGATGGCTTGGGATTCCGGAAGCCACAGGTGGTAGGTGGCCTAAGGATTGAGTCAGGACACTTGGAGGAGTGACTCAATCTGAGAGGCTGTGCCAGGACAGGCAGGTGCAAGATGAACCAGTATTTATGAAACTTTCACTCCATGCCTGGCCCTGGCGCATCCCATTCTGCCATGAGAAATATAAGACCATTACATAGACGGGAACATTGAGGCTCAGATGCCTCGAGTGATAGATAACCCAGGAGCTGAGGCTGCTTAGGGCATGAGTACCTGAGGGGTCTCCAAGTGGGCTCGTCTCTCCTTAGTCAGAATCTGCCTTTCCCAAATCGCTGCAGAGCTCACGGCCTCGTGGCCCTCATTCTCTGCAGGGTGTTGAGCACGGGGAGCAGCATGACCTGCTGGCTGATGCGCCTGCACCACAAGGCTAGCCAGCAGACAATGGTGGTCACAGAGGAACTGGATCACTGAGAGGGCTGCAGGTGGGAGGAATTGATAACAACATCTCCATCTACTCGGAAACCAGGAGGAAAATCAAACAAAAATTATGTCTAGCTTCTTCCTGCTAAAATCAAATCAATGGAAAAGGCAGAAAAACAAGAGTGTTTTATTTCACACAAATTTCCAATCGTCATACTCTGTTCATGGCAGGAAAATGCCAGGGGTCACTCAGGAAGGGCTCACGGTGACTGGCTGCATTGGGGCCTCTTCTGGGGAGAGGCAAGATACACAGCCAGCAGTGGGGCTGAAGCCAGATGTGCTTGTGGGGTGGAATTTTATTTATAATTAAAATTAAATGTTAAACAAATGCATGTGTCATGATGTTAGCAATGTACCAGATGGATTGCCACACCCTCTGGGGACTGGAATGGCTAGTATCCTAGGCAGCAAGACCCTGGGAGGTAAAGGGAAGAATATGTGACCATCACAAGGAAGGTACTACCCCAGGTACAGAGCTGGGCAAAATCATGGGGCATCATCGCTGGGCACCTGCTCAGGCACAGGAACCCTTGCCTCTCCAAACCTGGAGAGAAACCCAGACAGATGGTCAGTGGTGCACCTGCAACCCTCCTGGCAACTCTGACTACTAAAAGTTCAGCCAGCCCCCTCCTCCTTCCCCGAGTCCACTGGGACCAGGTTACCAGCATACTGTGTAGTCTGTATCCCAGAAAACAAAGGGCAATTCCCCCACTCCAACCCCAGAGAAAAGAGCTCCATCACAACATACAGCTGCCAATCTTGTTTGTTTTCAGGAACTCTCTATGGGAAGGCATACACTGCTCAAATTCAATTTCCATTCCCAGTTCTGAAAATCCAATCTTCAGAAACAAGGGGTTTCCTGTTCATGAGAAAGATCTTGAGCCCTATTTTCAAAAGCACAAAGGCGTAGTCTGATGTGCAGATGAGGGTGTGGTATGGGGCAGTCTGTTTTGCAGAGACAAGGTGAACACAGACAGGAGGTTGTGAGAAAGGAGGCCCCTGATTGGCTGCTTGCTCCCTTGAGTTCTGGAAAGGGTCAAGATGGGCCTGGATGATTCGGAGAGGAGAGCCTTTGGTTAGATGCTATTGAGACATTTTACCAAACAGTCCTGAAGGCAGAAAAAAGCTGGGGTAGAGCTCCATCTGCCTGGCCAGTTTTCCTCGCAATCTGGGGCCAGTGGCATGTGGCAGTTCTACCAGCTGGCTCCAGAGGAATCATTGCACATTGTTTTCAGGAACTCTCGAGTTCGAGTCCCGTCGCTCCACAATGAGGAGCACAGGGCCCTCCCCTCCCTGTTCTTAGCCTCTCTTCCCTGGCCTATGAAGGGATGCTCAGTCAGCTCATGGGGTGGGAGGGAAAGCACAGGGCTCCTGTGAAGCAAACAGATGCTGCCCTGGGAAACAGGCCCCACCCATCCAGTGGAGTGTGTGGCCTCCCCCAGTGCTGGCTTTCCTGGTGACAGCAGGGCCAGAAGTGGGGAGATGAGGTCAACTTTCAGGAATGAAAGGCAGCCCCAGCTCCAACAGCAGAACTGAGCAGGTGTCCATGGACCCCAGGGAAAGTCAAAGCCAGGTTGAATCTGTACCAGAACAGACCCCCAGCAGAAGGTCTTGGGCTTGTGGGCTGACTGGCTCCCTGTACCATGAGAGTCTTAAGAGAGCAACAAGCCCTCCCTCTTAGTCCAGAGATAAGTGCCCAGCCCACATTCCATATTCACCCCGGGGATCCTAGGAAGCCCAAAGAAGACAGTCCTCAGACCTATGGCCGTAGAGACAGAATCATTATGGTCCACTGCCCTTGACCCCCAGGAAGTAAACAGGGCCCACTCTGAGAGATCTGCTCCCTAAAAGCACTACCTGGCCTAGGTCTCCTGCACCTTCTAAGGCAAAAAGCACTTCTGAGGCACTGGCTCCATGGGGAGGAGGAGGAGAGAAAGAGAGATGTGGCCGGATGGAGTGAGGCAGAGAGGGAAGTAGTTAGTCACAGAAAAAGCCACCTTGCTCTTGGAGCATCAGTGAAGGGGCCTGGACACACTGCAAGGAGAAACATGGCTCCTTTGGTTTTCTTTTTCCTGGGAAATGGCCTTTGGGTATCTGTCCCAGTGCTGAGTAAGCACCCTCTATGGGGCTATGACTCACAAAGCCCAGCTAAGATGGGCCACCACAAGCCGGGTCCAGTGGGTTGTGGATCTGTGCAGGCTGACAGGGGTTCTGGAAGGGTGGGTGTGAGTCTGCAGTGGGGTTCTGGAAGCTAGTCTCAGGGTTTTACCAAGTTGTCTGCTCTAAGCAGCACATCAGAGCACAGGAGTGGGCCTGAGATTCATGACCAAAGGCCTTTCCCCATCCCCAGCTGATACGGGGCAGACAGGTGCAACTCAGGACAGTGGGAATGAGGACAGGCATGAGCCCCATGGCTGTGCTGGGTGTTGGTGCTGGCACCATCTCTGCCTGACAAGGCTGCCCATGGCCCATCTTTCCTTGAGGCCCACAGCCCAGAGCCCAGAGGCTCTGTTCATCTCAGAAGTTGCAGAGTGGCAGGGGATGGTCTTCAGCCAAGGGCCTCCCATCACCCACTCCCTGCTCACCCCAGTGGCAATCCTTGGAGCCCAGGTGGAAATAGTCAGCACACAAGCCCTAGCACTGCGTTCCTGAGCACACCAGGCTGGGCAGCGTGGGAGGGGCCCGGAGAGCTCAGCGAATAGATTACCCGCTTCAATTATTTTATCTAACGATGACATTTGTACTGTAAAAGTCAGCACAAAAATCAATGAGTTTTAAAGGACAAAATCTGGGGGAGGCTCCAGCCCAGTGACCCAAAACAGCAGCCCAGGAACCAGGAGGAAAGAGACTCAGAACTGAGGGGTGAGCAGGACTCCCGGGATCCCAGCACCTAGGTAAGCTCACCCTTAGTAGAACCCCAGAGCAGAGATCAATAAAGTTCAGTGTTGAGACTCTGAACACCCCAGTTTGGGCCATTCACTCATTCATTCATTCAAGTGCAGAACAAATATCTACTAATGGAAACTACTCCAGAATCAAACAGACAAAGAGGGACAGCCCCTGCCCTTACTCTCAGTACATTGGGGGAGATAGAAGCATAATTAACCAATAATTGTACAACCAAATAGGAAAATTACAATTAAAAGACAGCAAAGAATAGCTAATTGGAGAATCAGGGACTCATCTTCCCAAGAAAATGACTTTAAACTGTGACTTGGAGGAGGAGTTTCCAGGATGTGGAGAAATGGCATCAGGCAGATAGAAGAGCATGAACAGAGGTTGGGAGCTTGGTTTCCCCAGAGATAAGACCTTCCCTCCTATATACTCCACCCATACTTACTCAGCCCTCCTGTGGGGCCTCCAAGGGTTGAGGATGAAGATGGGGACATGGTCTTCTTCCTGCACATCAGAGGCACAGGCCATGGTAGAGCTGGTCTATGGCTATAGACCAGGCATCTACAGACTAGGGAGAAGGAGCAAAGAACAGTGAACAGAAGCAAGTACACCATACAAGGAGGGAAGCTGAGAAGTCCAATAGAAATCTAGGCTCCCCAGATTTCCTCCGGAGTGTGCTGTGGGGGAAGACTGTGCACCTGGCAGGGAAAGCAACCACTGAACAGCCACTGGGGGTTTCCATCAGCTCCAGTTATAGCAATGAAAGGGGAAAAAATTCAGTGATCCTAGAGGTTTGCTCTCAGTGCAATTTGCCCCTCTCCTTTATTGCTCGGAACTGAGGTGGGGCTGAGCAGGGAATTGGTGAAGAACTAGACCCATGACCAGGTCAAAAGGGGTGGTCACATCAAAGCACCTGCAGGTTGCTCTGCTGCTCAGTCTCTCACTTTTCAGAGGAAAATGCCTGAATAACTTTTCCTGGGGAAGGACCAAGTCCAATCTGGACTGAGGAGCAGTGGCTGTGCAGGCTCTGCAGGATCAACACATGGAACTGCAGTGTAGTTTTCTGGCTTTCTGGAGAGAGCAGAGCACCAGGATGGAGTGAGGAAGCCCTGGGGAAGGGCCACTGCCTTCTGGGGCTCAGAAGGCTGGAACAGTGCACAAAGAAGGAGATCCAATATTAAAAGGCAAGTCATTTCTAGTTCTGCTTTAGGTTTAGAGGTAAGACTTAGACTGGGGCTAGGGGTTCAGGTTGAGGTCGACCTTGGAATTGGAGTTAGATGAGCATCAGGATGGAGTTGGGATCAAGGTGAGTGGTCATTCCTTCCTTCATTCCCAAATGTTAAGTGGCAGTCTGTTCTGTCCCACAGACTACTCACATGAAGGACACTCAGAGTGGGAAGCACAGGGTAATTTCCACCGTAGGGCAAATTGGTGTGGCGAGTTGCAGGTAATCACAAGAAGTGGTACACAGCAGAAACTGTCATTCAGCAGGACCTGAGAGTCCAGAGGTGAGACTCACCTCCTCATTCACTTCCCCAGAAACCCTGTGCAGAGCAGAGCTCCCACCACATCAGACAAGGCTAGAGTCATGCTGACTGGACATTAGGGCAAAGGGAGAGGCCAGAATGCTGAAGAAACAGGATGTCGTTTCGTGGTTCATTATGCCTAAGCTAACAATGGAGTAAATGCAACCCATGGATCAGACTCCATAATGTGAGCTCTGTCATGCTCAGAAGTCCTCTTTGTCACCATCACCCCCTCAACACTATTCAAAACCTAGGGTTCTTCTTTATCAATGCTTTACAGAAGTTTCACCACTTGGGCCTTGTGAAAACTCTGTAAGGTCTGTATTTCTGTCCCATTTTGCAGATAAGCACACCAAGGCTTAGGGAGGATGAGAAAATTTGCTCAGTGCCACAGCTGGGAAGTGACAAAGCAAGACTTACAGCTAGAACATCCCAGAGCTGCACCAAATACCTCCTCATCTTCCAAACACTTCTGCATAAGTCAGAGCCCCCATCCAAAGTCCCAAATCTCAGGCTCAGAAACTCCCTGTCATTGTGTTTGGGAAACTATAAGGGTCTCCATCCTTCTGCTGCAGCAGGTATCTGGGGCCCCAGTGGAGGCAAGGCTGAATGAGGAGTAACCCTTCTCCAGCCCAGAAAACACCCAGCCAAGAGGGGCAGGCAGAGAAGGCCACACCCTCCCTGTAGCACAGGATCTTCACCAAAAGTCCAAGAGTCACCTTACTGCAGAAACTGGTGGTCATTCCATAGCCCTGAGTGTGTTCTGTTGGGTGGTCAACATGCAGCTTCAAGTGAGGCAGAACTGGGGGTCCTGTTCCAGAGAGGGTACCTAGCCACTGGCAGGAAGTGGCCTGCCTGTCAATCAGACCAGACCTTCCCAGTTCCTATATTTCTTGGGATGGGCAGCAGGGAGACAGCCTGAAGGTCTGCCTGCACACTACCCAGAAAGATGCCTGCCTTCCAACTAAGCCCCTGGACCAGTCTCTGAGAGTGTACTTGCCCCTCTGAAAGAGCTAAGCACCTCCCCAAGGTGGAGAGCACAGATCAGACATCACAGACATCCCTAGCCTAAATGTTCACAAGGACACCAGAAATAGGCACATGGGCCTGAGGTTCTAGAGGGCTTCCCAGGAGCACCCTCAGACTCTGGTCAAGATGCTGGGTATGGAGGATCTCAGTCTTCACCATGGCCCTGTGGGGGTCCATAGCATCCCTGTTCCACCAATGAGGAAACAGGTTCTGCTGTCTTCTCTAGCTCGTAACACCATGGGATCAGCCCTTGCAGCCCTTGCAAGCCTACTCCTGAGTCTCTGGCTTCTGGACACAAAAGCAGGGCTAATTCTGCTTTTCTTGTAGAGACTAGGCTCAGACTAGACCAGCTATGAGCAGGCTTCCTGCCTGAGCATCTCACGGGACACCTGTAAGGCAGAAGGCCCTGTCTTTAAGCAGGAAGACCCAGAGACCAACATTTGGGATTGGAAAGTAACACCAGGCCAAGCCACAGTGGGCTCTTAGAAAAGGAAAAAGCAAACAAAGCCACATAGACCCCCATAGCTCTGAGCACCCCATTCAGGCTCATGGGTTGACAGTGTGTGAGGGAACAGTAGAGGGGAGCAGTCATAGCAGGCTTCCTGGAGGAGGCAAACGTTGGCATCAGTGGTTTGAAATCCTTCATAGGCATGAATGCAGCCCATAGAATTACATACTCCATAAGAAGCACCAAGACTCCCCAAGAGCCTGCACATGGGAGGACGTTCACTTCCCTTTCTCAGGCGCTGTGGTGACTGGAGAGAAAAGCATGGGCCTTTCTTATGGTTTAGATTCAAATGACTGTAGTATCAGAGCCTGACTTAATGGTGTGTTAATCCACTGATAGGGATACTGAATGGTAACTGTAGGCAGGAAGGGTGTGGCTCAGGAGGTGGGTCTTGTGGGATATGTCTTTAGGGTTTAAGTTTTGTCCTTGTTGAGTAGAGTCTCTATTTTATTCTTTTTGCGGAGAGGGTAATAATCACAGCTTCCTTGATTTATGTAACCATTGTTCATTTGCACATTGATTTAATTATATTTTTAAATAAGTATATCACCCAGCTCAGTCTACTAAAGTCCCTAGTCTTATTTCATATAAAATTTTGAGTAGTCAGTCTCTTCCCCCACATTTTTTATTGGTGCATTAGCGATGTATGCATTGATGGGATTTGTTCTTACATATTCATACATGCACACAAGATAACAATATAATTTGGCTAATATCACCCCCCAGCTTTTTCCTCCTCCCTCCACACTTCCTACTCCTTGGCCTTTTTCTTCTACTGATCTTCCTTTGATTTTTAGGCAATCCATCCCTACCTTTCTTTTCCTTTTTCCCTGTCTTCCACATATGAAAGAAAACATACAACCCTTGACCTTCTGAGTCCTACAAATGTCATAATTTCATTTTTCTTTATGACTGAATAAAACTCCATTGTGTATGTGGGTATGTACATATGCATCACATTTTCTTTGTTCATTCATCCTCTGATGTACGTAGATTGGTTCCATGGTTTGGCGATTGTAAATTTTGCTGCTGTAGACATCAGTATGGATGTTTCCCTGTAGTACTTTGATTCTTCCGGATAAATACCATTGAGTGGTATAGCTGGGTCATATGGTGGTTCCCTGTCTATAGTCTTTTGTCTCTCTGCTTCTTGATGGCCATGTCCTGACCTGCTTCCCTCTGCCACACTATTCCTCCATGATGTTCTGCCTCACCTGAACCCCTGAGGAATGGAGGCTTATGGACCTCTGAAACCATGAGCCTTAAAATAAACTTTTCCTCCTAAAATTGTTCTTGTCAAGTCTTTTGGTCACAGCATGAAAAAGCTGACTAAAACAACCTTCAGGTCCAAGACAAGTCTTTCCCCTAATATCTATGGGATGTGTAAGTTTGGACAAGAACTTAACCATCCCAAGCCTCAATTTCTACCTCTGAAAAATGGGCAAACTATCTCACCAAGCTAGTATCCAGTGGCAATGAGACAAGGCAGGCAGGGGACCTGGCACAGCAAGGTGTCCTTGTCCTTGTCTGCTGCACAGAGATGGACAGGTCATGCACCAGCTGTGAACTCAATTCACCTATAATGCATCTGACCCCTGGAAATACTTTAGAGCCTGAAATGCCTCATCTTTGACTCCAAGACCCTCTCCAGTGAGAGCTGGCACAGGATGAGGGGAGGCAGAAGAGGGACCCAGGCAAACTTCAGGCACCTGGCCCTCCAGGACCATACCAGCACTCTGGGGGCTCTCAAAGGACAGGCCTTCCTATTGTCCTTAATGAAAACCAATTTTCCAAGCCACCTCCCCCATGGTGGTCTCCAGGCAACCTTGGATATGAAGGAATCGAGGAGCCAAAGGGGGCAAGGATTGTGCCCAAGGTGGCTTGGTCACAGGACTGGCCTCTACATCAGTTTGCCCAGAGCAGCAGCCACCTCCATTATGCACCCAGCCAACCCGCCTGAGCCCAGCAGGTGCACGGCAGAGTCTAGTGGACACCTGTTCTAACCCAGTCTCCACCGCTCAGTCTGTGTGCCCCCCCAGCCTCAACTGACTCCCCTCTAAAGTGGAGCTACAGCAGCCCTCCCTGACTGAGTGTAGTTTGAGGCCTGCACATTCTGCCAGCCTCCAGAGGCCCATCCAAAAATGTCCCCCACCTCAGGAGAAGCTTTTCCTCCCCCTGATGGGCCAGGCTATCTCCAGGGAGCATACCCCTCATTCCCCCAGGGACAGGTAGACCACAGAAAGCCATGCTCAAAGGGCCCGCCACAGCTACGCACAACCTTTCTCCTGTCACACACACACGTGTTCCAAGTGCCAGAGGACAACTGCTGACATGTTTGGTTGACAAAAGAGGAAGCGTCCTTCTTGGAGATGTGTCAGAGCAAAAGCGAAGCTATTTTGGTCCATGTTCTAAAACTGAATGGATTATTGGACTGTTGCTTCCCATCTATTTTCGGTCGAATGCCAAACTCTTTAAAATAGCATGTTTACTCATAGGTTTTCCCCTACATGTGAGTCAAGAAAAATGTTTACCCTCTGTACTTCCTCCCCCACTAATTAAATGCTCTGGATTTTTCCCTCCCTTCAGATCGCCACCTCCTGTTCAGTGTGTCTTCCCTCTGAGGCAGTGATTCTCAAATTTCACTGCATATTAGAATCACTCGGAAGCTTTTAATAATCTCTGTTTCCTGTACCAGTGACATCAGAGCAGCCAGAGGCAGACTCAGACATCAGTTTTTTGTTTTTTTTTAATTCCCTAAGAGATTCCACTCTGGGAAGCATGGTTTAGCCTGGCCAGCACAGCAACAATTCAAATTAAAGGAAGAACACTCGTTCTTCTCATGCACAAAGGGATTACTGGAGAAGGGACCTAGAGAGTACAAGGTGTTTCTGCCCAGGGATTTGGTCTGCGAGGCTGGAAGATGAAAGGAAAAGAAATCCCCAAGATCAAGGCCAATTCTCAGTCACTACTATGGGTCAGCTCTCCGTCTGTCTCACAACATCTTAGGCAATTAAGGAATTATTGAAGGAAAAGAGATAAATTAGGAGATGGGGAATCAATTAGATTAGCTACTAATTAGCCTGATATCTATTAATGGAGGTGAGATTCTAATGAGTAAAGTTGTTACCAACTCCCATGGGAAATGTGGAGGTCTAGAGGGAGAGAATGGGGGGTGGGGGGAGGTCCTGTGCATAAAAGGCTGAGTGGTCAGCCGTTCAAGGTATTTTCAAGCTTCAGGAGAGATTTATTTTTAAAGACCAAAATGTGGAGTGATATGAATAATCTACTTTAGGGCAGTTTAGAAGGCTTTTAATTCCAGATCACTGTGTGGTCATTAAACACTCAAGATGGTAATGTCACCTGAACCACTCACTCCAGAGTTTTCCCTGCACAATGCATATTAAGCATTTCCGAACATAAATGCTAGAGGAATATGCTCTTTCCAATGACCTCAGTAAAGCAACTAGAATTACAAACCCTACGTGATATGCCAGGCCCTCTTCTGAACACTTTCCACAAAGTATTCTCATTTAATCCAGAATTATATGATGTGGGTGGGCTTATTTTTTTAACAGTTTTACTGAGATATAATTTACATGCCACAAAATTCACTCTAAGTTTTAAGTGTACATTTCAATGGATTTTACTATACACTGTGATGCAAACATTACCAGATCTAATTGTGGAATTTTCCCATCATCCCAAAAAGAAATCTCATATCCATTAGCAAGCATTCCCAAACCCCCAAACTCCCACCCCACCCTAGTCCTCAGCAGCCATCTTCTGTCTCTAGGGGCTGACTCTCCTGCATATTTCACATAAATGGAATCCTACAATATAAGGTCTTATAAAGTTTTCAGGGTTCATCCACAATGTAGCCTGTATCAGTACTTCATTCCTTTTTGTGGCTGAATAATATTCCATTGCATGAGTACACCTCAGGTGCTGTCTCTATTCTCATTTTGCATGAGTATATAGTAAGTGCTATGTTTATCCTCATTATGCTCAAGGTCAGATGATTGCTAAGTGCAGAGCCAGGCACTGCCTCCAGAGCCCAATGCAAGCCTCTATAAAACTACCACCACTAAGTCCTGGCCTATTTAATCCCATGGTATGATTCATTTTTTAAAAAATGACTATATTATATGCATGTAATTTTGAAGAAGTATCTAGGGATAAAAGCAAGCTGTCCAGGAAACCAATTGATAGATTCCTGTTCTCATTAATATTTGCTCATTACTTATCCATCCATTCTGCCATCTGCTCCTCTCTAGCCGGCAAGTGATAACACTACCTAAGACTCCAGAAAAATTATGGCAGAAAACCTAAAGTAAAAAGCAAACAGTATTTGCTGCATAACTAGAGAAAAATTCTATTATTTTTTTCATTTTACTTTTCATTACAGAAAATTCAAAGCATTGAAAAAAGACAGTGGAGCCCCATGTATCTCTCACTTAGCACCTCTGCTTCCCACCTCTACCTCACCCACCCCAATTTATTTTGAGGAAAATCTCCAGAAACCCACCTCACACATGTAAGCATGTAAAAATCTCTAGAGGACAAGGATTTTTTTACCATAAATATAATACCATGAGTACACCTGAAAAAAAAAAAAAAAGTGAATCCCTTAACATCTTCTACTCTCCAGTCAGCATCCAAATTCCCAAGACTATGAGACTTGTGGTCTCATAAATGGGGATTTTCTAACAGATTTTTCAATAGGATCCTGATAAAATCCATCCATACAGCCACTTGTTTAAGTCACTTTCAGTCTGAAATTTCCCACTGTGTCTCCTTTTCTTCTCCAAGACAGCAGCACAGCAGGCTCCCTAGGACACGGGACATTAGAGAATCATGAAATGTTACGTAAAGTTGTATGTGTGAATGTGTGTAGCGAGGGTATGTATAACACAGGTGTGGATACTATTACAGGTATAAGAATAGGTACAGGTATTAACTAGATGCAGATACAAGTATCGTTCTAGGAAAAGGTGTAGGTCAAGGTTAGATGTAAGTACTGTTATGGGCATCGGTATAGCTCTAGAAACAATTCAGGTGTGGCTATAGACACAGGTGTAGGAATAGGTGCAGGGGTGGGTTAAGTATAGACATGGGAATAGGTACAGATATAATGTCTCCAAGTGCTGCTCTAGTTGTTCTCTAGGCATTTCTCTCTCCCTTTCTTCACTCACAAGCCTCTCAAGCTATTATCTCTACCCCAAGAAAAGGAAAAAAAAAAAAAAAAAAAGACTCAAAGAAAGTTCCAACCTAAGCCAGAGAAGAATCAGGGTTAGTTGTTCATTTTCGCTTCCAAGATTCAAGAGAGGTCCAACCTGGAGGAAGGTGAGTGTGAAGGCAAAGTGAAACTAAATGTGCAAACGGTGAGAGAGAGAGAATCAGGCAAAACCATCCCGCAGAAAGGGAAGACCCAGAGGTGCCCACGAAGGAGGAAGGCCTTTCCCACCAACTCAGCCCATGGACCTTCAGTCACTCTGCACGTTCCAAAGCCCCCCGACCAGAGGGTAAGTGTGGATGTCCTGTGTAAGGATAGAGACAAGGAAGGCCCAAGTAGAAAAGAACTGCTCGTGGAGGGATTCCTCCCATTAGCAGGGACAGCGGGGTCACACCGTCACTGTTGCATATAATACATAGGTATGAATTGGGGTGGAGATGCAGCGAGGCAGTATCTTCACCGGTGTTTAAATAAGTCCCTTCTCTGCTGTTTTAGTTAGTTTTTTGCTACTGTGACCAAAAGATCTGACAAAAACAATGTAGAGGAAGAAAAGTGCATTTGTGGTCCAAGATTTCAGAGGTCTCAGTTCATGGACTGCCAATTCCGTTGCTTTGGCTCAGGGGGAGATAGGACATTGGGGCAGAAGGGTGAGGAGGAGGAAAGCAGCTCAGGACATGGCCACCAGGAAGTAGAGAGCGTTCTCACTCACTAGGAATGAAATATATGCCCCAAAAGCACACCCTGGAGACCCACCACCTCCAGCCACACCCTATCTGCCTTCAATTACCACCCATTTAATCCATTCAAGTGATCAATGCACTAATTAGATTAAAGCTCTCATAGTCCTATCTTTTCACCTCTAAACTTTTTTGCAATCTCTCACACATGAGCTTTTGAGGGACACCTCATATCTAAACCATAACATCTGCCAACTACTGGAGATACGGAGATAAGTTATTGATGGGTATAGACAGACAAATCAATACACCATGATACAGATGCATGCTTTCCTGCCTGCTGCTGCCCCTCAACAACACACGTGTGGGTCTACATGTTTATATAAGAATACATGAACATGCATACATGAGCCCATGCATGCATACACACACACACACACACACACACACACACACACAATAGCAGATAGATGGAAACTAAACTAGAGGCAGATGCTGAGTACTTTGGGCCAAGGTAGTGGTGTAAGCACAGCCTGTCCAGGACACCCACCCCACCACACCACTCACTCCACCCCCTGCCATCTTCACCTCAGACTTCAGGACATGTTCCCAAACCCTGCCCTCCCCCTTCAGTCAGTTGTCAAACCCTGGCCCTGCCTGGAATTGTCAGGGATGGTCTTTACTAAATGACAAGTGTCTAATGGTCTTAAACATATCAATCCAGGACACTATAAGAAGAGCACTCTAATAAGAGCCAAGGGATTAACGTTGACAGGTGAAGGTTTTGGAATTTCTGTGGGCTCTGGTGTCAGGCAAACCTGGCTCCTACACACTGCTGCCTCTCATGAGCTGCGTGATCTTAGACAAGTCATTCAGCCTTCCTGTGCCTTGGTTTCTACCTTGTAAAATGAAGTGACAATTTCCACCTCACAGGATGCCATGAGGATGAAATAAGATAGAGGTTTCTAGCATAGCATTTTATACAAGGTAGGTGCTCAATATGTTTCCCAAAGGTCGATCCTGTATCCAGTCCAGTGGGGACACATACACACATTCACACAAATGCAGCTGTCATGCCGACAGAAGCAATTACAGACAGAGCATAACACCACTGCTCAGAACGACCCCGTGAGCGCTGACCTTCAGCAGCCCAGGCAGTGAGACTGCTGAGCAAGGCTCCAGTGTGCAGTGACACCCCAGCAGCAGGAGCCAGTGGAGAACAGCTCAGGGCCCAGTCACATCCAGATGCTTCAAGCAGCATGAAGACACCTGGTGCACCCCATGGTCACTGGTTTGGCCCAGGATCTGCCTTCTTGCTTTTGTTTGGAGAGGGGCTTATGATAAGGTTGATCACCCCACTCACCAGAGGTCTTCTAGATGGGCAAGACAGGGCAGGGCTGCCACAACCTCCCCGACTCACAACAGATGCACTTCTTCATCCAGCAGCTGAGACTTGCATATCCCAAAGAGTTGATGCAGGCTGTTCTCAGTTCCTGGCCTTTGCATCCCTCCTCCCTGCCAACTGAAGCCACCTAACACCTGCAAAACACACACACACACACAACACACACAACACACACACACACACATACACACACACAACTCTGCAAGATGCAGGACCCACCTGCCCCAGCTGCCAGGAATTCAAGGAACTTAGGTCCTTCCTAATCTCAGCATCACATCCTCCCAGTATTGACCAGCAGACTATGGCAAGCACCTGAGATGTTCTGCCACCGCAGGATCTTAGGAATATTCTCTAACTCCTTCTAGTACATACCTCATTATGAGAACAATAATGCAATAATGGCTGACCCCATAAATACCAGTCTCCATGCAAACACCACTTGTTGAATGAATGGATGTATGAATAATCAATCCAGCAAAGAGCCTGGCACATAAAACCAGCAAACACAAGCTCCCTTCCCCACACTGATCTGGCACAGACACTGTGTGGCAGCACTGCCAGGTGATCTGGAGCACTCCCCACATTGCACCCCACTTCTCCCAACAGGACTTTCACCTTGGCCTCCTCCACCTAACTCCCACCCCAGCCCAGGCAGCACCCAGCTCCAGGACAACCCGGGCTCTGACTCATTATTATTATTCTAAATGGCGGCTTATATTGGACCTTGGCCTCCGTCCAGAAACTACTTCCTCCTGGACATCTGTGGATGCCCTCCCAACTGTTACCGCCACTCAGATACCTGGGGGGCAACACCTCTTCCCAAGAAAACCACAGTCAAACCTGCTCCCTGCCCCCACTGCCCACTCCCACCCTGCCAAGGATGGTGGCTGCCACCTCTGGGGAAGCCAGCAGGGCTCTACCCTGCACCGGCTCGTGCTGGGAGTCCTGGCAGTTGTGACCACAGACAAAGTGGGGGAAGGACAGCCTTGCACTCTCTTCAGAGCAGAACTCCTCAGTGGCCAGCTGATTAATGGTGATGGAGAAGTTAGATGAGGCTCATCTCACTTCCTTCAATAAATGACACATGTGTCTTGAGCACCAGTCCTGTCCCCTCTCACCAACTCAAGGACATCGGTCCTCTAGCTGTGCCTTCTCTCTTTTCTGCAGCATGCAGTCTGTAGGGTCATTCCATTAGGACACATGTACTGTGTGATGGTTTGGATGTGAGGTGTTCCCCAAGCTCACCTGTGAGACAGTACAGGAAGGTTCAGAGGAGAAATGATAGCATTGTAAGAGTCTTAACCCAATCAGCGAATTCATCCCTGATGGGATTAATCCAAGTGGTAGGGTGTGGCTGGGGGAGGTGGGAATTGGGGCATGGCTATGGGGTATATATTTTGTATCTGGAGAGTGGAGAGACTCTCTGTCTCTGCTTCCTGATGATGCCAGCTGCTTCCCTCTGCCACACTCTTCCACCATGATGTTCTGCCTCACCCTGAGGAATGGAGCCAGCCTTCTACGGACTAAGAACTCTGAAACCGTAAGTCCTCAAATAAATCTTCCCTCCTCTATAATTGTGCTGGTCAGATCATTTAGTCACAGCAGCAAAATAGCTGACCTAAACATACCATCATAAAAAACATCCTTCAACTGCCACCCAGTATTTGATCCCTCAACAGAGTGACAAAATGACTTCTATACCAGGTCTTCTACACCTGTTGGGTCCACGGTCTCTCCATTCTCTGTGGAACCTACCCTTGTCAACTTTGTGTCACTGTCACCCTGCAAGAGCTCTTGCCAAAGACACCATGGACCTGTCTGCTGCAGACCACTCACACACCCCAGTGCCTACAGTGGTGCCCAGCATGGAGTGGGAGTCTGGTAAATGTCTGTGGAATGAATTCATCTGGCAGGAATGAATCACCATGTCTGAGGACTGGTACTGTGCCAAGCTTTGGGCCAGAGATGGAGACACAAGGTGAACAAAGAATAGCTCCTGTCTTCAAATATAACAGCCTAGGGCAGGAGGAGGAGAAGAGTAAGATATGGGAGCAAATGTGTAACAGCACAGGGTGAGAAGAATGGTAGTACTCATCAAAAGGAGGAGGAGGAGAAAGAAGAAAGTCAAAGAAGAAAAAGAGGAGGAGGGGAAGAGGAGGAAGTAGTGGAGGAGGAGGAAGGGGAGGAGGAGCAAAAAGAACACAATAGTACAGGGGGAGAAATGTAATGTGATCTTAAAAAGCAGAGAAGGTGCTCTCAGAGTTTGGTCTTCGTGGTTCAAAGTTCAGGGTGAAGATCAGCATGTGCAAAGGCACTGGAGACTTGGAGCATCGAAGACTTGTAGGGAGCAGCCTATACATGTTCTAAGGACTACAGGAATTCAGCATTGCTGGGGAATAAATCAAAGGCAGGAGAAGATGAAAAGATGATATGGCAAAAGGGTCAGGTTAAGAAGAGTCTTGGCTGCCTCCATGAGGCAAAGTTTGAAATTCACCCTAAGGCAATGCAAACTCCCACCCCAAGACAATTTTAGGCTGAGATTCAACTAATTAGACTTGTGTTCCCAAGTCTCCTCTGATGACCATGAAATTGGATTACAGAAAGAAATTCCTGGTGGCAGAAAACTCTGATACGAATTTGATTGTACCAATCAAGGTAAGTAATGATGAAGGTCTATAATAATGGGGGTGGAGAGGAGGCAGATTCAACAAGATCAGAAAGAGTTGGTGTTCCAGTTGGGAGGTCCCTGGCTTCTTGGAAACCTATGTTGAAATTTCAATTTAAAAATCAGTTCATCTCAACTGCAAAATATTGTGAATTTCCAAAGTCACTTCCAAAGTGAGAGAATCATCAAGGAACAACTTCTCCTAGTAGAGAAATCACTAGGAGCCAAGTCACAAAAATCACATGTCTCCCAAATGCCCATTGGCTGATTTTCCAAATCTCCGAATCATTGAGGGATTTTCTTCCCCTGTGCTTTACACTAGCCCTGAGCCTTTCTTCCCACACTGTGTGTGTCATCTGTTCATCTGTGAACACACACACACACACACACACACACACACACACACATACACACAGGGCAGCATAAAGGGGAATGGGGGTGGGGGGGAGGGACAGGAGGCCAAGGCTGGGGTGAAAGTCATTCAGCAAACTGCCTCTCCAATGAGTAGCTTTAAGAGCAAACTGGTCTGTTTTTCAGCATATGGTGCAGGGCCATTGGCGATGACAATCAGACTGCTCTGTGTCCCAGGATCAGGTTCACAGGCCATTTCACTGAGGCCAGTGGGCCCTGGGAAGGGTTTCAATTACATAGGACAGAACTGAGAAAAGCCACACGCCTCCTCCAGGAGACCAAGGCAACATGGGGCTGTGCATCCTTCGCAGGTTGCTCTGCACACAGAACCACAGGCTCTTAAACTAAGAGAACCCTGCTGCCCCTAGCCTCAGGCCAGCTTGATCCTCCTTCCCAACCCTTCTCCCTTCTCCCCTTCCTGACCTGCCAGGGATGCAGGGGAATTTATTAATTCTCACACTCTTGGGCTCTTCCTGAGAGTATGCCAAGCAGCTCCACCCGGCTCACCTCTGGCCCTCACCATGACCTCAGCAGGGAGCCATTTCCATACCAGCCAGCAAGGAAAGACACTGTGGCCCAAAAAGTTTCATTTTCTGGTCCAAGGTCATGCAGTCTGCAAGTGCAGAGCCACATATAACTCTGCGTTTCACTTACAAAGACAGATCTTTGTTAGGCCCCAATTCCACTTCTCCCTATGTCCCTCAATCACGGCTCCAATTGGCCATGAGACAGCATCTTTCAGCCTGTAGGAACATCTTTATGAACCACAGAGCCACAGTTCACACAAACTCTGCGCTACCCCTGGCCTGTTGATCATAGAGGAGCCCCTGGACCAAACCAGTGAATCATGTCTAAATGAACATTTTTCAGAATTTTAGTCACTTTAATCAAGAGAGGTCTAACAGTGAAAAGCCACAGCATGATCCTACCCAAGGGATCTTCATGGGGGATCATGAGGAAGCCCATCTTTCCCCCAAAACCAACCTCCTGCAGAGGAGAGAGGAATAGTCAAAAATTTATTACGCATTCACTTCAGTCCAAATCCCATGCTGCGTACAGGCAGAGAGTGTGCCTGGGAGAGGTCCAGAAAGATCCTCAGAGGAGGCCCAAATCACACTTACGGACCTCAGACACCACTAAGACACCACAGCTCCGTTGGCCTCAACAGAGGCACCAACCAGTGCCATGCATGGGAAGGCAGGGCAGGCTGGACAAAGGGAAGGACAGCCCAGATGATGGCCACAGGTGAGGGGACCAACTAGCAAGCCTGTGAGAGGGAAGTGTCAGCTAGTCCAAAAGAAGGAGACTCAGAGAACACCGTGAGCCAGCACCATGCCAGAAGGGCTGGTGAAGATCACCTCAATGATTCCTCTCCTCCATGTCACCTTACTGACAAATAGCACAGAAAAAGGTGATCTAATGGCTGCCCAGGGTCATGCTCAGGCAGGTGTGACAGTCTTACTTTCTGCAAGAAAAGTGACTCTGGGACCCCAGTGGTGGTCCTCCGAGTGCCCCATCCTGGCCCTGGGTCAACCATAATTAGAATGTGTTCTTCTGAGCATGGGGGTCAAGGTATGGGATCAAGGGCAAAGGGCCATTTCAGAGACCAAGGTCACCGGCCCCATAGGGACTGGACTAGGGCAGCAGCCTGGGCACCTGGGAGCTTTGTGGGAGAAAACCCAAGTATGCCCCCTCACACGCCTCCCCCACTTACCCCAGAGCTGCATCCATGAAAGGCCCTGAGTCTATGGGGACCCCAGGCAGAATACAAGGTGTTTCCAGAACCTGCTCCACCTCCTAAGGACAGACACTGGATCTGGGAAATGAATATCCTTTGAGATGGTCATCCAAACACCAGTAGGGCCTCACAACATTCTCCAGAGATGGAGACAAGGGAACCCAGGCCCAGACCAGAGAGACCACAGGCTCTGGCAGGGACCTAGTAAGCTCTGAGTTCAGGGTAGGCTAACCCAGGGTCAGAGGTGAGGGAGGGGCCTAGATGGAACTAAGGACCAGAGCAGGCAGGCAGGGGTCCTTGTTGGATGCTGGCAATGAGGGCAGCCAGGTCCAGGCTGAGCCTCCCTCAGATGCCCAAGTGCACAGAGACCCGGAGCAGAATCCTGAAGGCAGATGCCCATCCCTCTCCACTGGCAGTGTGAAGTGAGATCACAGTGAGTGTGGAAATCCAGGGTCTGTGGGCACTTCCCAGGAACCTTGCCCTGAGGAGGCTGCCCACTGGCCCTGGTGAGCAGCCAGTGAGCTGGCATAGGAATCTGTATCTCCTGACCCAAAGCAGGGGGCGACTCTGGGCCAGGAGGCAGCAGTTGGGGAGCTTCCACACTGCTCCCCATTGATCACGACTAATGAATTTCTTTGTGGAAAGGAACAAACTGCTCCACAGTGAGACCGGCCAAGGCCGCCCCAGCGTGGCAGCCTGGTGTCTTGGGCATGCTAATTACTGCACTGTCTGAGTTCATCTGATCGGCTTCTCCCTACCACTGTTCCATAACTGACACGCTAATCTGTACCCACCTGATGGCTTCCGAGCGGCCAGAGACTTACTAATAAACTCTAATGCAGACGGGCGATAAAGGAAGAAAATTGTAACACAGAGATTAAAAACCGTGATGTCAGCTTCGAGAAGATCGCAATTCACTTAGCTTCTTTTGTAGTACATTTCAAGGACTATTAGCTGAAATTGCTTATTACATTCAGGGCCCTGCCACCATATAATCCTCACTGCTCCACCCTTCTCTCCTGCAGATGACAGGAACTGCAGAAAGCCTGCAAGGCTCACTTATGTGGAGGAGGTCACACAGATAAATTCTCAAACCAATAAGTCTTTGGAAATCCTGAGGAACATGCAACTGTTTAAATGAACCTAGGCTAGGTGGCGTTTCCCTGATGCAGCATCAGAACCCTTGCCACAGGGAGCATGAGACCAGGAAAAGGCAATGGAAGTTATTTAACAGCTTTACTGAGGTAGAACTGATGTGCAATCAATTGCCCATATTACAATGTAAAAATTTTAATGTATTTTTGACATATGAATTGTTGCAATCACTATAATCAGGATAATGAACATATTCATCACAAAGTTTTCTTGTGTCCCTCAATCTTTCCCTCCCAATGCTCCCTGTCTCCCACCCAGGCACCCAGGTAATTGTTGATGCAATTGTTGATCTATAGTCTGTCACTATAATAAATTAGTTTGTTCTAGAGTTTTATACAAATGCAATCATGCAGTATGTGCTTTTGTTCATTCACTCTGCCTAATTATTTTAAAATTCATCCACGCTGTTGCTCGTACTGGTAACTGATTCCATTTCATTGCTGAGTAGCATTCATCACCTAGGCATATCACAACTTATTTATCCAGTCACTTGCTCATAGACATTTCACTTGTTTCTGGCTTGGAGCTATTATGAATTAAGTTGCTAAGTAAGTCTTTCTGTGGACATGTTTTCATTGCTCTTTGATAAATACTTAGGAATTGAAGGGGTGTGGTATATGTTAACTTTTTAAGAAATGGTCAAACTCTGGAGGAATCATTTTATAATCCCACCAGCAGTATGTAAACATTCCTGTTGCCTCATGAATATGTGAGATGGCAGGGTTTTTTTATTTTCACCCATTCTAATTAGTGTAGAGTAGCATTTCCTTGTGGTTTTAACTTGCATTTCCCGATCAATAACAAGCATCTTTTCATGTGCTCATTTGCCACCCATGTACCCTCTTTGGTATAGGGTCCAATCAAATATTTTGCTCATTTTTCATTAGATTATTATTTATGTCCCATTATTGCATATATGGTCTGTAAATATTTTCTCAGTCTGTGACTTTTTATCCTCGTAACAGTATCTTTCAAAGAGCAGAAGTTCTTAATTACAATGAAATCTAGTTTATTGATTTTTTTCCATTATGGATTGTGCTTTTGGTGTTATGTCTAATAAATCTTTGCTTAACCTAAGGTCACAACCATTTACTACTGGGTTTTCTCCCAGTAGTTCTTTGTTTTTAATTTTACATTTACGCAGTTTGACTTCCTCTTTCTATATATATAGTGCAAGGTGACTGAAGGGTACTTCTTTGCCCATAGATGTTTAATTGTTTCAACACCATTTGTTGAAAGACTATTCTTTCCTCACTGAATTGCCTTGGCAACTCTGTTGAAAATCAATCATCCATATAAGTTGGAGTCTATTTTTGTATTCTCTGTTCTATTCCAGTGATCTGTTTGTCTATGTTCACACCAAAAACATACTTCCTTATTATTGTGGGGTTTTTATATTTTTAAGTCATATTGTGTTAGTACAGCAAACTTATTCCTTCTTCTCAAAGTTGTTTTGACTACTCTAGGTACTTTATACTTCCATATGATTTTAAAATCAGCAAGTCAATGTCTACCAATAAAAAAAATTTTGAAAAATGAGTGTGTTGAGATTTTTACTGGGACTGCATTGGATCTATAGATTAATTTGTGGAGGAATGATATTTTAATAGTAATGAGTCTTCCAATCCATGAACCCAGGATATCACTCCAATTATTGTGGTCATCTTCAATTTCTCTCAGCCATGTTTTGTAGTTTTCAATGTATGTGCGGGTCTTGCTGATTTTTGTCAAACTGATTCCTAAACAGTTCACATTTTTATGCTAGTGCAAATAGTATTCTCTATTTTTATTTCAACTGGCCATTGCTAATATATATACATACAATTGACTTTATGATTGCTTTTTTTTATTTGTTGCACTTAGTTGTACATATCAGTAGAATGCATTTTTACATTTTGAAAAATCACACATAAATAGAGTGTAATTTCTCATTTTTCTGATTGTATATATTGTAGGATCACATTGATCATGTAGTCATATATGTACATGAGGTAATAATGTCTGTTTCACTCTACTATCATTCCTACCCCCATACCCTTTCCCCTCCCTTCACTCCCCTCTGCCTAATATACAGGTGTGGTATCTGAATGTGAAATCACCCTTGCATCACTGGACTAAGCCCTGCTTGGTCACAAGATCCTGTTCATATACTGTTGCTAATCTTTTGTTGAGGTTTTTACTTGCCTGCTTTTTAGGAAGGCTACCAGTTTAGGTTTTTCATGTTTTATCCATTTTTTCCCAGTTGCATAGTTACTTATTATCATTATCAAAGGTACAGTATATTACATATATACATAAACCAGTTACATTTGTACTTATTATCAAGTTACTATGTGTTGTACATAATTGCTTGTGCTGTATGTTTATAAAACTGGCAGTATGGTAAAATTGTTTATGCTGGTATCACCACAAACCCTTGTGAAATGCATTGTTCTATGACATTATATAGCTACAATGTCACTAGGCAATGACAAAGGGAATCAAGATAACACTAGTCTCACAGAATGACTTGGGAAGTGTTCCTGTCTTCAATTTTCTGGAAGAGCTTATGTAAAACTTGTCATATTTCTTCCTTTGCTATCTGGCAGGATGCAACAATGAAGTTATCTGGGTCTGTGATCTTCTTTCCCAGAGATTTTTAAACTACAAATTCTGTTTCTTGAATAGGCATGTGACTATGCAGGCTTTCTATTTCTTCCTGAGTATGCTTTTGTAATTTGTGTCCTTCAAGGAATCTGTTCATTTCAGCAGTTGTCAAGTCGATTGGCATGTGGTTTTCACAATATTCCCTTAGTTTTTTTCCTGTCTGTAACATCTATAATGATGTCAATGTTGTCATTCCCGATATTGGTAATTTATGTCTTCTCTCATTTGTTTGATTTTGTCTTCTTGGCCTGTCTGTTTAAAGGCTTATCAATTTTATCTTATGAACAACAAGCTTTTGCTTTCATTTATAGTCTTTATTGTTTTTGTTTCCTGTTTTAACATTTTCCATTCTGATCTTTACTATTTCTTTTCTTCTACTTATTTTGGATTTTATCTGCTTTTTCTAGTTTCTTAGATGACAGCTGAGGTACCTGATTTGAGAACTTTCTGCTTTTCTAAGGGGTAATGGACTTGAAGTCACAGTCATTACTTTTTGTCTTCCTTGCTGGGTGACCTTAGTCTGGTTAAATAAACTTCTCTGAACCTCAGTTTTCTCACCTGGAAAATGGTGCCCAAAATATCCACTTTATAAGGTTGTTATGACAATTCAATGAGATCCTGTGTGTGTGTGTGTGTGTGTGTGTGTGTGTGTGGTGTTATAGTGCTGGGGATCAAACCCAGAGCCTCATATATCCTAGGTACACAGTCTACCTCTTTCTAAATAGATCAGATATTCTAGACCCTTATGCTCCATCAATGTCTGTGTTTAGGGTTTGTAGGGTATTTATGTCACCCCATGAGATGATGGAGTGGTTGCTTGTCAAGGGAATAGAAAGGGAAGAAGCTCTTATTAAGCAATTGCTGTGTTGGGTTTAGTGTTTAAAAATTGATCTCACTGGGCTTGGAAATATATTTCAATGAAGCAAACTGAGGTGCAAATATTAAATCCCAAGCAAAACGTCCTTAAAACTTTTCTTTTGAATCAGCTGTAAGGTCCAAGCTGGAGAATCCAGGAATCCAGGGATCCACTTCTCCTTGACATCCAAGGACTTGGTAGATCTCCCAGAGAATAATCAGAAAAGGCATCCTCAGATCCCTTTAGGTTTTACCTTAGCACCTGACCCTTCCATTAACCTCAGTGGCTAGAGATTCATGTGGGTTATTGTAGGAAATGCACAGTCTTACCACTCGTTGGCTCGATGGCCTCAGAAAAGTTACTGATCCTCCCTGAGCCTGGACTTCATCATTGGAAAAGAGGGTAGGTAAAAATCCCAAACACCTGGTAAGCACTTGCTGTGTGTCAGGCCATTGCTACCCATGCTAAGTGTTATTCCAATGTTGGCTCTTCTAACCTTGAGAAGGCTATGAGGACATGTCTACATTACCCATGTTCATGTTGGCTAGAAAGGCTGGAGGTGGGATTTGAACACAGACAGTCTGCACAGTCTAAGCACTAAACCTCTATCTCCAAGTGCTAACCACATCCTCCCAGGCTCTGGTGGGAATTAACGAATGTATCCAAGGGGCCCAACACTGAACTAGACCATGAAATGTGAGAGACCCAAAGAAGAAGGAGGGCCATTCCTGGCAGCTGCACAGTGCTGGGGCCATGCTTGGGGCTGCCCTAGTTCCAGAGGAGGTATTTATAGTGCGGGAGGCATCAGGCCTACTCAGGCTGAGCTAAACCTGGAGCTGATTTGCACATGGAATTGGCCATTATCAGCTCATTTCCATACAGCAGCGACATGGGAGGAATAATTCAAGAAGTCCCCAACACCCATCTCCTAAGGAGTTTCTAGTCACAGCTGCTACTTAGAGATGTCAGTCACAGGGACCACCCCCTCTCCTGATTGGTGGAAGGGAAATAAATCCAAGAGGAACAGACATCAGTGGCATGTCCTGTGGTAGGCTAGGGGGAGACTCTGGGAAGACTACAGGTCTCTCCTGCCCTGCTCTGCCCATCCTTTACAGCCCAAGCCCACTGCCTAAGCCCCACTGGAAACTGCCAAGGCCTTCTCCCTGAGGGAGGCAGAAACTGAAGCTGCCAGAGGATTGGAAGCAGTGGGGACAAGCATTTAAAGAATCTCCCTCCCTGTTGGGCACCAGCAGGCTGGCAGAACTGCCCTGCATATTCACTACATTCACTACATCCATCATCCCCCACCCACTTCTGCCAACTTTTCCCAACATAATCATAACACTTACCCAAATATGCCAGACCCTGTTCTAGGCACATCAGTGACCTCCCTTAATTCCATGAATAGGCTGTGGAGAGGTACCAGTGTTATCTCTGTTTGATAGATGAAGAAACTAAAGGTCAGAATGGTCCCACTGGGTAGGTAGCAGAGCAGAAATGGAACCCAGATCTGGGACTCTAACCACAGTAGGAACCAGGTGTCTATGGCATGGAGGGCAAAGTCATAGCTTGCCAGGCCCAGGACTCTCCTGACACCTTTCAACTGTCCAATGACACTTTCCTCAGACTTTCTGCTGTCTCAAAGCACAAAGGTACTTGTTGCTACTTTTCATGGCTCCATTTCCCTTCTCTGAAAGGACAGCAGGGTGCACAGGGTCATTTCTGAGGCTCAGTCCTTCTGTGTCCCTGGAAATCTGGGGCTCAAGCCACATTTGCCATCTTTCCCCTCATTCTTGCCATTCTTTGGGATGACAGAAGCACCAGCCTCCTAGGCTGGCGATGGACCACCTCCCTCCACTCACCCAGCCAGTCTGCTTCCAAGGTCTGTCACTTTCTGTGCAAAGAGAGCCCCAACATGGCCCCTCTGTGATGGTCTCCCTACCTCTACCTCCATCAGGCTCATCATCACCCTGAAGTCCCCCCAGGGCCTCCTCATTACTGCCCTGCCTGCAGCTTCCTGTTCCCAGCATCCCTAGCCCCTGGACACATGTGCATGCATGTGCATACATGCACACACACACACACACACACACACACACACACACATACACACACACCTTCCACTATATTCCACACACTGCATTCAAAACACAACTGTATACTCCCCTGACCATGAACCTGCAAAAACTCCCTTTTGAACCAGAAATGTCTTTGTGATCAGGGGCTAGGAGGGGGCGGGGACAGCAGGATGTTTAGTAGCATCCCGCCTCTGCCCACGAGAGCCACCAGCACTCTGCCCCGCCACCTGTTACTTCAGACACCCAGAACTGCCTCCAGACAGCGCCACAGGCAGGGGAGGAGGAGGTTCCTGGCCTGCTGAGAACCCTCCCCACCATAGCACAAAGCCTAGCATCCAGCCCAGCTTCCCAGGCCCTTCCAGTCCACCTGCAGACTCACCTAACTCTCCGCCCACCACTCCTGTCTCAGACCTCTGCTTCTCTGTGCTCAGGCTCTCCAGCCCTCCCCTGCACCCCAACTGCCTCCACCCCAATCCTCCCAGCCTTCCTTGACACAGCCCCAGACTCCCACCTTCCCTGCAGCATAAACTGTGCCCTTGATTATCCTGTGTTGCAACTTGTCCCCACAGCCAAGCAGGTCATAAGCACCCTGAGGGCAGACCAATGGCACAGCGCTATGCTGGCTCAAGTGAAAAGCTAATTTTGTGGCATAGCTTTCCATCATGGCTGAGTTCTAGCTACCAAAGTGCTGTCACCAACGTGAGTTGGGAAGAGGTGGCCCGTTTACTCTCATGGGGCCCTGTGCACAGGTTCCCATACACACCTTCTCCTCTTGATGGCCCAGGGACCCACAGCAGGAGCAGGGGCTCCAGAAGCCTCATGGTGCTGGTGCCAGGCCCTGTGCAGTGGGAGAGAGGGACAGAGACAGCACCATGGCACAGCCTGGCTCTGTAGCCAGGGCCCTGACTGTAGTGGCAGGAACAGAAACAGGGGCACCAGGAGTCCCAGGTGGACCACAGGCACCCCTGACTCGTTCTTCCCCATCTTGGAGGTCTGCAAGGACCTGATGCTGCCCTCACCCCCCGCCCCCTGCACAGGCTAGACGAACAAGAAGAGTGCAAGAGACACTTCACCTTGAGCTGCCCTAGGCCCTCCAGTGAAGCCTTGTGCCTGCTTAGAAGGAAGAAGGCAAATTTATTGATCTTTCTTGGTGACTGTTAGCAAGATTCATAGCTGACCGCAGACTACATTCATCTGCACCTCTGACTTTAATTACCACAGACACCTGAGACGTGTGGTTGTACACTTGTACATGTGTGTCTGTGTGAATGTGCACTGTGCATGCACATATACTTGGGTGTGTGCTCCTGTGTGTGTATGTGAACACACTGGTGTGTGTGCTCATGTGCATATACATGTGCATGCCCTTGAGAAAGTTCCAGATCTCTTTGCATGGTATTTCTCTGACCTCCAAGCCCTTTGTTGAATCAAATATGCTCCTGCTTGGGCCTCCTATGCTCAAGATCCAGCATTCAGTGCCAGGGATTTGAAGTCAAGAAAGCAGGATTTACACCCAGAGGACCTCGCTGCCCAGAGGGAGAGAGAAAAGGTGGTCAATGAGTGTGGCCCAGTGACCAGGTGTGAGACAGAGGGCTGTGGAGCCTAGAGGAGAGACAGACCATCTGGCAGAGGGACAGGGAGCAGGGAAGGCTTCCAAGGCTGGGAGACACTGGAAGGAGTCTTGATGACAGAGGAAGAGCTGTCAGGCAGGGAGGTGCCTGGGGAGAGCAAGGGAGCCACGGTGGGCAGGGCAGGGGCAAGAAACAGGTCCCCAGGACACTGTATCAGGAAGTTGGCACTCACATCCATCCTAGCCCAGTAGTCACTGAGCACCCTTAAAAAACTCCCCTTCCCAGACTCGGTGACCTCCAGTTATAACCCACCAATGAGAGGCACGTCTGGAGGCTGGGGACAGAGAAGGGAAGTCTGGGTACCTCCCTGTCTCTGTCGGTTGTCTCTGGTGGTGGTAGATCTCCATCGTGCTGCCAGTTCTCTCAAGGTGGCCCCTCTAGCAGGTCTCAGTTCCCATCACGTGGTCCTGGCTCTGGGACCATCTGTTCCATTCATCCCTAAAGCTCCAGGTTTGGCACCTGCCTGCAGTTGTCTGAGACACTTCTAGCTCCCATGAGCTCACCTGTGACCTGTTAAGTGTCCTCCTCTGAACAGCCTCAGGGGGAGTATTTTCCTGCCTGGACCCTGATACACCCTACATTGTTGGGACTTGGGAATCCTGAGGGAGTGACAGAAGAAGAGGCCAAGGACAGATAAGAGGGACAGACCTCAGAGCTCCTCAGGCAACACAAAGGAATCTGAACATGATTCTTAAGGAAGAAGAGTCCCTTAGGCAGGGAGGTCTAAGCAGAGCAGTGAGCTTAAGGAAAGTGACTTAGGTAGCAGAGCAAGGAACAAAGGAATGTCTTCCAAAGCATGTAACACGCAATTCATAAATTCAAAACATACACACACACACACACACACATACACCCCCCCCCAACACACACACACAGATTCCTAGGGGAATACAGTCTCTTCCGACAGCTTGAAAAAGCAAAGTGGAAAAAAAGGTGTGAATCTACATTGTATACAACCATTTAAGTGAAAGTTGTACCCCATTTGTGTATAATGAATCAAAATGCAGTCTGTAAAAATAAAAAAATTTTAATTAAAAAAAAAGTTGGAAGAAACCCAAGGGTTCATGGATCAGTAAAATGTGGCACATCTACACAATGGAATAGTATTCAACCTTAAAAAGGAAGGAGACATTTGCTATGACATAGATGAACCCTGAGGACGCCATACTAAGTGAAGCAAGCCAGGCACAAAAAGACAAGTCCTTTATGATTTCAATTGTATAAGGAGCCAAGAAGAGTCAAATTCAGTAAGGATAGCATGATGCCCACAGGGAGGGAGGAGCAGGGAGGTGAACAGTACAGAGTCTCACCTTGGGCAGATGAGAAAGTTCTGGAGATGGATGGTCATGATGCCTGCATGACACTGTGAACATACTGAATGCCACTGGATTGTCACTTAAACATAGTTAACATTGCATATTTTGTGGTGTGTTAGTTTTCTACAATAAGAATAAATTAATTAAAAAGTAAAGTGAGAATTACCCAGAGCACAGGCAGAATCCAGACCATGGGACAAGACCCCACAGGTGACATTCATGCCTACACTTGTGGCCATACCTCAGAGCCACGTGGGTGTCTAGTAACAACATCCTTCAAGATCCACAATGAGGAGGCAGTCTCCCCAGAGGTCCTGGGCCTGAGACTCTGCTGTGAGCACGAACCCACGTGAACCATGTGCATGAGGGGCCAGAGCACGTGGGTCAGGAGTGTGGGGCGAGGAGGTGGGAGATGTGAGGAGAGGGTGGGAGCCAGAAAATGCCTCCCAGTCAAACCACAGCATCCCCTGACCCTGAGGCCTCAGGACGCTGCCTTCCCACGCCATCTCCTCCTCAGGCTGGGGATCTGTGCTGGAACCCACGCACCTGGAGCACCTGGCACGAGGAGAAGGTAGGAAAAGGAAAGTTTGAGACTGAAATCCCCACGGACAGCTAGAGCCTGCTGCAGCCTGCTCCCTGGAGGAGCTGGTGGCAGATGCCCACCTTGCCGAGTTTCTGTGAGGCTGAGATGGCTGGAGCTGCGGCTGGCACAGAATAACTAGACAGTGGGTGTTTTATTCCCTCCTTCTGCAGGACGTGGCATCTGTTTATGAGCCATTAGTAAGACTCCATCGAGCACCTTTGGTGAGCCCGCAGGCATGGCAGGGCAATGTCCACGTCTTCAGTGGAGACTTGGAGGTCATAATGAATGACTAGCCACCCAAGACACTTGCTCACAAGTGGGGCCAGAGTTAAGGACCTTCCTGTCAGTGCCCAGGGGCTCCTGGGGGATGGAGGCAGCCCCTTTCAGCTCACACCAGCTCTGACAGTTGGCAATGACCTTTGAGCTTGACTCCTATTCCCTGCACCACCCACTCCACTAGTCTGGGGCCTGGGTCTGGGCTCCTCAGAGCAGACTCAGTCTGTGTGCTCATGTCAGCCCTTCCCCTGTCCCAAGCCCATCAGCCACTCCTCCAGAGACCTCAAAGACCCTCTTCTCTGACCTCATGTCAACTTGACTCCAACGCTCCTGAGAGGTGTGGTCCATCAGAGCAGGACCCACACAGGGACCCCTCCATCCTCACCATCTGCCTCCCACTCCTTACGCCCACCAAGTTGCAGGTGGCTGGATTCTCAAATCCCTTCTCACAAGAGCTACTGCCGACCTAAGGGAGCCCTTGCTACATCTCATCTGCTTGTCTTATTTTGGATTTTGTCCCTGACTTTCTGCCTAATCACACTTCTTCTCAGCAATATGGCACCCAAGAAGTTATCTTCCTTCAAGTCGTCAAGAAAAACAGGGACCAGAACAGAGCCTGTTTTCCTCATCCTGTCTAATTTTGGCAACTGCAGCCTCACCACCATCTTTCAGTTTCCTAATTTGAAAACAGAGTCCCCCGTGACCCAGAAACTCTGCTTTCTAGCAATGCATCCCATACATGTACTGAGAAATGCTTGCGAAGACGTCTATTCTAGGGTGCGTGCTATAGCTCTGTGTGACAGGAAGACACCAGACATCACTGAATTGAAAGTGGATAAAGAAAGCCCACAGGTGTTCACTCTGCGGAATGTTGTATTGTACAGCAGGTAAAGAGAACGGAGTAGAAGCAAGTGGGTGTGTACAGTATAATAAAAATACAGTATAAAAAAATATAATAAAAATAATTAAAAATATTTCAAAGAAAAAAATTTTTAAAAATCTATCCATTTTCCCATGATGCCTCCAAGTTTTCTGTGACTCCCTCCATTGCCCTCCCCTGGGCTCAGCCCTCCTCACTCCATCAGGACGCCATTCCCAGTGCTCACGGAGCCTTCCCAGGTGCTGCAGCAGCTCCATGGCGGGCCCTGCGTGGCCTCCATCACAGCCCTCACCTGGCTTACAGGAGTCACTGTCAGGTCAAGGAGGCACAGGTCACTCCTGCTGGCTCCCCTCCAGTTCCCCAGAACCCTACACAGCCCCCAGCAGGTGCATGTCCAGGAGAACTGGACAGAATGAATGGACCCATCAAGCCTCACTCAGTGAGCAATGAGGAATGCCAAAACTTGCAACCCTTGCCAAGCACAGATTCATGACCTCTTTCAAGGCCAGGCCAAAGGAAGTTCACACAGAGGCAAATCCAACCACTCCATCACTCTCCATCCAGCCTGGGAAGGAATAGGCTATGAGAGGGTCACAATCCACGGTCAGCAAACCATGCTCACCTGAGAAAGTCAGGTGCATTGGCTTCAAAGCTGAGCCGGAGCTACCATCCATTCTGTTCCTCAGTCTCTGCTGAAAACATCAGTTTCCTCTGGAGGAATTCTCTGCAGGTCTGGGAGAAGCCGATCCCTCTGCTTCTTCCTTCCCAAAGGTTTGAAGTCCCTAAAACTTACATCTTCAGGCTTTTCACTCTGACAGCCAGGAAAGCACAGCCACTGCAGCCTTGGTTTTGGCTTCCTAAGTCTGCTGTTTTCTTAACCTCATCATTCCTCAAGCATCATTAGAAGCCTCTGCAAATCCTCTCTGGATGTGTGCAGGAAATACACAAGTAAGCAAACAAACAATGCGATCCAAGTGATGATACCAAAGTCAAGACAGGGTACCCAGCAAAGGAACTGAACAGACACTTCACAGAAGAAGAAATACCATCGGTCAACAAACATATGAAAAAATGTTCAACATCTCTAGCAATAAGAGAATGCAAATTAAATCCACACTGAGATTTCATCTCATTCCCGTCAGAATGGCAATTATCAGACTACAAGTAAAAATAAATGTTGGTGAGGATGTGAGGAAAAAGGTACACTCATACATTGCTGGTGGGGCTGCAAAGTGGGGCAACCACTCTGGAAAGCAGTATAAAGATCTCTCAGGAAACTTGGAATGGAACCACCATTTGACCCAGTTATCTCACTCCTAGGTATATACCCAAAGGACTTAAAATCGCATACTGTATTGTCACAGCCACATCAATGTTCACAGCAGCTTAATTCATAACAGCAAAATTATAGAACCAACGTAGGTGCCCTTCAACAGATGAATGGATAAAGAAAATGTGGTATATGTACACAATGGAATATTACTCAGCCATAAAGAAAAATAGAATTGTGGCATTTGTCAGCAAATTGATGGAACTGGAGACTATCATGCTAAGTAAAATAAGCCAATCCCAAAAAACCAAAGGCCAAATGTTCTCTCCAATGTGGCTATGCTAACACACAATAAGGGGGAATGGAGGGAAGAACAGAAGTACTTTGGGTTAGACATAGGGGAATGAAGGGAAGAAAGGCGGGAAGGGAATGGGAAAGACAGTAGAATGAATCAGACATAACTTTCCTGTGTTCATATATGAATACACACCCAGTGAAACTCCACATCATGTACAACCATAAGAACGGGAAGTTATACTCCACATATGTATGAAATGTCAAAATACACTCTACTTTCATGTATAAAAAGAACAAATAAAAAACATTTTTAAAAGACATGGTGCCCAGGCTTCTGTGGGAATCCTGCCATGGCCAACAAGGCTGGCCACAGGTGAGCACCCGTGGCCACCTCAGCAGGTGGGTTGGAGGACAATTTCCAGGGAGGAAATGCCTACATGGAGCCTGCAGAGGAGACCACACCAGCCACAGTGGAAATGGCCATGTCCAGCAGTAACCCCCATCTCTGATCCTCAGTGGCCTGAACCTTCAGAGGGAAGCAAGTGTGGGCAGCAGGCAGGAGAACCAAAACACAGTGGGGAACCAGTCGCACAGACTGTGAGGCAAACACAAAGGACAGGCTTCTGCTCGTGAGCATCCCGACTAGACAGAGGGAGCGGGCACAGGAGGACAAGCCTCAGGTCGGAAGAGTGAACTCCACCCTGCACACAGGCCACCCACCACCAGGCTGGCCAGGTTGCATGCAGCCTCTGTCGCCCCCTTCACACGGACGCCTTCCCTCCCTCCAGCTTCACCCTGAGCTGCTGAACCTCCCAAAGCCTCCCGACCCCCGAGTCACGGTCGCAGTCTCGCAGCCGGGCACTGCACACGTGGCTTTCCTCCACTGACACAGCCCTCCCCGCTCCCAGCCGAAAGCCCACTGCCTCCAGGGGCAGCGCTGGGGCTCCAGGCTCCAGGGCTCCCAGGACAATCTGACTGGCAGGCTGGATCTCCAGCGCTGCCCCGGGAACCAAGGAAGAGCCAGAAACATGAGAAATGAGCAGGGACTGCAGGGAGCGCCGTCGCTCTCCAATCCATCATTTCATTTCAGCCTCAGGAGCCCGCTAAGGTGGGCGTTTTTATTATCCCCACCACCAAAGTGAGAAAATGAAGGATCAGGGAGCGCCGCTGGCATGCCCAGGAGCGCATTAGAGAAAAGGTCACGTAGAAATGGAGCCAAGTGCCCCAACAGAAGCCGGACTCACCGACAGACCTCGCGGCACCGCGACATAAACAGGCGCTCCACCTTCATTCCTCCTGAGTAGCTTCTCAAGAGCTGGGCACGTCTACACCTCCATCCTGCCCTGGCCCTGACATACTCAGGGTTCTCTGCCGGAAGTGGAGGGAACTTCCCTCATCCACCCTCAGACTCCATGGGATGTCGGTATTACAGTTGTCATTGGAAACCTCCAACAAACAAACAAACAAATGCTTGGGTTGTGGTGTCGCTCAGTGGTGGAGCACTTGCCTAGCACATATAAGGTCCCAGGTTTGGTCTCTGGCACTGGAAGAAAAAAATGCTTCCTGAGAGAATAAGTGAATGATGAACCTGCTGAAAGTATCAACTCATTCATTCCCTCACCAGATATTTAATGAGCATCTACTAAGTGTCAGGTGCTGTTCTAAATGCTGCAAATCCAGCAGCATTCAACAAAACAAGCAGAAGGTGCCTGGTATAGTTGGGTAGGAGGGATTGCTCCTAATATCCTATAGCACAGCACAATAACTATCATTGTCAACAATTAACTGTAGATTTCAAAATCGCTAGTAGAAAGGATTTTGATGTTCCCAACACAAAGAAATGAAAAATGTCTGAAGTGACAGATATGCCAATTACTCGGATCTGATCATTACACATCATATACATGTGTTGAAATGTCACATGGAACCCTATAAATGTGTACAATTACTATGTGTCAATTAAAACCCAAAATATATTTTTAAATAAACTGCACAGAATTCACATTTTAGTTGGGGAAAGACAGATATTGAAAACTGAGTAAATAGGAATAAATTCAATGGGAACAAATAAGAGGGAAAGGGGTGCCAAACAGAAATAGAATCTCAAAGCTGAGGAAGCAGCATGCGGATATCTGTGAAAAGAGTGTCCCAGCACAAAGGCACTGAGGCAGGTCTGCGCCTGGTATGGTCAGCAGCAGGAGGGGCTGGAGAGGCATGAATGGGTAGAAAGGAGAAAAGGAAGTGAGAGAGGGCAGCGAGTGGAGGCCCAAAACAAGAACAGTGGCCATTACTCCAGGGGTCATAGTGGACCTTTGGGTGCACAAGGAAACAAACCACTCCCAGCCTTTCTGTCTCCCAAAATTCCCATGGGGACTGTTTTAGTCAGTTTCTTCTCTGCTGTGCCTAAAGGACCCAACCAGCACAACTATATGAGAGTAGAGGTTTATTTAGGGGTCATGGTTTCAGAGGTCTGAGTCTATAGAAGGCTGGTTCCATTCCTCAGGGCTCGAGGAGAGGCTAAACATCCTGGCAGAAGAGTCCAGCAGAGGGAAGCAGTTTATGTGGTGATCAGGTAGCAGACAGAGAGTCCACTCGCCAGATACAAATATATGCCCCAAGTCACAGCCCAATTCCCACCTCCTCAGTCACATCCTACCACTGATTAGGTTAAGACTCTCACAACCCAATCATTCTCCTCTGAACCTTCTTGCACTACTGTCTCACACATGAGCTTTTGTGGGGGCACCTCACATCCAAACCATAACAGGAACTGATGTTCCTTAAGATATTCAAGAGACAAGCCAAGCAAAAACCCATAGGCCTCCCACCCAAGTCAGTGCTGAGCAACAAGCAAGAGATACCCACTTCCCATGCCTCCTGTGTGACCTCAGCTAGGATCCTTTTGCAACCGACCAAGAAAAACCTTTAAAGTGGAAGCTCTTGCCCTACTTGATTTAGTTAGCTTTTTCACTGCTGTGACTAAAGGACCCAATCAGACAACTGTAGAGGAGGAAAAGTTTATTTAGGGGCTCATGGTTTCAGAGGTCTCAATCCATAGACAGCAGACTCCATTCCTCGGGGACCAAGGAAGAGTGTGGCAGAGGGAAGCAGCTCACATCATGATCAGAGAGCAGAGTAAGAGAGAAACTCCACTCTCCAGATACAAAATATATACCCCATAACCATGCCCCAGTGAACCACTTCCTCCAGCCACACCCCACCTGCCTCCAGTTACCACTCAGTTAATCCCATCAGAGATTAATTTGCTGATTAGATTAAGGCTATAACCTGATCATCTCTCCTCCAAACCTTGCACTGTCTCACAATCTGAGCTTTTGTGGGAGGAGACACTTCACATCCAAACCATAACAGATCCTTTTGCAACAGGCCGAGAAAAACCTATAAAGCTGAAGATCTCGCCCTGCTGTTGTGCAAAAGTCCAGCAACCTAGGAGAGAGGTTCCCTGATACTCATCTTGCAGATCAGACACGCCAAAGCCTGAAGAGTACATGGCTTGCCTTGCCCCGGATGAAGTAAGCAGGAAGACATGGACTTGAACAGAGTTTGGGGCCACATCTCACTGGTGCCCTTCATGGAAGGGCTGGTATTTAGCAACACCACCTCTCCCTGTTCCCTGTCAGGTGTGGAATCGAGGAGATTTGGGGAGAAGGGAGATGTCAATGGGAGCCACATCTGTCCTCCAAGAGGCACTGTGGAGTGTCGTGGGAAGAGGAAAAGACAAGAGATTGGGCCATCTGCTTGCCCCCAAGGCTCCTGCAGGACCAGCCCATGATCGGGCTGTGCTGGCTTCCCTGTCTTTATCCACGCTGCACCAGGCACCTCCTCAAGTCCCCAGACACATGGAGGAACCCACAGAGGGGCGAGGGAACTTCAGCGCTAATGAACTTTAATCTTCTGGCGAACACTACAATTAACGCGCCCCAAAGTACAGTTGCTTTGTAATTAGATTGAAGAACAAAACCCAAAACACTCGTCCGGGTAAAGTTATTGTCGAACTTCTTCCGTAGGTTTCCTAGCAATTAAACTCACTTGCTCCTTTCATCTGGAAAAAGTATTTATTACTTCAATTTAAACTAATGCCATAATGATACGATGTGTGTTATTAACCAGATCTCTTGTCAACACAGTTGAGCCCTCTGGTCTGCTCTGCCAGAGGCTGGAAAGGACACGTTGTCAGCAAGGAGCACCAATTAAAATAGCATTTGTCCTAAAAATTCTCTTTCTTCCAGGAGTTTGACTTCAGGAAGATTCTAGGGGTGAGGCCCAACAGCTGTCATGTGTTTGCTATGGGAACCAGCCAGGTGGTCCTGCTGAGAAGGTACGGTGGCTCACGAGTGCCACATGGGCAGTGAGACCTCAGGGAGGCCCTGCAGCTCAGCCTCTCCATGGGGCTTGGATGGCACCTGCAGGTGAAAGAGCTACCTCCAGGCTCTGCCTCCCCAGGCATCAAGAGCACAACCAAGATACAGTGGAACTCTGCGCAACAAGCCAGGGACTCACCAGCACCTTAGGATTCAGCAAGCCTCCTTTGGGCAACAGTGGGGCCACTGCTGGGCAAAGTTCCTGAACAGTGGATCTTACTGAGCACTTAGCAGGCACCAGGCACTAGGCTAAGCCCTTTATATAAATTAGTCATTGACCTTCCACACCGACCACATTAGACAGAGATAATTATCTTATCCCCATTTTAGGAATGAGGAGATTGTTGGATAGGCATTTAAGTGACTTGCCCAGTGTCACACAGCTACAGGAGCAGATCCGGGATTCATTTGAACACGACTGCTCCAGAGCCCATGTCCCTAACTGCTAAACTCAAGGTTCACCCTCAGCTAGCGGGGTAAACAGTCACATATCTTGCACCAAGGTTCTCCTGAGGTTCCCCATGCCTACACCCACTGCTCTGAGGGAAGAATGCTGACCACTGCCACTCCTGGTCCCCATACGTGGTTTATTGTGAACACACAGAGCACTCAGTCCGTGCCAGGTGCTCTGCCACATGCTTTCCCTTACGGCTCAGAAAATACCATCCTGGGGCTGGGGATATAGCTCAGTTGGTACAGTGCTTGCCTCGCAAGCACAAGGCCCTGGGTTCAAATCCCCAGCACCGCCAAAAAAAAAAAAGAAGAAGAAAGAAAATACATCCTGGTTCCATAGAAGAGGAGGCTGAAGCCCAGAGGAGTCACCATGGGTGTTAAATAGGAGGGACAGGTTGGCGAACCATGTATACTTCATTTCCATTATTTATTTTTGCACTTCATATAAAACTCAAAACAAAGAAATAGTGCGGGGAAAGTACATCTCCCTTCCCTGTCCCAAGAATTCCTTATAATGACTGTGTGTCTACTCAGATATGCACACCAACAGGCTCACATCTGCACAGCCACACACCCCAGCACGTTCTCACTTTGCTATTGTCAGCTAATATTCACTTTTCTATTAAATGTGCATATCACAATTTGCTGAAGATGGATATTTAGGTTGTTACGCAATTCAGCTGTTACCAACAATGCTGCGATAAATTCTTGCACATTAAAAAAGTCCACCTGTGGTGCTGGCTGCCCACAGTGCAGCCCTGGGTAGCCCACCCAGCCTCCCTGAGGTCTCATTGCCCATGTACATATGGCTCTGTTGAGCCACTGCACCTTCTCAGATGGAATGCCCTGCTAGTTCCCACAGCAAACACCTGACAGTTGTTGGATCTCACCTCTAGAATCTCCCTGAAGTAAAACTCCCTGGAAGAAAGAGAATTATAGGACAAATGTGAGCAGAGATGCCCAGGCTTGCGGAATCAGACCTGGCCAGTTGCCACTCACCAGCCATATCCTAGAGCAACTCCCTTCACATCTCTGAGCCTCAGTTTCCTCGTCTGTAAAGCAGTGACAACACAAACCCAACTCACAGAGCTAGTGCGGATAAAGCTTCTTCATGGCACCCAGCACAGGGTGAGGGAGCAGGAGCTGGTGGTCACCAGCTGGAGACCTGGGTCATCTGGGAAGGTCAGTCCTGCCTCTGGCAAGACTCAGTTTGTCCTCAATGAGATCATAGTTCCTGTTCATGTACTGGTTTCTTCCCTTTTATTTTCAGCCAATGAGTTTAGGCTGGAGGCAGTAGAAGGTCTACAGCCTTCTGGCAATGAAGGCCACACCATCTCTTTTGTCTGCCCATAGATCCCTGGACTGAGTATGAGAAAAAGGACCTCAGGGTACCAGCTGAGGAAGCAAGTATGGCTCCCAGAGAGTCCCAGGGATTCTGAGCTCCTCACTGAGACCTCTATGGCCTGCCCCAATCTGTCCCTCCAGCCTTATCCCTGGCCACCACCCATAATCCAATCATGTGATCTTTCCTCTTCTCGCTGTTCCCAGGTCTTCAGCTTATTCTTCCCTCTGCCTGGAATATACTTCCTCTCCTCATTGCTCTTTGCCTGCCTAACTCCTACTTGTGCTTTATGTACCTGCTTAAATGTCACCTCCTCCAGGGAGTTCTCCCTAACCTCCCTGTCACAGGCTGTGCTGAATGAGCCTTTTCCTTCTTCATCACCACCAAGAACATGACTAGCCCCAAGGTCATGTCAGAGCAGAATAAGACTCAGGTGGGAAGGATGTTGGGTCACAGATGCAAAGAGAGGTGGGCTCACATCAGGGGCAAGGCATGGCTTGAACTGGGTCCTAGCTGTAGATGTCCAGCCAGGTAGACAATATCGGCTCTCTATGCAGAGAGCAAGGTTTCAAAAGGAAACTGTCAATATGACATCTGGGCAGGGAAAGACTTCTTAAATAAGACAAGCAAGAGAGCTAACTATAAAAAGATGAACACATTTGACAACAATACAATAAAGAACTTCTGTTCATTGAGACAAGGAACTAACTGAAAGAGGATACTCGTCACACATAGCTTACAAAAGAAGAGGCTCGATGTAAAAATGAACCACTACAAACAGGCACTTCATAGAGGAGAAAACAAAAATATCCCACAAAGGCATATAAAGATGTTCAATCTCATTTATCATCAGAAAAAATGTAAATTAAATCAGAGTAGAAGAACATTTTGCACTAGAAACTTAAATGTACAGACAATACAAAGTGTTGGTGAGGTCCAGCACTTAGACGATTGTCATTTATGGCAGAAGGTGGCATAAATAGACAGGAATGCTTTAAGAAACATTTTGATACAAGCAAATAAAGCAAAACTTGCATTGGCCCATAGGGTCCAGCAGTTCTGCTCCTCCAAATAGACTCTCGAAAACTCTTGCACACCAACACCAAAAGAGAAAGTCCTTATCGGCATTATCTATGATAACAAAAATCTGGAAACAACTCAATCGCCCAGTAACAATAAGATAGATAAGTAAATTCGGTATAATGTGCAAAGATAAAAATTATTAATATATCCACATCAAGTGGATGAATTTCAGAAACCTAATGTTGAGTGACAAAAGCAATCATAGAAACATACAGAAGTATGTTACATTTATTCCACAAATACAAGATTCACAAGCAGACCAATTAAACAATATGTATTTTAGGATCCATAATTATCAAGTAAAGCCAGACAGAATTAAAATTGTGGTAAAGTCCCCTTGTAGGGGAGGAAATGATCAGAGTAAAATACATAAGGGCTCCTTTACATTTTTTAAACTGATTATGGGTTCTGGGCAAATTATCTTATAATTGGACATATGCATTACAACTATGTATATTCTATTCAAGATAATTTTAAGACTAGATAATGACCACTCATGTGGAGTCCTGAGATTTTGTGTTTTTGCAAAATCCCAGCTCTCAACCCATCCCAAGCATGGAAGCTGACCAGAGGTCAAAATGGGTCTACTATACTCTAGAAATGCTATAAAGAAAAGAATCCACGAACCCTGACTTCCAATCCCAGCCCTGTGCAGCTCTAGCCAAGTTACTCCACCCCTCTGTTTCTTCATCTAAAACGAGTACTTGGCAAAATACATGGTACATGGTAGGGACTCAGTAATTACTATTTGCTGAATGAATGAGTCAGTGATATCTAAGATCCCATCACAACTACAACCCTCATCCAAATGTATTCACTAGAGAGAAATTGTGGTTACAGCTACTAGCACCCACCCCCAATACACACACACACACACACACACACACACACACACAATACTACACAAATATCCCAGCATTTGAAGTGGCAAGGCAGAAAGTTCTCTGTTCTCTTTCATCCAAACTTTTGATATTTTAATGTTACAGATTTTCTATCCCAAATGTCAGTTTCTCTTTTATTTTTCCTTTTGCTGTCACAACAAGCACACAAGTATATTCCATGGAATTTTACCAAATGGCACATCTCGTATTTTGTAAACCATATACACACAAACTTCTCTCTCACCCTGCATTAGTCAGCTTTCTGTCACTATAATGAAGCACCTGAGGCAGTTAATTTATAAAAACAAAGTCTTATTCTGGCTCACAGTTCTGGAGGTTCAGGATGAAGATCTGGCAGCCTCATTGCATTGAGCCTCAAGCGAAGGAGCCATATGATAGTGGGAGTGCATGGTGGAGCAAACCACTCATATCACAAGTCAGGAAGTAAAGAGACTGAGAGGGCACACCTCCAGTCCTTAGGGACCGCCCACCAGGCCCCGCCTCTTAAAGGTCCATTACACCTCTCAAAACTGCAGACCAAGCCTTTAACACATGGATCCCTGAGGAATATTCAACATCCAAACCTCAGCCATGCTTCTGCCAAATTGTACCTCAGGGTCCATGGCTTTTCCTGCTCTGATCTCTGACTCTTAATTCAAATACCGAGTCCTCAGGTTCCAGCCATGAAAAACATTTGAGTTTAAAGGGAGCCTGACAGGTAAATGAGGAAGAATCAGGTCTCACCCCACAAAGGAGGGGCCCTATGTATAATGGTCACTAAAGTGACTGACCACAGCAGGCTACAGCATACTGAGACCATTCTAAACCAGCCCTCCCTCCTTACTGACATAAATTCTGTCTGACTGGGAATAGGAGAAAGAAAGCTGGAGTCTAGCAAGCCCCAAATTCTAGAAATCGGATGGTGCCTTGGCTAAGAGCATGGGTCTTAGAGTCAAAAAAATCTCTCTGAGCTCCATTTTCCTCATTTGTAAAATGTTCCAATAATCCTACCTCAGAGGGTATTGGGTGGCTTAAATAAAATAATATATGTAAAGATACTTATGGATCAGCATCAAGACAAGTCACTATATCCCCAAACCACTTCTGTTTGACTTTGGAAGGAATAAAACTGCCTTTACACTCAATTTGCTTTTTAATTGGGCTCATCTGCAGCTAGTACTGCAGTGAGTGGGGTGGAGGAGGGGCCCTGGGAGTTCTGGGGGCACCATTTGTCTTGGCCATAGCAGCAATGAGAATCCACCCACAGCACATGGACAGTTCACTGCCGCCATGCTGAGGGGGTAGCTGAGGGTTGGGTTGCTGTGTCAAACAGCACATGCATGTCTGCCACTCTGGCTCACCTAACACAGGCACACTGGAAAGCAAGACAGAAGCTTGGCTGTGCATAAGGGGAAGAGCCAGGACAACAGAGAGTGTCAGGAAGTTAAATTTTGACAGAGAATGTTTTGGGACAGAAACTTAGTCCCAAAGATTTTCAAGTCAAGAGGCCAATGACCTGGGCAGGCAAAGGCAGGCGGTCCAGCCCAGAATCCAAAAGCTCTGGACTCCAGAGAGCCTAAAGTCAAATGGGTCAGCACCCTGGACAGCGCTGAGGGGCCCTCTGCTCTGACAGGCTATGTGTGGTAGGTCTGAGGTGTCTGTCCCATTCGCCTCTGCTGTCCGGATTAGACTCAGCAAACATGGCAGGTCACTGCCAGTCCCTCCCTTGCACCATGGAAGCCTCACAGAGCCACCACAGCACTTTCTATTGCTGAACCCACATACAGCCTCAAGGACACCTCAAGCCAAGGCCCTACAAGTGATCCACCAAGTGAAAGATACTGGTCACCCTGCATCTTTGCAGAATCAATGATTAAGGGCAGTCTAGTTGAAAAATAACTTTAATCCCACCAAAGGTGGCAAAAGCATCCACGTCAGAAAAGAGGGGCATATCTTTGGGGTTGCTGGGGGTTTCTGGGTGGGTAAGGAGAAGAGACAGGCAGCTCAGTGTGTCTAAAGAATGAAACAGCTGCTTTCTAGCTGCCTGGCCCCACCCTGATTCAAAGGTCAGACTACCCAGCATCCTTATCTGTCTCCCATCTCTCCTCTGTCTTATGCAAAAATTATTTGACAACTCCGTCTGCACCCATGAGTTTGTTCATTTGAGACTATTTCTTGGGAGGATTCTCTGTGCCAGGGACCATGCTGAGCAGCAGTGACACAGCGGTGAAAAGCACATGTCCCACTCTCCTGGAGCTGACCACCTGGTAAGGGAGTCCAGGGTCCACTGAGGACTAGCCCTGGTGAGTGTGAGGATTAGCTAAGGGCAAGCTGAGGGCAGAAGAGTGTGTGGGCAAGACACCAGCTCTGTACGACAAGTGGGATCAGGATGTCTTTCTTTGAGGACCTGCTTCTTGAGCTGAGTAGGGATGAGGGATGTAGCAGGAAGAAAATACAGGGGTTGGGCAAGTGCCACCAGTGTCATTCAATCTATAAGGATCACAGGAGTTTGGATGGTGAGCAGACTGGAGAGCTACTATGGCTGAGGTTCCCCAAGCCCTAGGGTGTCTGCAGGCCAGAGCAGAAGGGAAACAACAGCACCTGAGAGAGACAGGCTGGGAAGGGTCTGAATCCAGGGGATGCCAGCGCGTGCCCCAGCCCTGGTGGTGTCCATACCTCCCTGAGGGCCCAGCCTCTGTGCAGACTGAACTTCAGAGTAGGGGAAATAACCCAGAGGATTCTCATGGGAAGGCTTGGATCCTGAGAGATGCTCTGTGGCACCTGGGACTGTTACATGGTATCCAACTCCTCCTCAAGAACCAGGGACTAAGCAGGGGTGGGAAGGAGAGACCAGCTCCTGGAGAGTCCAATCAAGTCCCTAGAGCCTCAGGCCACCCTTGTCCCCATCAGTATCTCATCATTATTTCAGCACAAAAACTGTTTGCTCTTTCAATTCTTCCTGGAAGGTTCCAAACAGCATATTTGTTCAAGAGCTGAGGACAGCATCCCAGTCTTAGGGAAGCAGAGTATTTAGCAAATGCAAACATATGCTGACTTCTTTTCTTAGTTACATTCTTGGCAAAGGAATTATATCACCAGGAGACAAAATGGGACTTCCAGAGTCCACCCATTCCATCCTGGCTCTGGCCTATGGGGCTCCTGACCCTCACCAGTACCTCTCCTCCCTTAACACATAATGAGGTGGCTATGGCTATAAGGGGGTAACCCAAGGACTCCTATGACAGAACACCTCTGTACCCCTACTGGTGGTCACACAAATCTGCACATGTGACAAAACCACACAGACATAAATCTGTACCCAGGAAAGCATGTAAACTGGTGAACCGTGAACAAGGCCCATGGAGTACCAGATCCTGGTTGTGATATTGTACTATAGTTGTGCAAGGAGTGACCCCTGAGGAATTTGGTTGAAGAGCACATGGGATCTCTCTGCATTATTTCTCATAAATGCATGTGAATCTCAATAATCCCCAAATAAAATATTTTTAAATGAAAAACGTGAAAACCATTTTATTTCAGAACTCAGACTGATCTTTTTATACAGAGCAATCATAAGTAAACATGAAGTTATTTCTCCAAAGCCCATTTTTGTGGTTTCCTAACAAGTACATTATACTTTTTTTTCATATGAGAGGTCTTCAAAGAAGCCCTGTCTATCCATGCAGTATCCCCAGCCACAACAGCCCAGGCTGGCCACATGACACTCCGGGCATCCCTCCCTCTGAACTCTGCCCTAGACTGAGACCCAGAAACTCGGGGCAGATCATGGTGGATGGAGGCAAGGAACCAAGAAGCCCGTGCAACCATCCAACATGAGAGGTGATTTTTAGAGGGGAGGCCTCCAGGAGGACCCAGGCTGGCAGCCTCCACTGCTGTTGGCATGCAGCTCTTCAGATCCTTGCCAACGGTTTATTAATATTTTATTGAAAACTCTAAGACGATTCAAACTTCAATTGTCACGATAAGGTACTGTTGCTAAGCAACTTCAGTGCCTATCTTCAGATCTGTTTTTTGCAGGTCTTACCATACTCATGAAGCTCAAGGTTGGGCCCAACCACCCCGAGGACCACTCAGTCCAGACCACCAACCACCCATTCGCAACCCAGTCAGTTCCCCGGCGCTGGGCCACTGCAGGTAAAGCCAAACATCGCAGGTCTCCCAGCACCCAGTTGTCCCTGCACCCTAGCCCCAGAGCAGCCACCCACCCACCCCCCACTCACCATACTCGCTGTCGTAGAACATGACGAACTTCTGCCAGCGCAGCTCTGTCACCAGCCTGAGCATGACGTCGTTGAGGCGGACGGGCGGTCTCGAAGCCAGTGTGTAGGCCTCGCCGTCCGGGCTGGGGTTTAAGTGGCAGGCGGTGCGTGGTGACCCCCCAGGGTTGCGCTGGACAAAGAGGTGTGGGATGTGCATGGCATCTGTGAGGGACTGCAGGGCGTTGGCAGACGCACAGCCGGTAGATGTGACCAAAGCCAAAATTCCCTGGGTCATGAGGTCACAGGCTAGAAAGAGATGGGAAAGAGAGGGAGGGGTCACCATCAGCAAAATGCTTCACAGGCTTCAATTCACATAGCCTGTGCCTGGCAGCTCATGCACAGGGCCCCAAGAGATAGATGCTCCCTCCAAGGACCAAGAACCCAGTCATGGGCCAGGCCAGCAACTCATGAGCAGTCTCACTGACAATCTCAGCTAGGCATTCTTGTGCCCATTTAACAGATGAGGAAATGGAGGTCGGAAGGGGCTATACAAAGAAGGATGCTAGAGTGAGGATCCCTCTCAAATCTGCCTGCTCACCCAAGACAGTTCTAATCTAGTGATCATACCCAGGACTGTGAGCCCTTTAAGAGGCAAAAACTCATTTTGTGAATCTGGGTGTCCTAGCAACCTTGCCATGGGTTGAGAATATGCTGTGTGCTCTACAACTATTGGCAGAACTGAACTGAACTAGGACTGAGAGGACTGAATGGTATCAGCAAAGCAGGTAGACATGTCCTTACCCCACAGCACCCAGTTTGTAGGCAAAAGAAAAGGCTGAAAACCAGCTCCTCTGGCCAAGTCACTCGAGTACTATCGTGAAAATACCAGGTCAAACCCCAGATGAAGCAGCTGGCTCCAGAAGCCCAGACTGTTCCAAAGCCACTTGAAAATCACAAAAGAAGATATGCCCGCAGCTCAAAAGGTTGCTGAGGGCATGCAGGAGGAATGCGACAGGGCAGCCAGCAACCTCTTCTAGCATTAATGCACTCAGGGACTCAACTTTTGAAATCACCCAGTGACCACAAGGGGCACCCCTTTTAGCCACCCACTCATGCCTTTTTAGGACGCCAGACCAGCTAATAGAAAGATGCACCTCCCATGCCACAATCCCCCATGCCAGTTTTGAGGCAAACATTTCTTCTGAATGCTTTGTGTGATGGCAGGAATGTGGGAAAGCAGATGCGGTTTCAAAACACAGCCTGTGAATGGCAGCAGGCCATCTGCTGCACGCAGCAGACTTTGAACAACTTTGACAATGTGATTCTTTCGGTCAGGAGCCCTTGGGTTTATGTAATGCCTCGGATAGGGCTAGGGGAAGGAGGTAAAGACAAGGAAACCCACCTGCAAGGAGAAGGCAACAGCAGGCCAGGTCCCTCCACACTCACCAGCATCCAAGGTGGTTGCTCCCCTGACAGGGGCTGGCCTTACCCCTTGTGAGCATCATGACAGCTCAGATCACACATTCTCCTTGCTGAATCCACTGCCTCCAAGCCAGGGACTGGAGGTGGTTACACGAGGGGCAATGAAGTCTCTCCTGAGAATCTGAAAGCCACCCAAATGCTCTGCCCTCACCCACCCAGACTTCCCAGAAATCCAGTCACATCCTGCATATTTAGACCCCTTGGCAGCTCCCAAGAGCCTTAGAAATAGAGTCAAACTCCATACCTGCAGCCTCACGCTCCCTACCACACCTCTGCCCACTAGACTCCAGCCAGCTGCTCACCGTTGGCCTCTCAGACACACCTCTTCAACCCACATGCCCACTCCTACTTCAAGACTCAAACTACTTTCCCAGATAGACTAAAGTCCCCTTATCGCAGGATCCCCCACTTTCCCTATTACGGCACCACATGGTTGCCTGTGTAACTGTCTGGCTCTTCAACTTGACCTCAAGCTCCAAGAAGACAAGGTCAGTGCCTGCCTGCTGTGTTCACCACCCTTCCACAGGCAAATAAATGCCCAGCACACAATGGTCAGTAAAGACTTCTACAAGGATACCATGGAGTCCCGAGATTTTCATGCTCCCTGGTCAACAATTCCTCTCTGGGCACTCATCCAAACTGTAGGAACAGCATTAGGTCCAAAAGCATGCAGAGGACACTTAGCAGTACTCTTGGAATATTGCTGACAATCTAAAAGATGCAAATAGGTAAGTGGTTATGAAAGCACTCCATTTGCCGAAAGCATATGCAGCCTTTAAAACCATTCATGAAAACACCACAGTAACATGGGAAAGTACTTGTCATAAAAAGGTATGTGAAAAATAATGTGAAATTGTACGTGTTTTATGATATCAATTAAATAAAACTCAACATGCATGAAAGAAAGATCGGAAGGAAATCATGCAAAATGCTAGAAGCGACTGCAATCTAGAAGAAGCCTAAATTCTTTTCTATACTTTGCCAAAATTTTGTGACATGAATAGGCAATTCCTTTAGCAAAGAAAAAGAATTCTCCAATAATGGCTAAGCATGAAAGCTACGTAAGAGGTAGGACAATTGTAGCAGAATTTCCTCTGGGCCAAACTCTGTCAAGTCTGTGATATATGTGAATTCACGTTATTCTCAGGTTGTCCGTGCAGGGAAGGGATCACTGCATCCATTTCCCAGATAATGAGATGTGAGACCACACAACCGTCAAGGGACACGGCTGGCCTGAGACACCACCCAATCTCCAACAGTGCCAGACACAGGGGGAAAATACTTCTGAGAAGCGATCAAGTGAAAAAACCAGGACACAAAATTATATGCTCACCCTGATTACAACTAGATAGAAAGCATCCGTATGAATAAAGCAAGAAAAAAAAACTCTAAAAGCTACGACACGGTGATGATGAATAGGTTGTTCTTTCTTTTTTTTGTACAGAATCTCTTTAATGCCAAGATATTGCATTTATAATCTTAGAAGCAATTTTATAAAATAAACTGAACATCATGGGGCCATAAATTGTCCAGAAACACCAGCCATTAGTTGTGGAGAGATGATTCCAACCCAGGACATCAGAGAGAACCCGCCTTGCAGCTGTCAGTCACTCTAGGCTCTTGTCACTCCCTCTGACCAGTTCCCCCACAAGTCACTTACAGTAAACCCTAGGAAGTCCCCAAATCCATATCCACCAGGCCCTGAAGCCACAGAACCTCTCCAAGGCCCAGTTTCACACATGTGCACTGGGGACAGGGACTGGCTCCTGCCTTCCTGTATGCTTCATGCCTCAAAGGAAGAAAAGGATTTAGACCAGCAGTAATGGTGGCGGGGGTTGCACCCCTCACCAGGAGGCTGCAGGAAAAGACCTCACACACCCAGTTCTGGTTTTTCCCTTCTAGTCAGTAGCCATGTGGTCCTGGGCAGGTCTCCTTGCTGAGCCTCAGTTTTCTATTCAATGGGGATAAGAATCTCCCCCCAGCAGAGCTACGGGACTCAGAACATGGATAGCAACTGCCCACAGACACTGTACACATAAAGATGCCAGATATCAGTTTCCCAGTCCTTTCCTTGGACCCTCCCCATCTCATCAACTTCTCCATCCAAGTCATGCCCAGGATCTTAAGTGCTGGTCGTCACACCTAAGATCCATTTGCTCCTCATGCTGACAGCCCTCCCTCATGGAGGTGGGCATGGCTGACCCACCCCTCATGCAGCCATCTGCAGTATCACAAGTCACCCAGCCTCAGCAAACAGGGTGGGTAATTAAGGCTGGAAGTCTCTCCCAGGCACTAATGGAGAGACCCAATGCGAGTCAATTTTCAATCCACTGTGAATGGCCTGCTAATTGGGGCACTGTTGAAATGATGGTTATTTGGAGGCTTCTAACATAAAAATAATAAGATCAAAATACATCAGATCAAAGCCAAATTAGCTATTAGCTTAATCAAGGTTATGTGAGAGGAGACATTACACAACTTGTGCCCTGGTTGTGACGAAAGACATTGAACTCCTGGGTATGAGTTTGGACCTTGTTGTGGACATACTGTGAGACCTTAGGTGAGGGGCCAATCCTCTTGGGGCTTCTTCCCACCACCCCCCATACATACACACACACAAACACACACACTCACACCAACACCAAATAAAGATGATGGTACCCACTTCCCAGGGCTGCTGGGTGCATTCCATGAAAGGTTTTTATCTGTGTAGAGCAATGTGGGCTGCCTGGTGTCTAGTAGGACCTCAGAAGTCAAGGTCCTCCAGCTTGAAGCTTAGAGATGTTTCCAAAGCTCTCTAGAGGATAACAGCTTTTGTTATCATTCTTTGCCTCCAATATCATATAGTCATAAAACTGATTTCTCTCTTGATTAGAGTGCAGACTTGATGGATTGGTAAGGGCTCCCTGAGCAGGACTCATTGGTGGGGAAAGGAAGGAAGCAGAGATGAATCGTAATGAGCAGCTCAAGGTCCTTGCCCAGAGCTCTGGCCCAGGAAAGCAGAGGGTCAACAAGAAGGTGTGTAAGCCGGTCAGCAGCTTCCCAGGAATTGGGAGGAGAGAGGCTGCTCTGAATTCAGGTTTGGCACCAGAGAAGAAGAACTGTGGGAGCTCAACCAGGGCTCCCAGACACGCCCCCCCATCCACTATCACACTCACACTCCCATCAGCTTCCCCAGGGACGATGTCAGCAGCCAAGGATCTGGTTAAGATATGTCAGGTGCAATACTGACCACCTGACAGGACACACTCTCTCTAACTCTCACCCCAGGTGAGCTTTCTTATCCCTTGGTGAGAAAATTGAAGCACAGAGAGAGCTGGTCATTTGACCAGTGCTATACAGTCAGAGAACCTCAGAACCAGGTCACCAGATCCCTCCCAATCTCTTGCCAATAATGGGAAGAGATGGAGGCCAACAGGATACAGAGCCCAAGACTCTGCAGTTGATCTTACATCCCCTTTCCTGGATAGAAATCCCAGGGCAACTCCAAGCCTAACACTCACCAGGAAAGAGCAAGCAAGCAGGAATATGGCCTGCCCTGACTGGAAGCAATTCTTCAGTCCATCAAGTCATTTGGTACCTGACTTCAGGGTGGGGACTAGAGATAGGAGAAGTGCCTCTCCCCAGTTACTGAGGTCATCCTGGGCACGGTTCTCCATCCCCATCAGGATATCTAGAAAATTCCCAGGCCAACACTGTGGGAAATAATACCCCACAAGGCTTATGCTAGAAGAGACCCACCTTTCCAGTGCCTTGCCTGTAACGACACTGGCCAGGCATCCTGGATGCTTCAATTCCCAGGTTCAGTCATAGCTGCTCCCCCTGGGAACCAGACCTGATTCTTGAATAGAGGAGTTCCACCCATGCCGCTCCTGCTCCTCTGGGATCACAAGCTCCCTCAAACAGCAGCCCCTGAGTTAACTGATCTCTGGGTACCACCTTACAAAAACAGCCTGACGTTTCCAGGTGAACAAGGCAAGCGAGAGCCTCCACCTGGGGAAGAAGCAGCCTGGTTGGTGCTTTGCCTCACCTAGGCGTAGCAAGGTTTAACTGGTCTCTGCAGACAACAGGAGAGCCAGGCTCTGAGCAGACCCAGACTGAGCCCTACCTGCCAAGAAGGAATGACCTCTCCCCAAGGGAGTCCACTACCTCTGCCAGCCCTGAGGCTGCTCCCTCGGGCCATCTCATGCCTCCAATCATCTTAACAGCTGCAGGCACCCAGTCTCCCCCCTGCCACCCTTGTTATCTGAGTCCTTCCTTTCCTTCTTTAAATTGGCACTGGCTTTATGAATATTTGAATTCTAATGGCTAATGCTTTAAATTAAGGTAGCATTTATAAATACTTTATGGCCAATGAATAATTGACCAAATTTAGTATTGTCATAACTCATAGTAAATTATTGATCTATGGAGAATAAACATTTTTCATCTTTTATTAAGACATCCAAAGGGTAAACAAAACCACCGAATGGGGCTACATAGGGGGCAGGGCTGTAAAAGGCCAGCACTGGGCCTCTGCCCTAGAGTGCGTGGATCCTCCCCCAGGCTCCCTAGGGAAAGGTGCCTCCCTCCTGAGTGCAGAGCACACACTTGACAAGCAACCTGTCCACCACTTGCTTCGGTCACTCACACGCTAGCGCTCCATATTTCTGGAGACCTGCAAGTCCTTCCTCCTCCAGCATTCACTGCCCTCCTGGCCCAGGATCCTCTCTGGTCACTCTATTGCAGGCTCCCTCAGTCCTCTGTCTTCACATAGCATGACTGTTGAAACCTCGACCCAGGGTCGACCCACGGCAGGTCAACCTGCCCATCTACTTCTCTACCCCTAGGAGCAAGCAACAGAGAGCGGCAGAGAAAGGCACACACCTGGCAACTTGATGACCTCGAAGCTTTATTGTCACCAACCCCCACGGGGTCACCAATTCCCCACCCTGCTGTTCACCTTACTTCCTTTCTTCACTACTACTTCCCTTCCTTTTGTCCTCGAGCCTCGCAGGGTCCTACCCCAAGTTCAACTGATGACCTTGCTTTACTCTTCATCAATAAACTAGAAGCAAGCATCACAAGGCAGCTCCACTTCCTGCCTCCAGATCTTCACATCTATCTGCATTTGTACTGAGAGTCAAAGAAGGAAGTCTCCCCCATCTAAGGCTGCTCCCTGCTACTGGGCTCAGGATCCCCTGCCTCTTGCCTTCTCCCATACTCAGCTCCATCCTTTATATCCTCTCTCTGGAATAATCAGTCTTCTTTTTGCCTCTAAAGATTAAGCCCATAGCCCTTCCCTGGGCTCCTAATCCCCAGCCAACACCTACCTGATGTCTCCACTGGGGGAATCTACTGGCCACTCACACTTGACAACACGGACCTCCCAAGGGTTGAGCTGATTCCTCGATCTCAGGAAAGTGGCACCCCCATCTACCCACTTGTTCTTAATTCTCCTTCCTTCCTGATCCCCTGCACGCAGTTGTCAGCAAGTCCTAGATGTTTTATCTCCCAAATGTAAATTGGATCTGTCCACTTTCCTCCATTCCACTGCCATCACCTTGGTCCAAGCCATGGTCACCTCCCCAGGGGGCCCACACACACCATCTCTGCTACATGCCACAATGGTCTGGCCCTTATGAAGTCCCAGACTGGGCTGTCCCTGCTTAAAACCCAGCTTCCCATTATCCTTAAAACAAAACACAGGGCCCCGGAGGCTCTGGGTATCCACACCCACGCCCTGCCTTCCAGGGAGCCAGACTTTACACAGTAACTCCCCGCCCCAAGCTCTTAGCCCTGCGGTCTCCTCGCCTACTCCCCACACTGCCTACAGTGCTCCTGCCCACGCCTGTCTGCCTAACGCTCTTCTCTGTGTGCTTTGTGGGCAACCATCACCCCTCCAGTGAACCGTTCACAACCCGCAATCTTCCCTTGCTGTGGTTTGCTTTGTACGGATCATCAGCATTGGCCTTAGTGGACTATTCTGTGCCCCCGCTGCGCAGCAGTCTCCTTCCCTGGCCCATGGGTGCATGCACAGGCACCTGAACAGCACGCTCCCAGCCCCTGACCGGTGCCTGCCCTGGAGGACAGAGCTGCAACCTATTTAATGCACTAAACAATTCCGGAAGAGAAGATTTCATGGGCAAGACACAGAATTTTCAAACGTGCCAATTCCTCGCCATGCCCTCCAAAAAGAAAAGCCACAGCCCACAATTTGAAGGACAGTTAGTTTCTTAAAGCTGACACTCTGTAAGGAGAGGAGCCAGGAGAGCTCAGAGGGAGTGAAAGATGAGTGGGGAGGAAAGAGGCTGGCCGAGGTCTGGCCTGAGCAGCAGCACCTGGGCAGCTTCTCTCCTGGAACACCATCAGCACAGGAGCCTTCATGCCCTTCTGGCCTCAAGCCCAAGACCAGCCCAGGGAAGCCCAGGACAGCAGGGCCAAAGGGACGATGAACTGTAACCTACAGCATGTGGGCAACTGGCTCAGGCAATGCACAGAGCCAACCAAGAGGATGGGGAAGAGTTAGAGGCGCCATGGGGTCTCTGGGGCCCCATCCCTCTGCCAATTAATGAATCAAAGCTGATTCCCTGCTCCCGCGGGTTGGAAACACAGGGAACACTGGGTGGGATTGTGCTCACTTATTTATAGCTCTCCAGCTCCTCGTTAATGACTTTTACTGCTCCACCAATGGAACGATAGGCTCCCGGTCGGGATTCACACAGAAGCCTACACCGAAAGTTAAATCAGGACAGTGCTGAGTCCTGGTCATGTCTGCACAGCGGAGCGCCTTGAAGAACCTCGAAAGCAGCTAAGTGCCGGGGCCTCCTGCAGCACTCTCAGCACCCCAAACCCAGAGGTCCCCTCCTGGGCTTCCTCTCAGTCCCTGTGTGAAAGGACCCGACCTCTGAACATCTGCAGCCCTCACACCACCCCTCTATGTCCACCCACATCCCTCATTGGCCAACTGGTCTCCCTGCCTCCTGGCTCTCCTTCCTCCAGGCCACTGTACAGACCAAAGTTCAGCACCAAACATGCCCTTGAAATACCTGCTATGCTCCCTGCTGCTAGGGAATTGAAGTTCAGCTGGTGACACTGGCCACCGACCCTCAACTTCACATACCAAGAGGGCACCAATCTGTTTTCCAAACTTCACATGCTCCATGCCTTCTGTTCATGTCATTCATGGGTTCATACCTAGTCACTAACTTTGCACAAGCTGGTTCCCTTTTCCTGAAACACTCTTCCCCCTTTACTTTGCCTTTCAAACTCCTACTCATTGCTCAAAACCCTTCCCAAATGCCTGTTCCTCTGTGCAACTGTCTTTGACTTCCCTCTTGCTATGCAAAGTTAGCCATTCTTTTTCCTGCAGGTCCAAAACACATTATCTTGATGCTCCCTGGTGGTCTAGTGGTTAGGATTCTGTGCTCTCACCAGGAATACTTTATCCTAGGATACTTCTACTGAGTATGTATTATTATATCATCTCATGCTTAATATTAAGGTCCAAAGAAGTGAGACTGAGGCCACGGCTTTCTATATCTTCAGGTTCAGGGCCTATGCAGAGGTGTTCAAAGGACATGGGATGACCTAAATAAAAGCACAGATGTATGAATACTAAAGAAGTTGTTTGAAATATCAGTGCTATAAAGTTAACAAATAATGCAGAGACTCAATAGGATGGCTTTGATTATGGCAATGGAAAATTATGGCTTGCCACAAACAGGGCTTCCATTGGGCAACACAATGAGAAGAAAGATCTTGGACTGTGGGGCCTCCTAGACTTAGCCCAGAACCCAATCCCTGAACAGGCAAGCCAGGCAACTCACTTCATCTAATTCTGCCCAAGAAGGAAGAATTGTTTAGTGTTGAGAACCTTGGGGAAAAACAACAATGCTATCCTGGAGCTGGCAAATGAAGGAAGAGACCAGTAAGCCAGATTTGAGGATGGCTGGTTCCATGGAGCCCAGAGACAGGACAACTCAGCGGTCAAGGCCATGAAGCAGAATTGGCTCAGAGAGGACAGGGATGGAAACTCAGGCAGTACAAGGAGCTCTGGGGGGGTGGGGTGCTCCACTAGACCGAGGACATGGTGGAAAGATTACAAAAGTGACATGCAACATTTTGTCTGCCATATCCAGGGCGGTCTGGTACCAGAAAAGGGTAACCAAGAAAGTGCTTTAAGCTCTATTTAGAGAAAGAGAGGAGAAAAGGTTGTGGCCATGCTTCAGATAGGGCACAAGGATGTGGGCCCTGCTCTCCAGAAAGGAGAGAGACTTATCACAAATGACCACCAGGTGCCACACTAGGGCCACCCACCTAATAGCTGAACCCCATGACACCTCTGGGAGGTAGGTGCAGCTACCCCATTGTAGACAGGAAGAACAGGAACATAGATCTAAGGTTAGAACATTGACTAGAGCCCCAGGGGAGCCCAGGTTCAAACCCAAGTCGCCTCTGACCTCAAAGTTAAGTACACAGTCCAGGAGGCAGACAGCTGTGTGCCTTCAGGCAAGCCATGTAACCTCACTGAGTCTCAGTTCCTCACCTGTAAATAGATAATAACAGTCCTTGCTTCCTAAGTCTGTCGTGAGGATTAAACAAGGTAATTGATATAAAAGACTTTAAAACAATGGTTCAGTAAGTAGTAAGTGCTCCAAAAAGGATTAACTTCTGTAGTATTTGGCCTTCTCATAGGGGAGGCTGCTGTGTGGGTTGTGGGGGAGGATTCTTGGGATCAACTCCATTCAGTGTATGTACAAGTCAGCTTCTCATCACTATACAATTAACTTTATAAACAGAAAGGGGTTATGGAGGTCACATTTCTGGAGGTTCCAGTTCAAGGTTTGGTGGCCTCATTGTTTTGGGACTCTGATGAGGGCAGCGTGTCGTGGCAAGAGTGCATGATAGAGCAAACTGCTCAAACAACAAGCCAGGAAGCAGAAAAAGCATGGGAGACTGGGGTCCCAGGAGACCCCTCAGAGGCACACCCCCAATGATCTAAGGGCCTCCCCCTAGGCCCCACCTCTTAAAGGTCCATGGCACTCCCCAACAGTACCATCCTGGGGACCAGGCCTTTAACATATGGGCCTCTGAAGGAGACCCAAAGAGCTCTCTGAGAGGTTCAGTTGTATCTGAGTCCCCCACATATGGGGCACTGAGGGACTATCCATATTCAAGTCATAGCAGTGTGTCTGGAGGTGGCCTCCACCTACTCTGCCAAGAGAACAGTCATCTCAGCTCTGCTGAACAGAAAAGCCCAACTCCCTCTTGACCAGACACCAAGCATGATCCAGCCCTGGGGACAAGGGAGGGCAGCATCCCTGAAAACCCACCTGCCTGTGGATTTAGGGCTCCTGGAAGCAACACCTCTCCTGCAGTCACTGGACCATGGGGGTAAAGAATATCCACTGAACTCAACAATGGGAAATCCTGCCCAGCAGTCTGTCCTCCTAGCAGTTATCATGCCAGGCCAGTCTCCTAGCAACAGACCACTCAGAGGCCCTGGACACTAGGACTGAGGAACCAGAGCTGAGCTCAGATGTCCTCAACCTGCTCTCAGCCCTTCCCATACCCCAGGTCCCTAAGGCCAAATCCAGTGACTGCCTCTCCTCTTTTGTCTCCTGAAAGGACTACCCAGATACCAGACCAGTCATGGCCAAAGCACTCCTGCCCAGGCCCGTGACCCTACCAGATGGGAAACTGAGGTTCAGTGAGGTTGTGAGGTTGCTGGTTCTCCCTTTCTATTTCAACCCATATCTGACTTTCTCCAGCGCTCTCTGGCTATCTCTAGAATCCTCTAGAATCCTCCTCATTGTTGCTTCTTACTTCTGGGGCCTCCGTTTCTCTTTCTCTTTCTTTCTCTCTCTCTCTCTCTCTCTCTCTCTCTCTCTCTCTCTCTCTCTCTCTCTCTCTCTCAGTGTCTGTGTGCATCTGTGTGTGCATGCAGTTGTGTAAGTGGATATGGGTGGGAATCTTGCACTGTCACTCCCTGTTCCTGAGTCCTCTCTCCTTGATAGGACCACCTGCTCCAAAGAGACAAAGAGCTCTATTCTGCACTGTGGCTCCTATTTCCATTCAGGGTTCAGAAGCTGTCCATCATCTCATGTAGGTGGGGCAAAGAGAACAGGTTTGACAATCCTGAAGCTGGAGCCACATCCTAGCTCTGCCACTCAGCTGCCTGTAGCCTGGGCTGGCCAATCCATGTGTCCAAACTTCAGTGCTTATGTTGTAAAGGGAGAGGAGGAAGGGTAGGGGTTCCAGCAGCTGCATCATGCATGAGGCATGAAATCACAGCCTCTGGCACAAAATAATGTCTCAGATAAATTCTCAACCATTCCCCTTGGGAAGTATCTGTCATTTATTCTTTCACTGACCAGGTACTGAGTACCCTCCTTCCCAGCACTTTTGAAACTGAAAGCCACATTAGTGCAGAGATATCCAATAGCACAAAGGAAAAGGTGGCAGGCTGCTGTCTAGCCCACTAGGGGCTGAAACAAAGAAATGAGGCCTCTCCCCCATGTAAGAAGATATGATCTAGCACCAAACTACTTGTACTCAAATCCATGGTCTGCATCCTAGAGCTACCTGTGACTTTGGCTAAGTAATGACTTCACTGATCCTCCCCAAAATGGGCTTATGATAGTGCCAACCTCACAGGACAGAGAATCAAGTTTCAGAGAAGCAAAGAAGCAAGTGTCAAAGAAGCAATGAGCACCAATCTATGCAGCTACCTTCCCACCTAATGCAGCAGGAGAAGAAAGCAGTCCAATCAGGTGCAAGACCAGAGGAGCAAGGCCTGAGCTGATGGTCAGCAGGGTTGGCATGACTTGGGTATCCTTTGCTCATCTCTACTGTGCCCAAGCAGGATGCCCAGGTGTAGTGCTGCAGGTAAAGGGCAAGGGGGCTGATGCCATGTCTGGTTCCACCTGCTGCAGTTATACCAGCCTTGCTTCCTAGCACCTCCTCAATGTCCTAACAGCCATCATGGCATCATAACCTCCAAAATTGTCAAAAATGCCCCTTTTAGAGAATGAGTCTGGGTAGCATAGGGAGCGTCACTGATAAAACTCCACCATGTGAGGGGAAGGAACACTCTGGGAACAAGGGCTCTCTACGTGGAAAAGGAATGGTGTCAATGCTGGCCAAGCCCCAAAGCCAGCTCTCCCAGTATGAACAACCCCACAACTCAGAGAAGTACCAGAATACCCTCAAGACACAGGCCATGGCCAACACTCCCTGGCCATGCAGGTCAGCCCTGCTGAGCCCCACCTCAGGGGATGGCTCACTCCTGACCTCTTCTGAGAAACAGCCCAGCTGGCCCAGGGACATTACCCATCTCAGCCCCCAGGTGCTTCAGAGCAGATGGGGAGAGAAATCAGAACTCTCCTGCAGCCAGCAGGGATGAGAGGGGATCTTTGCCAGTGATAATGAAAATTTTCACAGTAGCAGATGCTCTGGGAAAATTGAAAAACAATACAACGAAATTCACAAACCAGAGAGTAACTTAAGAGAAACCTGATGGGCAAGACTCCACTTTCCCATCAACACTTCTCTGGCCATAAGAAGACAGATTGGGAGCCATTTCTTTCCCAGCAGGTAATCAAACTGTCCCCTGGAGCTCACCATAAATCTCTCCAAATACCTACTATGTGCCCAATAGGTCAATAGGAGCCCAATGCTAAAAACAGAAGTGACACAGATCCCGGCTCAGGCTCCTGCAAACACTGTCTAGAGGACACTGGGGGGCGAGCTGAGATATGGTTCAAGGCCCCTCAGGAAGAACGGGTGGGGTCACACCGCTGAAGGTAGCAGGGGAGCCTCTCGGAATACAACAGTGATGCTGGGACACACCAGAGACAAAGGACACACCAGGCTAGCAGCCAGCATGAGCAGAGGAACAGCACAGCAGGCTTCAAGGATCTGCAGGAAAGGTGAGTGGTGGCGTCATGGCCCTTGGGATGAAGGGAAGGGTGGGTACACAGAGGAGTTCTTGAACACTCAGTTGAGGGTCTTTTTTTTTTTTTAATCCCAGGAGCAGCAGGGGGCCTTGGAGGGTTCCTCAACTGAGGCAGGATCTGCTCAGAGCTGCCTCTGGGAAGGTGGGCCCAGTAAGGGGGCAGGCAGAGGGCTGGAGACTTCAGCTGACCCCTCTTGCTCCTCATCCTGGCAGGAATGGGGGCAAGGAGTACAGGGGGCAGGAGGCAGTGAGGACAGAGCCAGGGCTATCACAGAAGTTTCCCAGTCAGGTAGAAGCACAGAGTCAGGGCAAAGCAGAGGGCAGGCTCAGGAGCCGACGAGAAACTCCAAGATCCCAGCCACCACTCCAAGGTGAGGAGGACTGGGATAGGACACGACTACCTAGCTTAAAACCCTCTCTGTCACTCTCCTAGGTCTAGGACAGCATCACCACTCTCTCTCCCCCTCCCCCATTTGCAGAAGGGACCACTGAAGTTGTGATGAGAGGTCTCTTGCCAAGTATGATCCACAGCACGGCTGATAGGGATGAGAAGTCTGGCCTTCCGAGAGGTACATGCCACCCACTTCCAGGCCCAGGCTTCCTGCCTCAGGCCAAGCCAAGGGACAAGGCAGGATAGAAGCCATGCTTCCTAGTCCTTCAGCCCTCAGTCAGCACCTGAGTTGCCCCCAGATACTTGAGAGACACAGTCAGATCTGAGTGCCCAGGGATGAGCCAGTGAGCAAGAGTATGTCAGGGCAAAGAGGAAAAGAGGGACCTTATCCTGCTCTGTCCCTACAGAAGTCCCAAGGAGGGCATATGTGTAGGCCATGCTAAGCCTGGGGGGCCAGACATGCCAGCACACCTGGCAACTGGCAGGCAGGGCTTTTTACTGAAGGGCAGAGAGACCTCTGAAAGATTATGTACCCTCGGAGACAGGCAGCATGGGGCACTGAAGCTCAGAGAGACCCAAAGTGCAGGGACCGTCACCGGGACTGATTGCATCTGAGACTCTAAGCGGGCAGAGGATGTAAGTCCAGGCAGAGCTGTGTTCACAAAACTCTCCAGGTTGGAATGGGCACAGTCCACCCCTCCCTGGACTCCAGCTTGAGTAGGAGAAGGCACTCCCTCCTCACCATGAGAGCCCCAGGGTGAAGCCAGGCAGAGGAGGGGAGTGGCAGATGCACACCCAAAGTAGCATGGTCCTCAGGTGGGGACACATGCAAAGCCGCTCCCAGCTCCCCAGACCAAGCTCAGCTGAGGTCACAGGGTCCTCGTCCCACTGTGAACTGTGAGCCAATGCTGGCCAGGAGATGGGCCTAGACATGTGGGGTATCACTCCAGGGCAGGAGGCTCTGAGAATCTCCAAACACCACCACAAAAACTGCTCATTGCCATTTGTCATCCCTCAAATCATTTCCTTGCTGGGAAAGAGGCTCCACACCAGTGGTTAGGGATGGAAGGTACAGTGGGTAAGCTGATGCCCCACCCCAGCCCTGCCCTGGTAGAGAAAGGCAGTGCCTGCTCTCTCCCCTCTTGCCCAAACCTTCCCCAGAAAGAGACAAAATGATGAGGGGGTGGTAGGACATAACCACCAAGGCCCATATTTGAAAAGAAACTGAAAATGCAGGACTGGACCAGGGGCTTGGCCCCTCTGAATGCCTAGCACCTGAACACTCATGGCCCTGTAAATGCACACACAGCCTGCTTTGGGCCAAGGAGTCCCCATGGAGGTTCCTATGGTCACCCTGGGTCACCAAGACTTGTTGAGATTTGGCAGATGATTCGGGGCAATTCTGGAGAGAAGGTATAAGACTCTGTTGCCTGCTTCAGCCCTATCTCCCCTCTCTGCAGGAAACTCCATTGGGGAAGGGCAGCTCAGCTCAGTCCCTGAGGCAGATGCACTCTCTTTTCTAGGCCTCTGTGACTGGGTAGCCCCGAGCCAGTCTTGGGTCTGCTCAATAAGATGTGGCAGGTGGTAATGCTGTGTCTCATCACAGAGACACAAGTGATGTAGTGAGCAAAACAGGCCCTCTATGCTTGGCAGCTTCCCTTGATCCACTTGACAATTCTAAAGCAAGATTTATTGTCCCCATTTTTCAGATGATGACACTGAGGCTAAGAGAAGGAAAGTCACTTGCTCAAGGCAATAGAAACTGAATTCAAACTTGAGAAAGTTGAATTCCACAGACTTTTGTTTGCCCACTCTCCCAAGAGATATAGGTAAGACCAAAGACCTAAAGGTGAATGCCAAGGACCAGCAGATGAAGACCAAGGACCAACAGGTGAAGACCAGAAGCCAATAAAAGAAAATGAGGGACCAGCACATAAAGACCAGGGACCAGGAGGTGAAGACCAAGGACCTACAGATGATAAGAATGATGTTCCAAATCACGCAAAAGAAGGAAAATCTTCCTGCTTTCACCCCAGACACCTGTCCCCACTGACCAGACTCTAGTTTGACCCCCTCCCCAATAACTCCTCACTCACAGAATCTCCACCCTCTCCAACTCCCAATGTGCAGACTCACTTGTCCATGTTCTACATCTTTTTAAGCTATAATAGCATTTATAGTTGAGAGAAGGTATTGCCGGCCAGCTGAGTGGGCCCAAGGGTTGGCAACTATCTGAGCAGAATCAGAAAAGAGATATCACTTCCCCACCAGCCTCCTCTTCCCTCACTGCCTTCACAGAAAGCTGCCCTCACTCCCATACAGTTCCTTGGAAGAGAGATGAACCCAAAGCAGACCCCATCCCTTCCTGCCAAAGGCCCCACACCCTCCCCACACCTCCAAAAACCCTCAGGGGCCCTGACTCTAGCTGGGGACCACTACCTGGTGTCCTTAATACACCCAGGGTACACCTCCCTCTGCAGAGTCATCCAGACCACTGACCACTGTCACAGTAACACCCAAGCCCATGGCTCTTTGTCCCTTCCTCATCCCCCTTTGATATGGCTTGGATGTGAGGTGTGCCCCAAAAGCTCACATGTGAGACAATGCAAGAAGGTTCAGAGGAGAAATGATTTGATTGCAAAACTCTTAACCCAATCAGTGATTTAATCCCCTGATAGGGATTAACTTAGTGGTAACTGAAGTGGTAGGGTGTGAATGGAGGAGGTGGGAATTGAGATGTGTCTTTGGGGTATGTATTTTGTACCTGGAGAGTGGAGACTCTCTCTCTCTCAGCTTCCTGATCAAGGTGATGTAAGCTGCTTCCCTCCACCACCCTCTCCCACCATGATGTTCAGCCTCACCTTGAGCCCCGAGGAATGGAGCCGGCCTTCTACGGACTAAGACCTCTGGAACTGTGAGCCCTCAAATAAACTATCCTCCTCTATAGTTGTGCTGGTTGTGTCATTTAGTCACAGCAGCCAAAAAGCTGACTAAAATACCCTTCAAAGCTCAGTTTAAGTGTCCCCTCCTCCAGGAAGCCCCTGGGACATTCCCACTCCCACAAACACAGGCCTCAGCTCAGCCTGTAACCTAACAGTGTCTGGGCCACCAGGTTAAGAGTTCTTAGAGGTCAGGAACTATGTCAAGGCCACTTCAGGGTCCCCAGTGCACTTGGTGCCCTGGAAATGATGAAAAGAGTGCAGGAAACTCGTGTTAGATGAAGTCCAGGAGCCAGGTTCAGTCTCACATAGGAATCAATTTTGCCCTCCAGACTGTGCCTCCAGCTTTCCAACCGAGGCTGCTGCTGCAAAGACGGAGGGGAGGGAGGAAGGGAGCATGGCATTTCCCAGTTCTCATGACAAGCCAGAGCTGGATGCGCTGGGCCACTTGTCAGAGAGCTGAGATAAATCACAGACCAAGATCCAAGCTCCATTCACTACCTGCATTTCTCCAACTGTGACACCAGCAAAAGGCAGCTGCCCAGAGCCAGCTCAGCACTTTTTTGCCTTAAATGGTTGACTTCTCAAGTGGTTTTTAAAAGAATATAACACCAAGGAAAGCAGTACTCAAGGCTGAGAATTACGAATATTTATAGTGTTTAAGCATAATCGTATTCAGATGAGGACTATATATCGCTCCCTGCAATTTGCACTCTTCTCGAAGCACATTTTTCACAGGGAAGAGGACTGATGGCTGAAAGTGGGCCTGGAGACTCAGCATCTAGAAGACACACTGAGAGGTGCTGGCATCCTGGCTCAGACCTGCCCAGGGACCTGCCCTGGAGGGGAGCACAGGGCCAAGGAGCCCATGTTGTGGGGGGGAGGAGAAGAAAGACAGGCAGAGCGGTGCACAGGGCTTAGAGGTCCCCCGCCTCTGAGTGACAGGCTCTTTTATAAAGTTCTAAAATGGCTCTTACATGAGGTAGTTGCACTTTAGTATCCATTGATAGAGAACATTCATCATGACCTAGAGCTGATGGGCCTTCAGGAAATGAAATTGCATGTTGTTATACCAACCACAATAGTGATGGAGGTGCCGGCCACTGTCAAGGCTGAGGGCACTCGTGGAGTCATGATCCTTTTCCATAGAGGCAGGGGCTCCCCAGGGACGCGCTCTTAGGGCTTTAGAATTGCACAAGCCCGATTCAATTAACAATCACTGACAAAGGTGTCAAGACCTGAGGGCAGGCAGGTAGGCTGACGGAGCACCAGGCAGAGGCTCGAGAAGCAAGAGCGGGTCAGGATGAGAAGAGAAGAAGGGCATCCCAGGAGACCCTCAGAGCCAGGCACTGGGAAAGGGGACCAGCGTGCCCCATGTGGGCCTAGTGAACCTCCCACCCACCCAAACCTGACCACTGCTCACACACACATATATACACACTGTGGACACCCACAACACAGACATACAAACGCACCACGCATATACCACATGCCACACACACCATACCTACCTTATATAATACACACAAACACACCACATACCACACACACACACACACACACACACACACATACACAGGGGACTTGCTCCTATGAAAAGCTTTTAAAATAACCCCACACAAGCTTACATCCTTGAAGCAGCAGGCAGAGCGAACCCAGCACATCCTCCACCCTCTGTGGTTCCCAGAGGAGCCAGTTGTTCTCAGCAATGATAGGTACTCTGTGCAAGGGCCCCAACCCACCTCTCCCCTCTCCCTCCCTAACTCCAGAAGCAGCTGAGGAGCCTAACCCCCAAAAGCAGATGTAGTCCCTCCCGCTAGGCCAGCTAGCACACACTAATGAGAAAACAAGTGCCGAAGGTCACCTAGAGACTAGGCCCCAGCCTTGCCGTTTCCTCTAACTTGGTGCCGTGTGCCCTGAAGTGCAGGCGTCACACCCTGAAGTTTACCCTTCACTGCATTACCCAACATCTGGAGAAGGAGACACAAGCAGCATTGCTTCTGCAGCCCCAGATACACCCAGAATCACCCAGGAGAATGACGCACTTCCCCTGGCTGCCCCAGAGTCTGGGTGCAGCCTCTCGTTAGGGGAGCTTCCCCATGGGGTGAGGGGCTGAGAGGAAGAGGAAGCAGTGAGCCCAGAGAAAGGAGATGCCAGGAGAAAGCTGGGATCAAGAAAAAGGTCAGAAAACAATGGCAGCTGGGGCAGGCTTGCCTACCCAAAGGGACCCTCCCAAAGGGAAGAGGGTAGACCTTAGGTACCACAGGTGTCCCCCACGCCCAGCCTTAAGAGTGGGGAGGTGGCAACTCAAAGCGCTCGGGTAGAGCTGACTAAGCAGCAGCAGGGGCTGTAGTCCCAGCACTGAGACAGTGACAGAGCTCTGAAGCAGGGGCTTCTGCTCCTTGCATCTTCCTTCCCCCAGCCTCACCCCTTCAACACATTCCTCACAGAAGCAATCTTAAAGCTTGAGACTCTCAAGGATTCCATCTCCACAGGTCCAGCACTAGAAAGCCAGCCCCAGACCCTCGTGAGCTCAGCGCTACCTACCAGGCTATCCAATCCTTCCCAACACCTGCCCCCACCCCCCCTTCTGTCCCGGCTGCCCTTCCCCTGAGCCCTGAGCCCTGCTGGCCCTCTGCCTATAGGATACTCGGTCTACCCAACCCACATGGGTAGATGGAGGGATGAGTGGGCAGATGGGTGGGCAAATGGGTGGTAAGAAGATGGGTGCATAGGTAAGTGAGAGGGTAGGTGGATGAATGGGATGTCTTTGTGTGTGTCATATGTGACGTGCAAAGTGTGTGGTATATGTGGGGAGGTGCAGTAGTCAGGTGGGCAGATGGAAGAGTGAATGGATGGATGGACAGATGGATGAATGAATGGGTGGATAAGTAGGTGGCTGGGTGAGAGTGGAATGTGGGATGGACAGATGAGTAGGTAGGTGGATGAACAGGGCTGGGGTTAGGTAAGTAGATGGATGGCTGGCTGGGTGGTGGATGAGTGCATGGGTGGGTGGGAGAGGAAATGTAGATAATCAAAGAAAAGTCTGACCTTGCTCTGGCCTTGGTCTCCAGTCCCTCCAGGCTGCCAGAACACAAAGGCACTTAGAAGGATTAAGCCTCCTGGATACAATTGAACCAGCTGGAAATAGCTCTGTGCAGCCTGCAGTCACTGCCTCCCAGCAATCAACCTCAATCAACACCCACCTGGCTCTGCTGCCACTTCATTCCACCTGACACCCTGGCTGGGCATCCCAGAGAAGCCAGGTGTCAGCCCCATACGAGGAATCACAAGGGACAGGCTTACTCATCCACTGCCAGCAGCAAACTCACTCTCCTGGGTCCCCAGGAGCTGCCACCAGAGCTGGGTCAATCCCAAAGAAGTGGACACAGAGGTGCCCTTCTGGTCCTGCTGCTCACCCCTTTACTCACCTGACAATCCATTCACTGCCCTGAAAAGCTAGCAACTTAAGGGCTTCTTGCATCAGATTCAGGTGGTCTCCTCACCAAAAAAAAAAAAAAAAAAAAAATGGCATCTCAATCGCTATGCCAGGAAGTGAGGGAGAACAGGTCTCTCCAGCCCTCCGTTGATCCGGAGGCACCTGAATATGGGTGACATACCCAGGGATGAATAGCTGCCTTGATGCAGAGGAGAGTCTGTACCTTCCAAACAGGGACTGCTTGAAGTTCAAGAAAGGGTCTCCACATGGTCTTCTCTGAGCCTCAACTTCATTAGTCCCTCCCCACTCCAGGCTGCCTCAGTTTCTCCAGACATATACTACGGGAATCTCCATTGTTCTGCCTGAGCCAAGCCTCCCCATCTTCCAAAATTATCTGGGGCATTGCACACTCCCTTTTCCTGGGGCAGGAAGGGAAGTCACTGAGGTCACTGGGTCACTGAGATATATATCGGGGCCTGAGTTCCCCCAAAACATCAGACACCATGCAAGTAGAGCGTGGGGTTCAGAGCAAGGACGCAGGAGCCAGGGCTGCCAAGGTCAAAGTCGGGCTCTGCTACTTAACCGTGAGACCTCAGGCAAGACATGTAACTTTTCCATGCCTAACTTCCTCACCAGCAACATGGACTAATAATAGCCCCACCACACAGGGTCACATGAGTATACAGCATAAAGCACTTAGAACAGAGCCTGACTCACGGGGCATCCTCCATGTGTCTCAGTTATTATATGATCCCAGGGTGGCAGTGGGGGCACTTCCGGGAGGGAGCAGGCTCTGGTCATTCCCAGGCCATGGAAGCTTAATTTTTAAGCAGGTTTGTCATTGCCTAGAGCTGCGGCACAGGATTATCCAGAATTCTCCTCGACACCTGGCCTGTGGCTGCTCAGAGTTGCAGAATTTTCCTGTGTTTTGCTTTACTGCAGGGGCTCCAGGGAGGCCTGAGCTGTTCTCTGCTGATGGGTTCTTTTCTGAGTGAACCCAGTTCTTTCTTGGGCACTTCCACCCCTTCCTCAAACCCAGAGCAGAGTAGCACAGGTGGGTAGGATGCCCCCCACGTGGTAAGAACAGTTGGCAGTGGGGCAAGGCCAGTCCTCCCACCCAGGCCTTGGCATCAACTTCAGCAACCTCATCAAGTCCCCCACAAACACCCCTTCTTCAGGTGACCTTCCCTGGCCCCAGACTGGGCTGTATTCATTAGCATGCCACCACACCTGACCCTGTGCTCAGAACTTCCTCTCAACTACATGGCCATAACTGCCTGGCTCACCTTGGGATCCCAGAGCCTGTCATAGAGCTGTGCACCGAGCAGACCCTGCCAGTGTTTGTTGACTGAACAAATGACCAACAGGAAATGAAGGAGTAGCTTCCCCCCAACATCCCAGTCTCCTGGGCCTAGCTCACAGTAGGTGCTCTTCCTCTGTGTCTGCCTTCCTGACTCCTAACAAGCATGACCTGTCCCTGTACCCTATGCCTGCCTCCAGGCCTTGCCTGGACATACCCTATAGAACCACTGCCTTCCTGAGCTGGGGGATAATAAGAATGACAGAGGAGAGAGGCCACCATGGTCCCTACTTGTCCTGGTCATGCTCACAGCCATCTGGGGGAGTTTTGTTTTGTGTTGTGTTTAACCATGATTTCTCTTTCATAGATGACAGTATGAGTCTCTAAATGGGGACAAGAACACCAGGAACTTCCATGCCATATTTGGTCTCCCTCAGGGTGGGGATCCTCACTCTTTCAGAAGTGTTACCAGAATGCACAACTAAGAAGCAGCAGGGGGAGCTCACTCAGCTTCTCCCAGTCAACCCTGGGTGACCCATCAGCAGCACCAGTGCAAGGAAATACACATTTCTTTCCACTCCACACCTGAACTTCTCACTGTCCCTGAATCACCTCACCTTTCTAGACTGTACTTTTGCACATCTTGTTTCCCTCATCTGCAGAACACTGCCCTGACCACTAATGAACTCCTTCAAAATATGCTCAGTTGTTGCCTCCTCCAGAAAGTCTCCCCTGATTTCTCCAGATCTCTCCTCTGTGTTCCCAGAGTTGCCTCTCACTCTGGTCAGGAAGCTTCTCCAGGCAGAACCAGATCAGCATCATTTATTTATCTCCCACTCAGGGCTGCCCAAGCCATCATACCAGGATTCCTGAGACTTCTGAGGAACTAGCCTTTCAGCACCAGGTTCTTTCCAAGGTCTTTAAACACAACCCTGGCTCCAGTAAACCTACACATCCATGGTGATGGCCAGGAATAGAGGAAGTGTTGCCTGTTCAGCCAGGCTTCCAGAAGGCGCCTGTGATACACACTTTGCAAATTGTGGGAGACATGCATGTCAGAAAATTGCCTACAATCAATTTCAAAATCCAAATGAAAATGGTTGGTTTGCTGAAGTCCCTGCTAATTTGCCTGGAAAACTAAAGAGGGTCTCCCCTGGGAGGGCAGCAGAAGGCCTGGGGCTGGTTCCTGGGAGGTCAGATATACCTTCCTGACCACCCCCACTTCCCAGAAGTTTCAGGGCATGGCCTCTATGCCTGGGAAGCAGGGACCAGTCATGCTGCACCCAGGACAGAGGCTCTGGCTCTGATGGTCCCTGAACCAGCAAATCACAGGCCAACTTATTCCTGCCCTCCCCACCCCAACCCCACCCCACCCCACCCCACCCCGAGGCCAGCAAGCAGACCCATGTATCTAAGCCAGGGTGGTTGGGTCTAGGCAGGTCCTCTTGTCAATTATTCTCTCACTTCACAAGTGCCCACCAAGAGGCTGTCCCAGGTGGGTGTTCAAGCAATGCCAAATCCAAAGGTTTACATGAAGTACATGAGGTCATGGTATCTCTGGAGGCCACAGTTTTCCAACTTGACAAATGGGAAGAAAAACCTACCCAACTGTGTCTCAAAATGTTATTTGCTACCATGGGAGGGAACAAAGCGTGAGCAGCTATTATTAACCACCCTGAGGGGTCATTAGATACCTGGTGATATCCAGCACCTGTTCTGTGCCCCCTTACTGTGTTTATAGATGCAGGGTCCTCAAGGACTCACAAGCAAACCCTTCCACAGTAATCCCCAAGAAAGTAGGCAGCCCAGGACCTGTGTGCCAATGTGATTCCCCATGGACAGCACACAGAACACTCAACAGACACTTGTGAGAGGAAAGAAGGGAGGCTTGATCTTGCACTTCCTGTAGCAGTCAAGTGCCAGCCAGTGGTGCACAACAGAAATCCCACTCACAATTCAGGAGACTGAGGCTGGAAAATCACAAGTCTGAGGCAAGCCTGGACAAGTTATCAAGACCCTATCTCAAAATAAAACAAATTTTTACAAAGGGTGGGGATTGTAGCTCAGTGGTAGAGCACTCCTGGGTTCAATCCCCAGGACTGCCATCAGGAACTGTGAAGAGTTCCCTACTGGCATTCACTGTGCATCTCCCTGAGTCTCAGTTTTCCAGTCTCTATAATGGGGACAGAATTAATGCAAAGACTCCACCCACACACACACCCCTGAAAACCCCACCAACACCCAAAGAAGACCAAACTCCAAAGAAAGAGACACTGAGAAGCAGTTGGAATAAGAGGAGGGAGAGAATTTCATAAAGGGAAGTGAAGAATGCTGGAGTACAAATGCTCATTTTTAAGCTTTTTTCAAAGAATAGGGAACACTTTAGCAGGGCTCAGAACAAGGCTTCCTTTTCAGGATATTAACAATTTGTATTTTTCACTATCCATCTTCCTCGCAGTGCTTTGCGCAGAGGAAAAGTCTATAAATATTTTTTTTTTAAGAAACGACTGAATTTTGATGAACTCAGCTAAGCGAGTGCTTTGCATATGAATGGGACCTGATTAGCCGGCACTTTCCCAGAGTAGAATGGCCTGCAACTTCAAGCTTTCCAGAGAGTTAAAAAGTTGAAGCGACCACACTGATGTGGCTCCTCTAATAAAAAAATCATGCAGCATTTATTATTGATGCTCAGCTCAGATAAATACCCTCATCTAAAATTCTTCACTCGCAGGAACCCTTCAGGATAATTTCTCAGGATAACCAAAGGGAGTACTTCAGCCAGACCTTCACAGGAGGCCACGGTGGCAGGGGAACAGGAAGCAAGACCAACTGAAGTGGCAGGTTGGAGTGTTTGGGTGAAAGCCGAGTAGACCTGGTCATCTCCACAGGGAAAAGAGGGAAAACCACCAGCTACAGAGGGGGATCCACCTCTATATGACAACTTCATCCAGGTTCAGCACAGCTTCTGAGAAGACTGGTGCCCAAATTGAATCCCCTGTGATGTGATTGGGAAGCAAGGGGCTGGGTTTCTATAATCTGAAGGCACTTGCTCATTAACATGAGCCTGTATGCCAAGCCATATTGTAATGTGGAAGGTGTTCCCTGCTGGAGCAGTAGGCACTGTTAGAGTCCCACCCAGAACCCTTTGACACATGGGCATGCCCATCCCTACCTATTCTGAGTGCTGGGTGGCTAAGGCTTACAACTGTCCCCTCCTGCAGCCAGTTACCCTCCACCAGGGAAGTCACCTTGCCCTAGAGTTTAGAATCCACTCTAAGGACCATGGTGGAGATAGAGAAGGCTGATCCCCCTCAACTCCAGAGGGGGCAACTCTGTGTTCCAGAGTCCCAAGACCAGGGCAGGCAAGACTTACAAGATACCACCTTCCTGCATGGTTGTTTCTCCTTCTCTGACCTGCCTCCCCCATAAATCACACACACCCCAACCCCTGCCTAGGCTCTGCTTCCATGGAGGTTGACTGGAGGCAGTTGGGCCCACTACCAGTCAGTTCTGGAAGGCTGACACTGTAGATGGCAACACCCATACCCCCATTGTCCTCTGATGCCTTTGGGATTTGGCCAATGGGAGCCTCAAACAGGAAAGGAGAGAGTGGGTGGAGAAAACAGGAGGTGCTTCCCCAGGCTCCCTCTTGGCTGAGTTGACTCTGTGGCAGCCCCTGCCTAGCTGTTCTCCACTCTCAGCCCTTTCAGCACTGGGGGAGTGGACAGCTCCCAGAATCTGGTTGCCCCAGAAGTCTTCCACCTTATCTCCATTTTCTTAGCCTTGCCTTTTAGGCTTTTGTTAAGTACCCTATTCATCTGTTCCCTGCCAGCCCTTGGCTGGTCCAGAAGCAATGCCCCAGCCCCCATTTTCACTCCTCAGTGAAAAAATGGTAGTTTCACCAGGGTCTGCCCAGAAAGAGAAAAGTACAAGTACTAAATAAACTTGGGGCTTTTGAGACATGCATCGGGCACTCCTCTCCCTACTAATATCCTCCATAGGTCACAGCTCCCCACATATCGCATGAAGCCTGCTCCCCAGTGGAGCCTTAACAATGAAAGCCAACAAAGGCATTGGTTTTTCCAAAATCCCCAAGTGTGCATCCAGGCACACAAAAGTGCCTGCACCTCTTATTGGTCGGCTCCTTAGTAACTAACAACTCGGGGAAGAAGAAATGTGAAGCAACAGATTAAAATTTCATGCATTTTTTTCTTCAAAAATCTATAAAATCTAAGTTTCCTGGAAGAAAAAAGAAAACCCTTTTCTCCAAGCAACATAGAAAACAAGCCATGGTCCAAGACTTCCTCCAGTTGGTACTGCGGTGTAAATCTTTAATTTCATTTACTGCCCTCGTCCTCTGACCCCAGCAGCATTCCATAAATATTTAGGCAGCCAACACCAGTCTTGTTTTCCACTTTGGAATGCTAATGATGGGGATGGGAGGGTGAGGAAACAGCCTCCAGTGGCTCTTGGCCAATCAGCAAAATACAACCTGCCAGCATTCTGAAGACCCAGGGAGCTGTGTGCTTCCTTAATGAGCTGAGATGCAGTTCAGAAGAGGTAGAGGGATCTGCAGTGCTCTCTACCTGCAGGCACCTTGATGGTGGAACCACCAGCTAAATCAGTAGTGGTGGAGAAACCTCGAAGGGAAGGAAGCATGGTGGAAAAAATAGAGTTCCAGGCATGAACATGCATGCAGATAGGTTTTTCCCAAAGGTCCTCTGAGCCTCCTGCTCCCATGTCCAGACCCTCAACAGCTTGCTAGTGGTGCTCCGCCACACATGCACACACATGCTCTCCTCCCAAATCCAGGCCCTCCAGAGGGCCAAGTCCCAAATTCCCTGCCCTCTACCCAAAACCAAATATAATTGCATGCTATCTGGGGCTCCCACCTTGCATAGGACAAATGGCTCTTAACTCCTGGCCAAGAGACACTCCGGTGTCTCTACCTGTCCATATGGACCAGAAGCCTGGGGCTCTCACAAAAGCTGGCCTTGGTTTGAATCCTGATATGGTCACTTACCAGTAATGGTCTTCAGCAAGCATTTTAAAAACAGCTTTATTGAGGTATAAATTACATACTATGAAATCCATCCATTTAACAAATTTATACATTTGTGCAACCATCACCACAATCCAGTTTTAGAATACTTTCATTTCCCCCAGAAAGTTCCCTCATGCCTATTTGCAGTCAATCCCAGCTTCCACCTCCAGCTCCAGGCAACCGCTAATCTGCTTTCTGTCTCTATGGTTTTGCCTTTTCTGGAAATTTTCACATAAATGGAATAATACAATATGTAGTCTTTTGTGTCTGACTTCTTTCACTTAGAATAATGTTTTGAGGTTCACCCGTGTTAAACATACATCAGTGTTTCATTCCATTACATTTCCAAGTAGTAGTCCACTGAATAGATACACCTAATTGTGTTTATCTATTCACCCCCTGATGGACATTTGGATTGTAGCCCGTTTGGGGCTATCAAATAAAGCTGTCATGAACACTCATGTTCAAGTCTTTGTACAGACACATGTTTCCACTTCTCCTACATATATTCCTAGGAGTGGCATTGCTAAATAATATGGTGAAGTGTCTGTTTATCTTTTTAAGAAACTATCACACTCTTTTCCAGAGCAGCTGCACTATTTGCATTTCTACCAACAGTGCGTGAGGGTTCCAGTTGCTCCACATGCTCCAACCCTTGCTACATTCTTTTTTATTATAGCCATCCCAGTGGGTGTACAGCAGTGTCTGATTATATTTTGATTTGCTTACCCCTAATGACTAACAATGTTGAGCATCTTTTCATGTGTTTGTTGGCAATCTATTTGGGGAGGGAGGTGAAGTATCTATTCAAACCTTTTATGCATTTTCTACTGGGTAGCTTGCTTCATTATCAAGTTGCTAGATTCATTCACATGCTCTGGATACAAATCCATTACCAGATATGTGATTTGCAAATGTTTTCTCTTAGTATTTCAAGTTCTCAATTTCTTCACCTACAAAATGGAGCTCATCAGCCTGGCACAATGGCACACTCCTGTAATCCCAGCAACTCCAAAGGCTGAGACAGGAGGATCACAAGTTCAAGGCCAGCCTCAGCAACTTAGTGAGGCTCTAAGCAACTCAGTGGGACCTTCTCTCAAAATAAAAGCCAAAAAGGACTAAGGATGTAACTCAGTGGTAAAGCACCCCTGGGTTCAATCCCCAGTACCAAAAAATTTTTAAAAACCTTGCTATATGGTAGTGAAGAGAAGGGATGATGACTATCAAGTGCCCAGCATGAGTCCTGGAATATAGACCTTCCATAAATGCAGCCACCACCACGACTGTCTCCATCTCTACCCCATTCCTGCAAGTCAGAGTCTGTATGGTCTTTGCCTTCAACTTGAAACCCAATGCAGGCTTGTTACAGAGGAGGTCATACACCAGCTTGGGCCCTCAGCCCTCCAGGCACCCCTGCATGTTCTTTCAGTCCTCCGTCCACTGTCAGTGGCACCAGCCCAAGTTCTTACACTGCTAAGTGCAAGGGCAGATGGCAGGACCCATGGTGGTGACATCAAGAAAGGAACACAGCCTCCAAAATGACAGATATTAGCAGGAGGAAGACAATAAGATATCCTGACAAAGGAAAGAGTAGGAGCAGAAGTACAGAGAAGAACAAGGAGCAGGGCATATTCTGGAAGCCCAGGAAAGGGTTGCTTATTGGACCCAGGAAGTGGAGCCCGGCCCAGCTTTCCGGGTCATGGGCAGGTGGATGATGAGGTGACATTTTGGAGGCTGGGCCATGCCAGAGCCCATGAGGCACTCCTACTGAGATGGTAATGTGGAAAGATGCACTCATAACAATTTTTTTTATTCCATGTACTGGCAGGAAAGCACCATTCTCTACCTCTGCTTTCATACCCCTTCCCTTAGAGCCCCATGGCCTAGGAGAATTGGAGAGACCTCTGTGCCAGGGCCTGTGTCATGGACACTGTGCCATCCCCTCACTATAATCCTGGGAGGAGGTAATGCTACCCATGTCAAGGAATAAACTGTGTCCTCCAAAACATTCCTATTGAAGTCCTAACTCATAGTACCTCAGAATGTTACTGCAGTTAAAGATGGGGCCTTTAATAGAGGTGATTAAGTTAAAGCAAGGTCACAAAGGTAGGCCCTAATCCTTCTTATAAGAAGTGTTCTTATAAGAAGAGGAGATTAGGACACAGACACACAGAGGGAAAACCATGCAAGGAAGAAGCATCTACAACCCAGGAGAGCAGCCTCAGAAGAACCAGCCCTGCCAACACCTAGATCTTCAATTTCCAGACTGTGAGGAAATAAATGTCTATTGGTTAATGACACACATAATGTATTGCTTGGTTATGGCAGTTCTAAGAAACAAATGTGTCTAAGAAACAAATGTGTCCAATTTCCACATAAGGAAACTGAGGTCTAGAAGTGAGTACCATGGCTGAGGTCCAAAGCTGGGGAACAGCAGGCACAGGTTGACTGGGTCGCAGGGCCTCTGCCTCCACCCTATCCTCACCCAAGCATACCATGCCACTAGAGGTTCCTGATAACTAGAACCTCTCTGGGCCTCAATATGCCAAGAGAGACCATCTGAGGAATAAGAGTGGAGCAGCTGTGCTGAGGGGTGCTTGGTACCCAGGAGAAGGAGAAGAGAGGGTATCAGGTCAGTGAACAGATAGAAAGCAGGTTCTATGAAAGACCTTGGATCCTGGGCATGTGAGAAAGGAAGATGCACCACAGGGCTTGCCTCTTTGATGGGGGAGCAGTCCTGCTGTGGGTTCCAGGGGCAGAGCCAGGACCCATAAAAAGCAGCTTTTGGCTCCAGAGAAGGTAAGACTCACAGCCCCTATAGAATGTCCTGCCCAGGTAGAGAGTCCACCCAACAGCTGCAGTGTCTCCACACAGTCTGGAAGTTGGGAAGGTTTCTCAAGGCCGCCTCCTGCTCTGGGGCTATGCAGAGTCAGGAGCAGCCATGGATGCACCAAGATGAAAACAGGAGATGCACAAGGCAGCTGAAGCACTGAGGCTGCTGCCAAGCGGTGGCAAACCTGTGGCCTCCTCATATCTCCATCTTTCAAAGGCAGAATTAGGAACAGGACCCCCAAACCATCCTTGGGGAGCCTGAAGCACAGAGCAGCAGGCAGGGCTGGTGCAGAGCTACACATAGAAAGGCCCTTCCTTGAACACCTCCAAGCATGACTTACCAAGTCAAGTCAAAGCCCCTTAGAAGGGCCTACTGGATCCCTGAAGTCCAGCAACTAGAGTACACATTGTCTCTTCACTCAGCCACACAAGGAGACACAGTCCGGTACTGAGCCCAGGCAACAGAGTCTGGGGAAAGACCATATCCTGCTGAAGGAGATGGCTGTTGCCCACACTCTCTGAGAGGTCCAAGGTTCCGTTGCCCACCAGACAAACCACTACCTACCCACTCTTGCACTTTCCAGTCTTACCTCTGAATTCTCACTTCATCTTCTGACCTCTGAGTCTACTCTACCCTGGGCTTTCCCAGCATCTTTCCTCACCTAGCCCCAGGCTCTGTGTTCCCTGCTGTGGCCTTGGCTCCTACAACTCTGGCCTCCATCCCAGTCATTCTGGGGAAAGGCTCCACCCTCTGGCTGGCCCTAGCCATTGGGACCCCTCTGTTCTGGTATGGTATGACCCAGGCATCCTTACATGCCCCCTATGGCCCAGACACAGACCAAACCCAGCTGACCAACACCTCTGCCATCTGGTGCCATCCATCCATCCATACCACTTCCCCAGTGGATACACAGGGGAGGTCAAGAGTCCCCTCAAGCAGGATTCTTCCTCACCACTATCCAGCCATCAAAGAGTTAATATCACAAACTTAATTCCAGTCAGAGTTTGCATAGTTATTTCCACTTTTTTGTCCAATTAATTATTGCAATATCAATAGATCTTTAATTTTCTCATCAGTGAGTAATGGGAATGAGTCTCAATGCCACAATACAATTCACTAGTTATTAGTGTTCAAGTGCAAGTTCCTACACAAAGTTCCACTGGGAGAAACTCCCAAACACTGCATCTGGAGGTCTCTGCAAGCAAGAGCTTGAGGGCAGATGACTGGCCTGTCCAAGGTGGGGCAGAAGACGTTCAACCTGACCCAGCCTGGTCAGAACCCTGGGCATTTTTCTGGGTTCAGCAGATATCCAGGAGGAACATCCTGGACTCAGGGATCTAGTGACCCTCACCCTCAGGAGGTGACACACACTTCCATTGAGCATTTACTTTCATTGTGCCATGCCCTGGGCTAGATTCTTCTGATGGAAATGACGACCCTGCCTGGCCAGGGGGGCATTGCTAAATGATGAACTGAGCCTTTTGAAGGCCAAGTCAAAGTAGGGTCAGGTGTTTCAGGTAGAAAGAACAGCACATACAAAGATCCAAAGACAGGAGGAGGATGATGGTCCAAGAGAACTGCAGTTCATCTTTAGATGAATATTTGGAATATTTGGCACAAAAAGCCTGTATGATAACTATGTTGACAACAATTAATTGAATATTTCAAAGTAACTAGTAGAGAAGATTTTGAATGTTCCCAACACAAAGAAATGCTAAGTGTCTGAGGTGACAGATACACCAATTACCCTGATCTGATCATTATACATCGTATATAGGTATTGAAATGTCACACAGTACCCCATAAATATGTATAATTACTAATGTGTCAATTAAAAATGACAATAAATAAAATACCTGCCTACTTAAAAAAAAGGGGGAGACCTTATAAAATGCTAAGAAGGGCATGAGGAAGCTGCCTCCCCACCCAAACCTCCCACTGAGAGCCGTGGGGAAGCTAGGGGCTTCCGCACTTCCATTGACAGGAGATCCAGGAGGGAACAGGAACCCTGTGGCAGCCTCCAGAGCCACCGGCTGGTGGAAGGATGCCCTGAGGAAGCTTCACCCTGATAGGCCCTGCCTCAGCCCCTCTTGGAGAGCTTTTCTAAAATGATATGGGTAACAAGCTGATTTAGAGTGCAAAGATCACATAGGAGGCCACACAGCCATGGAGGTGGCCAAGCTGGAGCCCCTGCCCATGCCAGCCCCTAAGACCTCAGCACCAGCTCCAGGCCCTCTGTCTTCCTGGTAATTAGAGTTCTCCACATGCTGAATACCAATCTATGTGCTTCACACCGTGAGCTCCTTCCATCCTTTCTACATGTCCCAGGCCACAGGTGAGGAAACTCAGGCACAGAGAGGCAACAAGCCTCGTCACCATACTAAATGGCAGGGCAGGAATCTGACACTGACCACTGAGGGACACCGCTTCTCCAGGAGCCCCTCTCACCCACCTCTCATAGCCCTGCCAGTCCTGCCACACTCCCCACCCGCAGCAGGCATGGGCCAGGCCAAGCTGCAAGTTCCTTTGCCTCAGCCCCCTCATCTATAAGATAAGGGTCCTAATGGCACCCACTTCCCAGAGTGGCTGTGAAGATATAAGGTACAGGGACAGCACCCAGGACATAGTATAAGCACCATTCATGTCAACTCTTGGTGTTGCTGCTCCCACCATGGTGGTGGGTGTGGTGGTGGTAGGTTATATGAAGGAACCTGGCACAGGCACAGGCACAATCAGGAACAGGTACCAACCCAAAGACAGAGGAAAAGAGGATCTGCAGAGAAGCAGTGCCACCAGTTTCTGAGGCCTGGCTCTACAGACAGATGATGGGACAGGCCTCCATTGGAGTGGCTGAGATGGGGGTCAGGAGTCCTCAGATGAAGCTTTTGGGGGCTCAGCTATTTCTGAGGCCTGGGGAACCCAATACTGCCAGTTTGTGACCACCCTGCCCCATTCATCCACTCAGCTAAAAGCCAGCCCAAAGCTGTGGGTCCTGTGCCTGGGTGCCAACGGGCACTCATCTCCTCATACCACACTGTGAGCTAGGCAAGGATAACCCCGGGTCACAGGTGAGGAAACTGAGGCTTTGAGAGGCAAAGTAACAAAATACAACAAGGAAAAGAGTTAACATCCAGCAAGTTGTCCTCTATCAGGCCCTGGAGAAAGAGCATCAATTGTTTTTTCTCCATTAATTTTCAAAAATAATCACTGAATTAGGGATTACTGCCGCCAATTAACATATGAGGAAACCAAGACTTAGAGATGAGTCACTTGCCCTTAGTGCCACAGTTACTTACTAGCAAATATGGGACTCACACCTGTGAGTCTGGTTTTGGTCACTCTCAGCCCCCCACACAACACAGATGCCAGGACTGAGAAGGACTCCCTGTCACCCCTCCACATACATGTGCCACACAACACGTGTGCACATACACACACATGTACACCCATACACATGCAAAGATGCACATGAGTGTGTGCATGCCTGCACGTATACACATGCAGGTTCACACAAGCATGCATACACATCTGTCACATCTGTCTCTTGTCCTCAACCATTGAGGGCCAGCAGTGAAACCTGGACAGGAAATTTATTTAAACCAATTCCACTTCCCACCAACAAAAGGAACAACAATGCAGCAACCCTCAGCAATGTCAATAACCCCATCCCAGCCACAAGTTGGTGAGAGGAGCAGGTCCTTCAAAGGAGTGCAGTTGTTGGGGGAGGGGGGGGGTGTTGGGTCAGGGGCTCAGCAGAGCCAAGGCCCCCAGGTCCCCAGGCCCATCAGAGGCCCAGGCAGGAGTCAAAGCAGAAGGAGACATGTGGATCTGGTGCTCTAGCCCTGATTTCTCTGACTGCTACAGATTAAATCGGGGATAATGTCCCCGATCTAGGAACCAGATTCAATGCAGCTTAAAACCTGCTCAGACACCACACCATTATGCTAAGCAGAACGCCTGCCAGAGGGTTGCCACCGTTAATCATCCCTGGCAGCAGGATGCCAGGCACCACCCACTCCAGAGGGAAACAGGAGGGGTAGTGGTGCCCTATTCCCCCTTGCCCTCTCCAGGACAGACAGGTGGACAGACGGAGGGCAACAATAGCCCCCTCCCTATCTGTAGGCCCAGAGAAGCAGCCATAGTGAGAGACTGTTTCAAGACATCATTTCCAAGAGCCTGAGCTGAGCTAGTACTCAAATATCCTCCGAGATGTAAATTATGTGGGTTGAACTAATGAGCTATATATGTATCTTTCATCCCCTAATTAACTGTGGTTTAATGAATTTCTCAGCACACTGCTGCCAGAATAGCCTTGCAGCCCAAAAGATTTTTTCCCCTCCATTGCAGGTAAATATTTAAAGACCCCAAATTAAAGGGAGCACCAGGGCCCAAAATTGGAGCCTTGATGCTACCCAGTGTAATTAGACCCCTGTCTCATTGATTCAGTGTTTTCATTTCTTCCTTTCTCCTCCCAAGGAGATGGCAGGGGACCTTAGGCATTAGGAACCTAGTCTGGCACAGAGCCTGGCTTCTTTGCTGACCAGTGGCGGGCCTGTGTCCAGCTCCTACTACCTGGAAGCTCCTCACCTGGGCTCAATCTAGCAGGAAGAAACTGGAGACATTACCTACCTGCTGGTCCCGGGGCTGGCACAGAAACCCCCTAGGGCAGCAGCTGAGTCACCCAGTGCCTTGAGGAAGTCAGGACACTGCCCATGCAGGGGCTCATGTCCTAGCATCTGACCCTCCCCAAGGAGGTGGGTGAGAGGTTCCCCTCCCTCAGATGACCAACTCCTCCCAAGGTTTGTTATTACTATCACCCCAACTCCCACTGCCCTCACCTTTACTCTGTCACTCTTAGTAACAAGAATCCAGTGCTTAAAGCACCCCCTCTGTTGGCCTCTGCAAATTAAAGAAGGCCTCAACCCAAAGAATCCACACCTGACAGTGCTGCCCCAGGTGGTGAGCAGCCTCTCAGCTGGTTCTTGAAGGCAAATGGGTGGGAAGCCACCACCCAACTGTCTGAAAGTTATTCCTTCCCCCTTCCCCATGAGAGACTGGGAAAGGTCCCTGCCCCACAAAGCCACAGGTCCAAAGTCAGCGAGAGGAGAAGGCTGCCGGGACAGGGCATCTGGAGTGGGTGGAGAAGGACAAATGGACTAGTCATGGTCCCCACTTATGGTCACAGTCTCACTGAGACAAGTGTCAAGAGCATCCAGGAATCCCCCTCATAGACCAACCAAGGACTGGGATGCCAGAGGAGGAGAGGGACAGACCAGAAACCCAGGCCTCACCAGGAGAGATACCAATGTGCTAGGGGACAAGCAAGGGAGGATCAGGGAGAAACACAGGGGTGCTATGATCCTTCCCTGCACTGCCCTTCCCAGGGGACCACATGGCCGAAAGGAGAGTGCCTCCAGAACCTGGGGACCAGGACCCATGCCACCCCCAGGGCGTCTCTGGCCTGGGCTTAGGGCTAACCTCACCTGTTGTGCCCTCACCTGTCCTTATGGTACTGCTACTCCCCACCTCCACCTACCTCCAACCAAGGCCATTCAGGTAAAACCAAAGACCCCTAAGAGGCCATGACTCCCCTGGGATCCCCAAGGGCCTGGTAGAGACCTCCCTATGCTCTCCCAAGTCCTTTCTCTAATGATGGGGATGGTGTGTCCGGTGCCAGCCCAAGGCTGGTTGCTGGCCACACCAGGAAAAACAAGCACAGAGAGCTCCTGGTAATGACTCAAGGTGGCTCTTGACCAACCACAGCTGGGCCAGCTTACATCAAGGAAGTGTGACCCTGAGTGGGGCCTACGGTAGAGTGTGAAAGGTCCAACTAGGACCCAAGACCAGACCCTCTGCCCAACCACATGGGGCCACTGAGCCATCTCCCTCTACCAGCATCCACCTCTACTGCCTGGCACCTCCTCAGATCCCCCTCATAGCCCCTGCTTCCCTGGGGTTCCTTCCTGGACAGTTGCCCAGGACCCAGTCCTACTCCCACCCCACACAAGAACACACCCTTATCTTCCTGACACCCTATCAGTCACAGGGAATAACAGCCCAAATGCTCACTCTAAGCCTGGTATCCTCACTATAACCACCTCTCCAAAGCCACATCCCCCCGGGGACTCCCCTCCTCCTACCTGCCCCTCCATGACCAGCTCACACTCCCTGCTCAGGACCCATGGGTGGCTCACTGAGCTATGTGGCAGTCTTGGATCATTAAATACAGCCTGATAGCAGCCTTGTGGAAGTGTCTAATGTTCCCTCGCACAGTCACTTCTTCAAATGGAGATAGGCCTCACCTCATCTATTTTCATGCATTTGGTGCCTGGCTCTGTGCCTAAAACACTAGGTTTTAATAAATAAGTGTTGTCTGGATGATTGGATGGACTAATGATCAGATGGCTAGACAGATAGACAAGTGGGTAGGTGGTTGGTTGGTTGGATGGATAAACTCTCAAACTAATCACCAAAAAGACCAAACCAGCCCTACAAAATCAGAAGTTTGGCTATGCGTTCTCTCCAAAGGGCAGCAGACCAAGGAACAGAGGACCCTGAGGCTTTTAACAAGGGCCCATGATTGGCAGGACTGCCCCTCAAGAGTCTCTCTGCATGGGGAAAACAAGTTGAGAGATGCAAGAGCCAGAGTCTGAGACTGAGAAGGGGAAATAACAAGGAGATCAGGAATAAGTAGCACTAGGTAAAGCAGAGACCAGCATGGCTGGGCCCCCAAAGGCTTCAGAGAACAATAAGCCATTATTTGGGGAGAGGAGATGGGCCAGAATTCCACCCTGAGGGGGCCTGGCACAGTACATAAAACCCAGGCAGAGTTTGAAAGGACCAACTTGGGCCCTCTGTACAACAAGCATGAATTAGAAGTGGTGTCTACCTTTCTCCAGGCCCTCGGGACAGAGCTGGAATGTGGTTCTGACAACCAAATCTCACCACAACCTCCAGAGATGGGTGATCAACAAGTGCCACCCTAGAGCCCCTGCGGGACTGGGCAACTGAGGGGCATTGTTCAAGAGCACAGGTCAGATCAGCATGAGACTGACAGAAGGAAAAGCAAAAAGGCCTCTTGGATACAATTGGAACCCCTCTTTTAGGCCAAACAGGAAGTCACGAGGCCCAAGTACCTGGCTTCAATCTGGACCTTATTTCTGAAGTGCAAGAAATGAATTCATGGAGCAAGTCCATGGAGACTCAGTAGAGAGGGATGCCCACCCCGGAATGTATAAATTCCTGTCTTTTCTTATTAAATTCCTTCCTAATAGCCCACAAGCCACTCTGCAAAGCAGGCAGACAGTGCAGACAGAATGGCTTCAGATGACAAAGGCACCATCTGATAAGGCAGCTCCTGCCAGCAACCAGTCACCTTCTCCCACCTTCAACCCCACCCCATCCCTTTAGCAGGCTGCCACAGCGCAGAGGCTGACCTACAAGACCACCCACCATCTTGCTGGACTCTACCCCAGCAGATTGCCATATTCAGATTGATCTGCAGAACCAAATTGGAGGGGAAAGGTGGAGGACTGCAGCCTGGAGTGGTAAAAACAGCAACGGTATTAATATGACTCAACAAAAAATAACCCTGAGCTTCAGAATTAGCAAACTTGGAAGACCTCCACACCAGTCATATAACTGGATAAATCCTACCCTCTCTAGGCTTCTACTCTCTGTCTAGGAAATGGGTATGACAATCTTTACCTCCCTACCGGCTGTTATCAGGATCAAAGGAGGTAGAAATGAAAACCAGCTCAGAGGACTTAGTCATCACAAGAACAAGGAAACAGGGCCATTACCACCCTCATTTTCCCAGAGATGAGGACTAGCTTCCCTGGGGGGTGCCCTTCTGCAGCAGGGCCAAGGCCACCAGGAGGCTGAAACCTACACTTTATTTTGATGCCAGGCAGCTCAAATGAAGAGCTCCCAGAAAATCCTGCCCCCAAATACCTATACTTCCTGTCAGCCATGATGCTTGGAAAGCCATGATCAGATAGAAAGAGAGACCCATATCAAGTCTTCCCTATTTCTTAGAAGGCACCCAGGGTGTCCCTTCCTTGGTGCAGGATCAGTGCCCTGGGGTTAGAGCTGGGAGGCCAGAAAGTATCCAGTATTTGGCCACCTACAGGCCACCTGACTGGTCCTACATTCAAGGACCTCTCTAGAGATAAATCAGAGCCTGCCCTGGATCCACCCTGTACCCCCAACCCCTTGCCTCATCCTCTCTAGTCTCTGACATTAGATGAATCTCCCTGAACACAGACCTGACCTCAGACAACAAAACAACAGCTGCCACCTCCTTGAGGCTCCCCTCCCACCACGCTCTACCTTCCTGTCCCACTACCAATCCCAAAACACCTCCCTTTTTCCCTTTTACTTCCCCTCATGGGTACAGAGCTCTTGCAGGCTTCCATTCTTTTGGCCAGGCTGTTCCCTCTGCCTGGAACTCCTCACTCAACCCCTGCTTTGTAAGAAGATGCCTTCTTTACTCAGATTCAGCCCAGACAGCTCTTCTCAAGAAAGGCTCCGATCACCACCCCTTTTACTGGGCCTCCAGATCCTCTTGTACATACTTCTTCCCACAATAGACTCTCCAATTCCTAATTACTAGTAATAGGGGTCTCATAGAACAGCCTCATCAATGATAGATGGAAGAATGGATACATGGATGGACAAATGGACAAATGGACAGATGAATGAGTGAATTAATACATGAATGGACCCAACATAAATTCCACAAAAAGAAGATGCAAAGACAATGTAGACATTGCCTCTGGTCACAAGATTCTTTCCCTGCATGAGTCCTCCAGTCTAAACAAGGAAGATTTTCCTCTACTTAGAGAATTTGTGGCTTTCCTAAGCAGAGACAAAGGGATGACCATGGTGACCACTCCAGGTTCCCCTCAATATTGAGCTTCCACTCCTGTTGCCTCTGAGCAATCTCTTTGTTTCCATGGTTACCTTTCCAGGACATAGGCCTTCCTGGAAGAAGAGCAATCTGAGGAGGACTCAGCATAGCAATGTATTCATTGGGGAAAAAGAAATGAATGTGCTATGTTTAGGTTTCCCAATGGGGACACTCAACAGGCTGGTCCAAGAAACAATGAAAACCTGCACGCATTTACAAGATGATAAAACTATGTCAAATTATCAACAGCTTTGGGCCTATGGCCAATCCCTACAACCAAGAGTTACAGCCTCTCACCTCTGCCAGGAGCTGGCTGACACCACTCCCCACCTGCCGACAAGCTTTCCCTGGCTTTTTTCTGAAAAATCCTAGATTAACACCTTCCGGCTGGACTCACCTCACCTTCCACAGGGACCTTCTGAGACTCCCCCAGGCAGTTCAGGAGCCCTACCTGTGCTTCCCCTACTCCACCACACCTGGTACATCCCTCCATTAGTACCCCTATCACGCTGTACCGTAATGATTATTTACGGGTCTGTGTGGATGGATCTGCAAGGTGCATGAATAAATGGATGAACGAATGAATATGTGGTTTGACACCAACTCTACTTTGGTGTGCAAATTCCATATGTCTCCGGGAACAGAGAGGAAACGCGTCTTCCCCCTAACAAGCTACAGTCAATGACTTCCATTTTTCTACACCAAAGACACTCAGCATCCATCACCTTTGTCAGTAGCCAAATGACACTGCCTGATGCCTACTGTGGTGGGGTGGTGGAAGGATGTATTTACATAGTTTGTTTTCCCGAGATAACATTACCATCTCCAGGGGCCCCCGACTGAGTGTGAGATATTGGTGCATGGTCTGAATTTCCTCCACAATGATTTCATGCTGAATTTGCTGAGTCTCCAAGCAAAGTCATAAATGTAAAGAAGGAGCATTTCTTTGGGCCTTCACCACATCTTTCATCCAGAAAATAAGTGGCGATAATATTTGTAATATGTTTACTGACAGAACCGGGGGCTCTGGGCAGATAACTCTTTTATGACACAAAGTACTTAACTAAGATGGAAAATGGCATTACTCATGTTAAATTCAAAATGAGCATTTTGTCCCAGATTGCTAGAAACCCAGTAAATGTCATTAGCTATCTGAGGTTACAATGAAATCCACAAAGGGTTACTCTTTGGTAATTACATTTACTGTAGCTATAGAAACGAGGGACATCAGATTCAGCCTGGCTGACAGCTCTGTCTTTTCCCCCAAGAATGGCTCATCTACACATTGCTGTCTCCAAAGACGGGGCTTCAGATTGCTGCATCTGGGCATCAGCAACCTGCTCTTGGGAGAACTGTTTTCCCCACAGGCACCAGGCTGGAGCCCCAGGACATGGGCTGCCATGATTCTTGATTGGAAACTGATGATAAAAGACAGAGATGAGGCGCTCTTCCTGTGGCTTCTGCATTAAAATATGCTCCTGAATGTGTGCCGGGAAGTTAGGCTTCCTGGGGCCATAGTTCTGTGGCAGATGCATTATTAATGGCCAGCCTGCTATTGTGCAAAGCACTTCCCCACCACAAAGCTCCACACCACCACTTCCCAGCACATCCCTAACACTCCTCCCTCTCAGGCCAAGAAATATACCCACCAAAACCAGGTCATGAAGCTCCATTAGCCCTCTCAGACCCTGTTCACACTGCATCACTGGTGGACAACAGGCCAGACCCAGAGACATCAGGAAAAAGGCACCAGGGTTACCAGCAAGGGAATCTGTGAGCCAGAAGCAGCTTCAGCCTCAGAGGGAACTGGGGTTGATGCCCCTGTTAGCCAAGCAGGAGGGCCAGTCCCTTCTCTCTCCTCCTATATCCGTCACCAATTTCTTCACCATCTGCAAGAGAGCCACCACTTTCCCTCCCTGCGCAGCTGTATCAGGATTTCCCCCTCTTCCTCTAGACCAGTAGTTTTCAAAGCAGAGTACCCAGATCAACAGCTCCTCCTGGAACCTTGTTAGACTTCAATTTCTTACAAATGCTTAGTTGCTACCCCAAACCCACAAAAGCAGAAACTTCTACAGTAGGACCCTGCAATCTGTGTTTGCTCACAAGAGTTCTGGGAGATTCTGAGGCGCCTGCTATTTGAAAACTACCATGCTGCTCTTTAGCTTCGTAGGGGAGCTTTCCAAATCCCTGGCTCCCAGTCACAGCCCAAGAGCATAGGGGCCTGGTGTCAGTGTTTTCACAAACTCCTGGATCATTCTCATGTGCGGCAAGGCTGAGAACCACACTCTGGCCCTACATGCGTCTCCATAATGCAGCTCCCAGCAGTGCTACCACAGAACCACGTAAAGTCTGAGGCTGGCCCTCCCCTGGCTGGTCCTGAGCAGCTCCACACTGGACCACAGACATGCTCAGGGCACCAGGGTCCCTGGGAGCAGACATGACCAGACCCTTGCTTATTGTACCACCCCAGCCAGGCTCCCCAGATATAAAGGAACCCCAGCAGGCTGACCTTGCCAGGTACCACTCACTGAAAGGAACGGTAGCCTTAGGGAAACTGGAAACCCAGATCAGAACCAGCCAAGGCCAGGCCACATGAGGGTGCCCAGGGGGAACAACCTGAGGAGCCTGGCCTCAAAGCCCCAAGGCCAGGCCTGCTCTTAGTAATCAGGTCCCTCTCCCTAATACTCTCCTACCTTCCTTCCTGCTCTAGTGAATGTAGCCCACCTGAAAGTCACCCTTCCATTCTTGACCCCACTTGTAGAGGAATCACTATCATACAGGTCTGCAAGGAAACAAGGTAAGATTCAATCTTTCTTCTCCCCACACCTTTTTGCTTTTCTAAATAGTCTGTCATCCAGTTACATTGTACTCACACTTTAAAATTGATCAATAAAACAATTTGTCTCCATACCTGAAGGCCTAGGTCAATGCAATACATACACACACACAAATACACACGTGTTAACCCCCCAGGGATACCTTCCCTGTGCTTTCAGCCTCTCTGCCTCAGGATGGCTTGGCTGAGATGCCTTGCAAATAACTAGCTAGGCCCTTAGCACCCTCAGCTTGGCTGAGGACACCTTCCTTGTCCTGCCATTACAAGCTTAGTCTTGCCATTCCCCAGTGCTCAGTCTTGGTCCTCATCTGTCTGAGGATTCCCCTTAGGATCTTGGAATATTCCCAGCACTGTGCCTATAAGAATATAATTTAGACTGTTGGATAGAAGTCCTAAATAGCAAAATTACAGAGACTGGTCATGTCCACTCACCTTTGCTGGGCTGGGTCACAGGTGGACTAAAAATTCAATCCAGATTCAGGAGGCCCTACCTGCATACACTCCATCTCACCTCTTTAAGTCCCACACAGTCCACTCTGTCCTCTAAACTTACTGAATCTGCCATCACACAGTCTCCTGGTGGTCTCATGACATCCTATAACCAGGGCTTCTGGAGAGGATGCCAGAGTCATTTGGGGCTCAGTTCCCTTCTCTCCGTCAAATGCAGAAGGAAAGCTATGTCCGTGGATGTCATAGCTCTTCTGGTCCCACAGATGTGCTCATGTGAATTTCATCTGCATCTTGCTCAGGAGTGCTGCAGACAGAGAGATGACCCCATGACCACTCACTCGACTGCTCTACTCCTAGGGCTCTGCCTGCTCTTCGGCCAGGGTAGAGGCTCTCTTCCCACCTGGACTGGCCTAGCTACTCCCATAGGCATTCAATTTGCAAAGAAAATGTAAATGTCATCACATCCTCATGACTGCAATTAAACTCACCCCATTGGCAAGAGGGTCCACAAGTGACAACAGAGAGAGAAGCCCTCCCTTCATCCTAGAAGATCAGCACCCCAAACAAATATGTAATTCACAAGGCTGTTGGAACATTAATAAGTGTCTGAGTATCACACCACATGGAGGTTAGAAGGCATTTTTAAAGATACCCACACAATCACAGCCTGATATAATGAGCTACTGCACCTCCTGGTCCATCCTGCTGTCTGTCCTGCAAAGCTGGCATCTAGGGACTCCTTTACCCCAGCCTTCTACTTTACTTCAGCTACTGGAAGGCATCAGGAGATCAGAAGGCTGAGCGCAGCCCTGTTTAATCATGGCCAGTTTCAATTACCTAAGGTCACAGCTTTCATTGGGCATCCCCTCTCTGCCTGCTGCATCCTCTTCTAGAATCCCCAGCAATACTGCCCCAGTCCCTGCTCCTTCAGGCCCAGGGACAGTGCAGTCCCTTGCCACTGCTAGTCCCCAAATGCTTCCCTATCCCTGGTTCATTCCTCTTCCTTCAATTCTGTTCAATGACCTTTAAAGGGGTGATTTGTTTCTTGCCAAACACTGATTAATTCACCTGGAGAGTCAGCACCTTTAGCAGTGGCTGTAGTGTTGGATTTCAGCCAGGTGTCCCCACAGTTCTATCTGAGGTGGGCTGGCCCCTAGTGCAATTAGGTGGATTCAGAGACTCTATTAACTAGATCCAAAGTAGGGTGGCTCCTAATAACTGGCACGGTCTCTAGTGATATGCCTTAGGGCTCTATCCTCAGAACCAACTGTTCAACAGTTTTATGAATGATTTGGCAGAGGACATTGATTGTTACTGATCCCACTCCAGAGATAATTAATAAAGTATTTGGGATCCAAGAAGATCTTGGTTATCTAGAGCAATGAGCCATATTTAGCAAAACAGAGTTCAACAGAGGTAGATGGAAAGTCAAGACATAAGAACAGGTAGAGAAGACTCAAGGAGAAGCTGTGATACACTAGAGTTTAGTCATCTTCAAGCTTACTATGAACTAACAGCCTGAGGTGACCACCACTGTGTACACCACTGGTATGACACCCAGGATAAAGAGGAAGAGACCCTCCCCCCCGAACAGGCTAGATGTCAGTTGAGAGCTGAGTTATATCCTAAGCTCATTGTTCAGTAGGGACAATGGCAGAAGTGGAAGGGGACAACCAACCAGGTGTATAGGACACAAACCCATCACAGGGCATGGCTGAAGGACCTAGAGAAAGCCAGAAACAGACTAAGGTCAAGGTGAGATGAGAGCTAGCTCCAGACACCTAAAAGGATTATCTGTAGGAAGATAAAGAACAAGGGAGCAATGCCAAGGACTCTCTCCCTCTAATCCAATTAAAACAGTCTGCAACCCACTGAAGCAAACAGCACCCTCCACAGAACCACATCAGTGAGCCAAAACCATGCCCTGTCTCCAACCACAGCTCCCATAGTCAGCCAGGGTCTTAGTGGGTGTACTCCCCCAAGCCCCACAACTCGGCTTTCCACCCCAATTAGGCTACTAGCTCCACCGCCCCGCAAAACAGGAAGGAATAACAGAGAAAACTCAAAGGTGAGTAAATAGATAGAAGAAATTTTAAAAATCCTACAGTTAATTAAAAAAAAAAAAAAGAAGTACAATTTCATAGGAATAACCAACCCTAAAATAGATCACAAGAAGATTTAGGGGGAAAATACTACCAGTTGTCTTTAAAGAAAAAAATATATCAATTGAATAACAGAATTCAAAACAAATCAATAATCTTTATGATCCTGCTGGAACCACTGTTGTAATACAAAAAAAAATGGAACTGAGCTAGGCACAGTGATGCACACCTATAATCTCAGTGACTCAGGAAGCTGAGGCAGGAGGGTCACAAGTTCTAGGCCAGCCTCAGCAACTCAGTGATATCCTGTCTCAAAATAAAAAATAAAAAGAGCTGGGGATGAAGCTCAGTGGTAAAGTAATCCTGGGCTCAATCCTCAATACCAAAAAAAAAAAAAAACCCAAAAAACAGAATTGGTATTGCCAAAAACCTGCACCAGTAAAACAAAAAAATACATTCAAAAAAAAATGTATTGAGTCAGTTTAAGCTAAAATATACTGCAGTAACAAGCAACCCCAGAAATCTCCATGGCTTAAATCAACATTTCACATATTTATTGCAGATTGACTACAGCATATTTATTTCAGGTCACAGGCCAAGGAATAAGCCCCCATCTCTGATGGCAGAAAGAAAAACAAATATGGCAGAACCACACCAAAGTTCCTAAAGCTTCAGTTCAGAAGAAGTATATATCACTTTCACTCCTATTTCATTGGCCTTGGCAAGTCACATAACCACAAATGACATCATCAAGGGAGCCTGTAACTCCTCCCACAAAGAGAAGCAGTGGATATTTTGAATGATAAGGCAATCTACTACACATATCCAGACCCTGGAATAAGTAAGGGGAGGCTCTTTTTTTTTTTTTTTTTTAATGGAAAAGATGATCCAAGAAAGGAAAAATGCAAGGAGAACCCAACAGCAGGGGCTGATCCCGAAGAAGACTTAAGAAACAGATTATAGTTGATCATCATACACTCAGGAGAAAGATCCCACAACTGCAAGAAGAATTGAGATTAGACATCAAAACACACATCCAGTCCAAGGAAAAGTTTATGCCCAAAAATTAATGCTAAGTTTCATGACTGAGGAAATCTTACCTTTCAAAGCAAAAGCAAGGAAGATATTCTGAGGAGGAAAACAGAGGAGCTATGGCCTCACACAGGTGGGAGCTGAAGGCAGGGCAGGGCTGTCCTGTTGTGCCAGCCATGTCCTCAAAGCTGCAGAGAATCTGCCAGAACATGAATTTGTCTCTTTCAATAACCCCAACATGCTGCCCTAGGGCAAATGGCCAAAGACGACCTCTTTGCAAGTTGTCAGTTCTAATAATTTACCCAAAAAGTGTAAAGACAAGACCATCTCTAGATCTCTACAGTCCTTTTCTCTTCTCTCTTCTCCCCTCTCTCTGATAATTCCGCATCTTCCCTCATTCCCCACAAGTCTGATCACCATATGTAAACTATTTCTATGTGGGAAACTAAATGTCTCTGAGTTATTGGAGGGCATTACAAAATTACATAAATAAATAAATAATTATATATTAAATTATATAAATTATCAAGGAATAACAGGAAACTTGGACACCACCAACACTGGGGGAGGGGATTCTAAGTTTCAAGTCAGAAATAAATTAATTACTTCAAATTCAATCAAATGTGGAATTCAGTGTCTGGTTGCACCCCCAATACCATGCGTGGGGGGATGGGGGAGCAGGCACAAACAGCAGACGGGGCAGAGGTGGGAGTGCACAGAGGAGAGAAAGAAGCAAAGGTATAGGGATGAGAAAAATAGAAAGAGTACAGTAAGGAAAGTTAGGCAAGTGGAGGAAGCCCATTAGAGGCCATGCTGGAACCTCCTCCTTCCACAATAGGCCCCAGATGGTGATCAGAACAAGGATACAATCAACACAGGACAGATGCACAGACATATCATAATGAATCCCATTAATCTGTATAACTAATATGTGTCAATAATAATTTTATGATTTTTTTAAAAGACCCATGCAGGAGGCTCCCTCCACAGGACTCTCTTTCTAATAGAGATAAATGTAGGTAACACTTGATCATCTGGCTCACTGGAGTTCTCATTGGGGGAACACATGAGGACCCAGACAGTGGTTTCTCCCTGTGAATTAAGATGCATGTATTCAACTAAAAAGCAGTCTTTTGTGAGCTTCGTTAATGTGAGTCAGTACCTACCATGAGTGTTGGTCCATGGAATCCACTCCCATCCACCGCCATCCTAAGGGACTCCCATGCAGAGTGGTCAAGGTGACAACCACCCTTCCTTGTTATATGCTCTACTTTTAACAGGGAAGCTCTGGCAGTACCCATGTGACTTCTTACCACTTTTGAGCCAAGATTGACTCCAAACCAGACACTAAGTTACACACTGTGGATATTACTTCATGATAATCTATATCCCATCCTTACAACCAGCAGGAACCCAAGCATCCTCATCTTAGAAATGAGGAGAACCAGGCTCAGAACTTTCTTAGGGTCACACAGAAAGTGACAGAGCTACATTTAGAAGCCAAGTCCACCTTTAAGACCTGCAATCCCTCTGTGCCCTGCCTTCTTGGTTGGAGTTTCTGTAGGGGTTCCTGGACTCCAGTAGAATCTTCAGAAGTTCTTGGTCTCAGTGGGGATGCAGATGTACACACTGGAATAAACAGATGTTTATACTAGATATCATAGAAGGGTCACGACAGGGACCAGAGAGGGTTGTTAGGAGCTGGGCCATTGGAATGAGTGAACAGGTAGGAACTGAGCCTCCTCTGAAAATAGGGAAACTCCTGGGCAGCCTTACTTCCCCGGCATCCGGTTGGGAATGTGATAACCATATAACAGACATGGACAGTGATGGAAAGCCCTCCCCAGGGGGACACCCACAGCCAGACTCCACAATTATTTGCCAAGTCTCTCCCAAGCTGACAAGATAGATAGTTCTTGCATTTGCAATGGAGGAAATGCTTTGTGCTTTCTGCTTCAGCTTTAATTTGAAGCTAAACAAAGGCCTGGCTGGTGGGAGATGGAGTGCTGCCTGGGGAGACTGCTCCATGTCTCCCAGACATGTGCTCCCCAAACTGAAGGTACGGCCAGGGGCTGCAAAGACCAGGGAGGCTTCCAAGCTCATTCCACAGAGAACCCAAACACCCCCCCAACATCCAGGCTCTGAGCTTGGTAGCCCCCTCCCCATGACCCTAGCAGGTAGTACAAATGTCATCCCAATTTTGTGGATGAGGAAACTAAGGCTCAAATCCAGCCTGTTTGAGCCCAGAACTCTATCCTGGTGGGTTTTGCAGGATCCCTGGGAGAGAAACAGGGCACAAAGAACCTGCCAGTATGGGAAGCAGGTGGGGTTCAAAGCTGACCACAGACTCTTCATTTCCTGGTGACCATTAGATGTGAAGAGTACCTAGCACCATGTCTGACACTGGGCAAGTGCTCAGGAATTATCATTTCCCTGAAGACTGCAAGTTCCATGGCGTATGGACCTCATCTACTCTGCTCACTGGGAACCCCAGCACCTGGAGGGTACCTAAAACACAAGCTATGAGAGGCCCCAACAGCAACTTGGGGTCTGTACCTCTTATTCCTGCTCCAGGCTTCATCTGACCAAGCCCATGCCCAGGGCTTTTCCCAAGCTTTCCTTTTCCAACCTCTGGACTAGATCAGTGAGAAACTTCAATGGAGAAGGTGGGCACAGCAGGAAAAGATAGAAGGAAGGAGGAAGAAAAGACAGGATAAGACAGAGACAGCTCACAATCCCAAAATCTGCCAAATGTAGAGATGCCAGGTCACCCACCCCAATGGGTCCTGGGCAGGTGCATCCAGACAGACACCAGCATACAGGTCCATTCTATTCCCCAGTCCAAGCTCTGAAGATCACACATGGCTGGCTTGCTCACCACTGTCTCTCTCATTAAGCATTTGTTACAGAATAGTACTGCCCAAGAAGCCAGGTATCAGTCCAGGAGATTCACTCTTCATAAACTATCTGGAAAAGTGGAAGTGTTATTCTGGCATCTGCAGATGGCAAAAGTGAAACTCAGAGAGGTGAAGCAATTTGCCCAAAGTAACACAGCTAGGAAGCAACGGGGGCCAATCCACCCACAGACTGTACTCTTTCCACTGCTCACAGCCTCCAAGAAGGCTAAAGGAGAGGGAGAGAAAGCAGACAACTGCTTTCTGCCCCGGTGCAATCTAAGTCCTTCTCCTGTTGAGCCGCGAACCACCAGGGCACAAGTGCTGAGGCAGGAAATCCCTGTCTAAATTTGGTCCAGGGCAAAGTCAAACTCTCCTAAGATTATGATTCCACCCAGCCAGGGGCTGACCAAGCACTGCCCATACCCCGGAAAACCAGGATGGGAGCCTTGTTGTCTCCAGCCACCTTGGGTCCTTCAGCCCAGCCCAGTGGCCCAAGCCACCGGGCCAAGGTCTCGTGATACAGCAGCCTCCAGGGTTCCCCCACACCCACAGCCAGCCCCAGCAGCGAAGCCGGCAGCTAGGCGCAGCCACGCCCATGGTTCCGCCCCAGTTCCGCCCCCAGAGGTTCTCTGCGGCCGTCTGTGAGTTCAGTCTTCCGTCGTCTGCTTTATCTCATAACTCCATACCACTCATAGCCTCACTTCACTGTTAATAAACTGAGCTCAGAGAGGTTAAATAACTTGCCTGAAGATCGCCCAGCTGGGCAGCGATGTGCAAACCCAGGGACGTTAAACACCAAGTGTTAACCACCACGCTACATTGCCTGCCCAATTCCAAGCCCAGTTCCTCCAGAAACTCCCGCATTATCCACACAACTGCAGCTTTACCCATTTGCCCCAGAGCCACAGAGGCCTGGCGACAGAGAGCCCCGGAGCCAGGTCCCTGAAGCCAGGCCCCGCACCCACCACCCGCGCAGGCAGGAAGCGTCGGGCGGCCGCGTTCCCAGGCCCGCACCGCCGCCCTCCCCCAGCGAGCCGAGCGCGAGCATAGGCTGCATTTGTGGGAAACCGGGGCTCAGCGCGCTGAGAGGGAGTCAATTTATTCTGGAGAAAACATCTTTGTTCTGCGAGTGAAGGGGAGCCATTTCCAACAATTTAATGCTCTGTTCACGGGCCCGGGTGCTGGGGTTGCAGCGCGAGGCTTGTTCTTCGAGGCAGAGCGGCACATAATGAGGCTTCTCACTGCCGCTCTCCGCCATCGTGCCAAAAACCAGAACGGTTATTTATCCATTAATCTGACATTACACCCCCTGCATTTTATCTGCTTAAATAAATTTGGTGGTTAGAGTGTGTGCCTGGCGGAGAAACTCCCGCATTCAATTTCCTGCGCGCCAACCCATGCAAGGGGGCCATTATAAACTCGCCTTTGACATTGGGGGGCCTCGGTGGTCCCAGCTGGGAAACCCAGAGAGCAGCCCAGAGGATTCTGCCTCTCCCAGCGTATCCAAATCCAGGCTCCATTGGACAGTTCTGTAGAGACTTGACTGACTGGGGTCCCAGCATGCCCCAACTGTCTCTGAGTCACAGCATCCAGTGGCCTTTCTCTCCAAAGAACAAGTCACCTCCTTCTGCCATTGCCTACGGGCAGTACCCAACAGTGGGCAAACCCAGTCTTGGACCCCCACTACCTGGGCTGGAACCCTGGTTATGCCACTTACTAGCTGTGTGACTTTGAGATGTCATCTCACCTCTTTGTGCCTCAGTTTCCCCACCTCCCTCCTAGGGTGGTTGTGAGCATTAAATTAATCAATATTTACAAAGTGCTTAGAACAGTGCCTGGCAAACTCATGTGCTCAGTAAGAGTTGATTTCAAATATTAATTTTTAAAATCTAGGGCAAGTGTAAGTAGGCTTTGGAGATGGACTAGACCACTGGGTCTCCCTCATTCCACCCCACCCTACCTCCATTGCAATCAGTTAAGAAAGGTGGGCATCATGGAATAGTTCATTTAAGCAAAGTGTCCCCCTAGAAAATGTCTGACTCTTAGATTATAGAGAAGTAAATTGAAAGCCAGAGAGGGGAAGGGACTTAGAGGATTCCAGCAAGTTCAACCGGGAGCTAAGAGCAGAATACTGGCCTCTCCTCTGCAGGGTCAGGTTTTTGGTTTTTAGCGTGACTTTGGGGTGCTTCATCTTCAGTGAAGTTCTTACTAAACTCTCTACTTAATGCCAGCTCAGGCTGACCCATGGGCATCCTCCTCTCCCATCCCAGAAGATGCAGCAATATCCTACCCTGGAACTGGAGGACAGCTCGTCAGCTTCAACTTTCCGACTTCAACACCCACCACTCCTGAGTCTGACACCCTCTTCCTCTTCTGTCTTTGATTTATCATTTCCTCTCATCCTCTGGTTCTCTGCAATATCCCCTTGGCCTGGAAACTTGTTGGAACTTCCTACCTGTACTCCCTATATCTTTTGTGCCCTTGGCACCCTGTGCCCCTGCCCCCAGGACTGTAGTCTGTACCTTGGAGACCAGCCTAGTGCTGGGAGACACCCAACCTTGCTGCCCCACCACCACACAGCCCTGGATGCAGATCCTCTCTTGGAAGCAGCTTTGTCCCTCTTAGAGCCAGCCTAAGCTCACCACAGCTCTCCAGGGACTGTCCCCAACCATGCCCATGCCTTCAACATCTCCTGGAGGCTGGTTGCTCCACCCGGAGAACGAGACTTCCACAATCTTCTCTCAACTCAGGAGAGCTTGGCCCGATGCCCCACGCTGACTGAGAAGGTGTGTTGGGAGCGAAGCGGTGAGTCTGTAACCAGAGAGAAGAGCCGTGTCCCACGTAGGAGCCGCTCTGCCCAGGCAGCTGCAGGCCCAGCCCCTGCCTCCTTCAGAGCAACAGAGAGGCAGGCATGCGGGCAGACAGACGCCCAACACAGAGACCTCCCAATGCTCGGCTGCGTCACCACCACCCCTTCCTTCTTGGCCCCACAGATGAGGAAGCCCCTCCAACCTGCAGCCAACTGCACTCTTTGCTGACCAGAGGCTCTCAGGGAAGAAGGGCTGCTTCCTGGCCTCCCAGGAAATCCCCTAAACATAGCCATCTGTCACTAAAGCCCAGGACCAGCCAGGTAGGATCTGCCCTTCCCCAGCCCTTTCCCTCCTAACCACATACTATGGACAGGAAGATGTTGTCCTGGCCACAAACCAGGGACAGACATAGGCTGCTCTTCTCACCTAAGCAAGCAGCCTGGCCCACTCTCTAGAAGTGAGCTCCTGACACCCCAGACTTGGGCACAGCCCCATCTTTAAAAATTTATTTTCACTCATCTCCCCCTCTACTTCCCTAACTTTTAACTGTTGTCCTACTCTCAATCTAACCCTCACCCCTCGACCAATGCTGACACTGGGAAAGTGACTTGTGTTCTGGATCATATCAGCTTCTGATCACTCCAGCTGCTCCCAGCCCTGATAATCTGTGCCAGACACTGTGCTAAGTATTTTAAAATTTAGGACTGAGTCAGGGACAGCCCTCTGATTTTACAGATGAGGACACTGAGGCTTGCCCATAGGCACAAAGCTTCTAAGTGGCCCAGCTTGGATTTGAACCCAGATGTATCTGAATACAGAACCCTGAATCTTGTCACCAGCCCTGCCACATGGCTGGCTTGCCCATGAATCTGTTGCAAATTTTTTTTTTTGGTTTTTTTTTTTTTTTTTGGGGGGGGGGCGTGTGTTTTGTTTGCCCCATGCATGAATCCAGACTCTGAGTCCCACTCTGAGAGCCATGGAGGAAGAAAGGAGGAGAGCTTGGCCCTCAGGTGTAATTTGCTGTGGGTTCTGATGGGGCTTTGTCTTCCTTCAGTGCCACAAAGTCTCGCCGGTCTTTGACAAAGAGAGGAAATCAACATCTTACAGCAATAAAAGGCTGCTCCTGGTTAGACATCAAATGAATCAATCTTCTCCGACAGTTAATTTTCATTTTGCAACTTTCCCCAGTGACAATAGCAAGTAATGACTGAGGATCTGCAAAGTCGCTGATCTGCAGCCCAGACTCCCATGACCTGGCCTCTTGTGATGTCATGGCTCAACCCCTGGTCTCCCCATGCCCCCAGACTCAGCCCTCAGAGACTCCTCTCTGCCAAGGACCTCCTCAAAAAGGTTCAGGCCCAAGCTGCCCCCTGGGATACTAAGATAGACACACCAGAGCTCACGCCTGAGGCCACCCTGTTGGAATCATCACTGATGACCCCATCCTATCTTCACTAGTCTCAACCTTTCCCCTCATCAATGATCCTCTCCAAACATCCCACCATCACTAACTCCCAAACACACATGTGACTCCAGGACCTGCCACCCACCCCCAATACACAGCATCAATGACCCCATCAAAAAGCTTCCCATGAAGGACCTCTTCCTCCCCCAAAACTCTCACATGGAACATTCCCACATGCATCCCTAACCACCCCACACACAACCCCGAACTACCCTATCTGATGCCAAAATACACTTCACTGATTCCTAGTACTTCTGCACAGCTGAGGAACCCCAGGGGTCTATCCTGTCCCTAGCCCCACCCAGATCTGGCCCACAGCTTCACCACTCATAGGTGAATTGGGGGACAGTATTCACACCACATGGGATGGATAAAAGGTCCTTTCCAGGGAAAAATCCTCCTGCATTCCCAATCCCTGGTCTATGATGGGGCACCAGTCCAGCTCAGGGGCTCCGCTAAGAGAGAAGAGGAGGAAAGCCCTCTTGTTTTTCTAACTGTGGTTTCACAGTGACCCCAAAGCCAATAGCTACAGGTTTTCAGGCTCAGGAAAACTTCTTGGCACCCCCATGCCTTGAGACTCACAGCCAAGATACAGCATAAATCCACAGGATCATCCCATGAGCCCCACCTCCACCAGCAGGGTGGGAGACTAGGAATGGGATCCCCCACACACATTCCTCTACACACTCCTCTACATTCCAGAAATGTTCAAAATCTTCCCCTAGTCCCAGCAGAGCCCCTGTTTTCAAAGAATAGTAATGCCATTTAGTCCGCCAGGCCTGCACTCAGCACAGGGCCACATCCACACCAGGTTCACATCAGGGCATGGATTCCCACCGCTGGACAGTGCTCAGCACCCAGTAGAGCCTCAAGTAGGTACTGAATAAATGAATGGATGGAGAATCTTCCACCTGTTACTTCATGAAACAGCTCCACCCCTGCTATCCCAACTTCAATTTGAGGAAAGAGACTCCAAAAGAGCACATCAGGGACCTGAAGTCACAAGGCCATCAACTGGCAGAGCCATAGGCAAACCAAGTCCGCCCAAACCTGGAGCCTCTGCTGCCTCTGATCCACATGGAGATGGGTTCAACAAGGATTCGTTACATGGGTAATGACAGCTCAACCCAGCCCTGCCCTCCTCAGGCCAGGACTCTGTGACAGCTCCCAGCTGCTAAGTGCCCATCTCTTCCTGACACTGAACTGCAGCTCCAGGAAGTACAGGCAGCAGCCTCTGTATCTCCCTGGCAACCCAGGAGCTTTTGTTCACAGAGAATGGATCTGATTCATCCCCCCAGGGTGAACAGCAGGGGCTGCCAGCGGGGGAGCAGAATCTAGACTGTGCTTGCCTCCTGGACAACCCAAGCTAGGCTGACACATCCAGAGATGGAGGTCTTTGCTGGGGTTCTTGGGTAGGTACCCACCATGCCCACTATCCAGAATTCCACTACCTTGGCTCAGCTGAAGGACAGTAAAAGAGACATGACATCCTGCCCATGGTGATGGAAGTCTTAATCCCTGGCCCTACCACTTCCCAACTTCTTCCTCTCCACACACACTCTCATAGGTCCCAGGACTCCACACACACAGGCACTGGTACCTGCTGGTTCTCTGTACCTTAGCACATCAGTCCCTCAGACTGTAGAGACCCTTTCTTTTTCTTCACTGGGGATTTCTTATCTTTGAACTAGGGCCATAGACATTGCCCCCTCTGCATTTCTCCCTGAGCACAATGAGTCACTGCTCCTATGCACCCCCACAGCCCTCTGCTTGCTGTGTCACACACAATGCTCTCACCAGGAGGTGTCCCTTTCTGAAATTATGACAAGTCCTTCCTCTAGGCAATTAGCTCCTAGAGGCAGGAGGCAGGGTCTCTCTCCACTGAGCAGCCCCAGCTCCTGCACAGAAGGCTACCTGGGAGCCTAGAAAGCCATCACTGATGGGAGAGTGAAGAATGTTTGCCCTCAACCGCTATGAGCACCAAGTCCCATGGCTCCCAACACCACTGAGTCAGGTTTGGCAGGTGACCTGCTCTGGCAAATGAGATGGAAGCAGTTGTGATAAGTATTGGTTCTAAGCAGGAGTTTCAGAGGTGGTTCTTGCTTCCAGTTCTCTCCCTTTCAACCAGCATCATGGGTAGAGTTTGAATAATAGCTGCTAATCAATCTGGTTCCTGGAATGAAGAAAATGACCACAGGGGAGCAGAGCCTCAGGTCAGCCCATGATGGACATCCAGCCTAAGCAAGAAACCAGTCACTGAGATTTGGAGGTTGTTTACTACTGCCACATAGGATGGCCTATTCTGACCCATGCAAGGACTAGGAGAACAATGCTTTCTGCAGGAGCCAGGTCAGACAGAGGCCAGGGACTCTAATAGGAGGCCACTAACACCCCAGCTGACTCTCTACATAGACCTGGAGCAAATGTGTCCCTGTGATAATCACATGATGAAATGTAAGAAGTAGGAGGAGAAGGAGGGGAAGGGGAAGGAAAGGAGGAGAGGAAGAGGAGGAGGAGGAGGAAGCAGAGGAGGAACAGGAGAATGGAGCATGTTGGAAAGATTGGGGTTTTCAGGACAGATGGGTTCAAATACAAGTTAAGTCATATCCATGACCTTGGACAAGTCCCTCCACCTCTACAAACCTCAGTTTCTTTATCCTAAAACACCCTGGGCATGCATAAAATAACAGGATCACAAACACCTCATATAAAGTGTCCAGCATATTAGTAATCCTCTGTTGCCCAGGGTTGCTAGGACCTTAGATTTCCTCCAAGATACCTGGAAGGAGGGTGCAGAGTGAGCCAGACTGAACCTCTAAATCTGGCATAGGTAGACACAAGCTCCATCCAACAAACTCAGGACATATAGTATCTGAGAGGACGCCACCCCTCACCACACAAGAGAAACTCCAGGCTTCTGTTGCACTGGGCTTACTGGGTCATCAAGTCAGTGCTCCAGGTTATGCATCCTCCTAACACACACACACACACACACATACACACACACACACACACACTTCTTAACAACCTCCTCACATACACACATTCTGAGATGCCATTTCTGGCTCCTCTAGGGTACCTGCACCCTGGTCTATGCTGACCCCTTTTTCATTAGGAATCCTCTCATCCACATGCCTCTTGTGGTCCTCAGTCCTTCCTCTCTTTCTTCCTGGTCACAGATAAGCCCTCCCTCAGGGCCCATCTAGGGCTGTTTTAACTGACTTTAGTCTCAATCTCAGGCAGGAGAGACTTTTGACGCAGGTTGGAGATCATTTCTCGGAAGTAGGGGCACATGCTACTTGCTCCTTGCTGTCCCTTTAAGGGTTGCTCAGAATTCAGTGTATACACCAAAGCCCTTACTGCTCCTGCCTAGAAAGGCTCTGACTCTCAGAGGGGTGGAGATTTGGAACTCATGTGGAAATGCCCATCAGAGAATCCTACTGTGCAAAGACAATCCAAGGACTCAGTACAAAAACATGGAAACCACAGTTGCTAACCTCCTAAGTACCAAGTATCCTACTGGGTGTTTTACATGTGTTCCCTGTGAAAACCCTCCAAAATGCCTCCTATGATTCCTCTTTACTGTGTATGTGGGCACACAGGCTCCCTGTGGGGCAGGGGCCAACAGAGTTCATACATGGGTTTACTAATCCTGTATTTCAAGCTCCTTCCTATAACCTCCATACAAAATCAACCATCCTCTTTCCTTAATGGCTGAACAAATCTATCCTGATCTATACAGCTTCCTGGAACAGCATTTTAATCACATTCAATGAAAAATGCTTTAAATGAATCTAATTCTTTATAGTTTGGAACCATGAAACACATGCTTTGTCTGTGCAGTCTTATTCCTGATTAAAACAACTATGAACCATTTCCCTCAACCCTTCAGACTGTGGGCTCCTTGAGAGCAGGGGGTATGAATTATTCCTCAATATCCACTGGAGCCTGGCACAGAATACTGACCAAAACCAATTAAATAATTAAATTGTTCCTAAATACTTCATGCCAACAACTGCCTTCTTATCACCATTCCCTACATATTCATCCTCCCCAGTTCTTACATCATTAAATGAGTTCAAATTACCAATGTCAACAAAAAAAATAATTTGTACTTCTGCTTCTGACCAAGATGAAGTAACAGGGACCAGATTTACCCTCACTCTTGAAACAACCCCCTGCCAACAAAAGGTATGGGAAAAAATAAATGAAAAAGGTCTTCAGGACATTGGATATGAGGCAATGAAGAACAATGACTCTTGAGAGACTAAAATCAAACAAAGGTGAATCTTACAATTGCCTCAGCTTACTGTCCCAAGAGAGTTTAGAGGGTGACATTGGGAGAGGGGAAGCAGAGAATCCAGCAGATGCCTTGAACTGATGACTTAAAAATGAGAGCTTAAAGACACCAAGACAGACAGAGTTCACAGAACAGAGAACCAAAAAGGAGAGCAGTGTACCCAGAGGAAGAAACTGCATGATTCTTAGAAGATCCAACTCAAGTATTCAGCAGTTTAAGAAAACTCCCCAAAGCCAAGGAAAGAATCACCTAAAAGATTGGGAGGGAATAGTGCCTGGCACTCCAGCAGGATCCAAAACAGGGCTTATTTTCAACCATACTGCAAAACCTCATGGTTCTATGCACTGCATAGAATGCATAGAAAGTTTCTACCACTGCAGTAGTAGCTCTATCCTACCTAACAAACAGCAAAAGTAAGACTCAAGGATGGAACTATTTCCACATAACTGCATCCTAGAATAAAACTCAAGAACACTTCCAATAATGCAAAAATATCTATCACAATGTCTAAAATCCAACCAAAACCCACAGGGTATTTGTAAAGAGCAGAGGAAATGCTACCCATAGGAAGAAAACAAATCAATCAATGAAAACTGAGCCAGAACTAATGCAGATGTCAGAATTATCAGGCAAGGATATTAAAAGTTCAAAATTTAAGTCGCAACTTCAAGTTTTAAAAGACAAGTCAAACTTCTAGAGATGAGAACTACAATTAGGTAGAAAAATAATAAATGAACTGGATTAATGTCTGATTAGACACAGCAAAGAAGAAGATTAGCAAATCTGAAGACATGAAACACACACAAAAAAGAGAATCAAAACAGAGAGAGAAAGCAGAGCTAGAGATCAAGCCTAGCATTTTGAACATATAGGACAGGTGTTTTGCTGCTGAGCTACATTCCCAGCCCAATAGAGAGAATCTGCAACTTACTCCATCCATAACCTATTCCTGTTCAAACTTTGGCAGATATGGCAACTTTAAAAAATCGGGGAGAAAAAGATTCCGGGTGATGACTGGTCTTAAGTAAGCACAGATGGTGGGAGGTGCCTAAAAAACCACCACTGGACATTCATTCCTTAGTATCAACAAAGAAAAATTAACTGTTGTGGTATCCCCATCTATGAGGGGCCTTAGCATAGGCCACTCCCACACCTTTTCATATCACACAGTGATGACAAGTATGGAGGAGTACATTTCAGGTACTCTGCTGTTGGTATTATACCTGCCTGAACTACCAAAGGGGCACCACTCATGTGAGTCCTACAGAGAAAGCAGGTCCCTGAGGCTCTGACACAGTCTTCACAAAGTCAAAACCCAACAATGACAGCCTAAGAAGACATCATGGAAACTAAAACATGAAGTCCATTTTGAATTAAACTCGACAATACACAACAAACAAATATCCCAGGGCATATCATCAAGACAAGTTTGCTCACTAAGAAGACCCCCATGTAAAAGTGGAAGATATATCTATCCCAACAGATATGTCCATCTCAACACAGAAACACAAGAAACATGACAAACAAGGCAATGTGACACCTACAAAAGTTCACAACTCCAAAGATATCAAAGTAAATGAAATACTGGATAAAGAATTCAAAATATTGATTTTTTTTAATAATCAATGAATTCAAACAAGATATAAATAAATAGCTCAGTAAATTGAGAAAGATAATGCAGGATGTAAAAGAGCAATCCAATGAAGAGATATTCTGAAAAAGAACCAGATATCTTGGAAATAAAAAGCTCAATAAGTCAAATCAAAAACTCAGTTAAAAACTTCACCAATGCTCTAGATCAAATAAAAGAAAGAATATCAGGGTTTAAAGACATTCAGACAGTAATAAAGGGGAAAAATTAAAAAATTATGAACAGACATACAAGATCTCTCGGCAATATTAGAAGAACAAATGTTTGAAAGACAGCTTTGGACAAGGAACTTGAGCTCTAACGGGCTAATGGCAGGGGGAAAAAACCCTATTTAGTGAAATAATAACAGAAAATTTCTCAAATCTGGACATCCAGGTATGGGAGGCATTTAGAACCCCAACTAGATATGACCAGAAAAGAACTTCTCCATGACATATTATAAACTGCCAGAGAGAAGTGTCATATCACTCATAAAGGTAAATCCATCAGAATAACAGATTTCTCCACAGAAACCCTACTGGCTAGGAAGGCAAGGAGTGCTATATTTCAAGGCCTGAAATAAAATAACTGCCAACCTAGATTACTATATCCAGCAAAGTTATCCTTCACAATTTAAGAAGAAATAAAAATTTCCAAGATACACATAAACTAAAAGAATTCATGACCACTAACCAGCATTACAAAAAAAAAAATCCTCAAAGGAATCCTATATCCAGATGAGAAAATAAGATAACACAACAATGAAAGCATAGGAAAAAATAAATCTCACTAAAAAAGTAGTAAACAATGAGAAGTAAGAAAGAATCAAAACATGTTATTTCAGTAAACCATCAAACCTCCATGAGGAATAAGGGAAAAAGAAGTAAACATAGAATATTCAAACAACAAAAATAAAACCAACAGAATAATAACAATTGGTACATTCTTTCAATAATAATCCTGATGTAAATGGTCTGAACTTTCCAATTAGAAAACAGATAAGCTGATTGGAATAAAAATAAATAAGGGCCTGGGATATAGCTCAGTTGGTAGAGTGCTTGCCTTGCAAATACAAGGCCCAGGGTTCAAATCCCCAGCACCAAAAATAAATAAATAAATAAATGAATGAATGAATGAATAAATAAATAATAAATAAATAAGACCCAACTGTTTTCTGTCTGCAAGAAACTCACCTCACTGACAAAACACACACAGATGAAAAGAAAAAGGATGGAGAAATGATATTCCAATGAAATATAAAAGCAAGCAGGAATAGTTATATCCAACAAAATAGCCTTCAAGCCAAAATCAGTCAGAAGAGATAAAGATGGTCATTACACATTAATAAAGGAAACAATCAGCCAAGACATAATAATCATAAATACATATCAGAGCACCAATTTTATAAAGCAAACACTAAAGACAAAAAGGGAAAGAGAGGTCCCAATATGATATTTGTTGGTGACTTCATGCCCCATTCTCACCAATAAGTAGATCTTCTGGGAAAAAAAAATTCAATCAACAACAACAACAAAAAAAAAACCATCAGAGTTAAATTACACTATAGATCCAATGGATTTAACAGATATCTATAGAATATATATCCAACACTTACAGAATGCACATTCTTGACATTAGCACACAAAACTTTCTCCAAAAGAGATTACATTTTAGGTCATAAATCTAATCTTAACAAATACCAAAGAAAGAAAAGAAAAAAGAAAAGAATAATTTTTATCAGACCATATGAAACAAAGCAAGAATCAACAGCAGAAATTATACAAACACTTAAGACTGAATAGTATGCTTTTGAATATTGAAGAAATCGGGGGGGCGGGATTTTTAAATTCCTAATATCAAATGAAAATGGGAATGCAAACTACCAAAATCTATAGAACACAACAAGCACAATTATAAGAGTGAAGTTAATAGTTACAAGTGCTTACATTAGAAAAAAATGAGCTCTCAAATAAATAATGAAGCATCTCAAAACTTTAAAAAAACAAGAACAAACCAAAATTAGTCAAAAGCAAAAAAAATTATCAGAGCAGAAATAAATGAAATAGAGGCTGAAAGAACTATAAAAAAGAGGACTATAACAAAGGGGTGGTTCATTAAAGAGATAACAATTGACAAACCCTCAGGCAAACTAGTCAAAAGAGAGACAAGACTCAAATAAAATTAGAGATGAAAAGGGGATATTACAACAGGTATACCTGAAATCCAGAGTATCCTTAGGGAGTGCTTGAAAATCATATGATAATGCATTAGAAAATCGTGGAAAATGAACAAATTTTCTAGACACATATCACCTACCAAAACCTGAACCAGAGGATATATTTTTAAAAAATTAAATATACTATTAAATAATGAAATTCAAGAAGTTAAAAAAATCCTCCCAATAAAGAAAAACCTCAGAACCAATGGATTCACTGCTGACCTTTTACCATAATTTTAAATAACTAATACCAATGTTCCTCTAAGTATTCTATAAAGTAGAAAAGAAACATTTCAAATTCATTCTATGAAGACAGTTCTGCCCTGCTACTAAAAACTGATAGAACAAAGGAGAAAAATAATAAAACTATAGAACAAGATCCTTCATGCAAAAATGCCCACAAAATACTTGCAAATTGAATTCAACTTTTTTTTTTTTTTTTTTTTTTTTTTGCAGTGCTGGGTATTGAACCCAGAGCCCCGTGCTGAGAGGCAAGCACTCTACCAACTGAGCTATCTATCTCCCATCCCTCAACTTCTTTTTTTTAATTTTTTTTTAGATATCCAAGGACCTTTATTTTATTTATTATATGTGATGCTGAGAATCGAACCCAGTACCTCACACATGCTAGGCAAGCGATCTACCACTGAGCCACAACCCCAGCCCCTGAATTCACTTCTTAATTTGAAAAAAAATCATATACCATAATCTTATTGTTTTTCATTCCAGTGATGCAAATGTGGTTGGACATATGAAAATCAATAAATGTAATATACCATACAAATAGAATACAATTTATAAGGATAAAAATAACATGATCATCTCAACAGATGCAAAAAACATCTTCAAAAAATACAACATCCTAGATGATAAAAATCCTGAATGTACTAACTGTATTCAGTATAAGTATATAAGGATCATACTTCAACATAATAAAGGCAATATGCAACAAACCATAGCAACATCATACTTAATGTGAAAAAACTGAAACATTTCCTCTAAGATCAGGAAAAGGCAAAGGTGTCCACTTTCATACTCTTATCAATATAGTACTAGAAACTTTAGCCAGAGCCATCAGGCAAGAGAAGAAAATAAAGTTTACAAATAAGAAAGGAGGACATCAAGTCATCCCTGTTAACAGATGACATGATTCTATACCTAGGAAACCCTAAAGACTCCACAAAAGTCTCTTAGTAGCAGGATAACAAAATCATCTGATATAAAAATCAGTAGCTTTCTATACACCATAAGGGACTCATTGAGGAAAAAATCAGGAAAATCACCCCACTTACAATAGCCTCAAAAAATATCACTGGATTAATCTAACCAAGGAAATGAAAGTACTCTGCAGTGAAATTACAAACACTGAAGAAGAATTGGAGTAGAGTAACTAGAAAATGGAAAAGGACATTCTATGTGTATGGACTGAGAGAATTAATATTGTTAAAATGGCCATGTTAATGAAGCATTCTAGAGATTCATTGCAATCTCCATCAGATCTCAATGACATTCTACAGAGAACTAGAAAACATTCCTAAAAATTATATGAAAGCACAAAGACCCTGAATGCCAAAGTATCTGAAGGCAACATATACCTGATTTCAAAATACACTGTATAACAATTTTAATAAAAACAGCATAGATTTTAGATAAAAATAGAAATGTAGACCATGGAATAGAATAGAGGATAGGGCAATAATCCACACATCTACAGCCCACCTGTTTCTCAGTAAAGGAGTCCAACAGTAGTCTCTTCAACAAATGGTACTGGAAAAACTGGATATCTACTTGTAGAAGATTGAAAGTAGATTCCTATCTCTCATCCTGAAAAAAAAATCACCTCAATATGAATAAAGAACGGAGATCTAAATTTTGAAACTAGTAGAGGAAAACATAAGGAACACACTTCAAGATTTTGGCATAGGCAATGATTTTCTGAAAGGATTCCAATAGCTCACTGGAAAGAATAGCAAATTTTGACCCATAGAATTACTTCAAATTAAAACACTTCCAAACAGTAAACAATCAACAGAGTAAGGAGATAGCCTAAAGAATGGTAGAAATCTTTACCATCTACTTATCTAGTATTCAGAATACATAATGAATTTTAAAAATTTAACACCAAATGAAACAGTAATCTGATTTATTCTAAATGGTAAATAAGCTAAACAGATACTTCTCAAAGCAAGAAGTACAAATGGCCAATAAATATACAAAAATTCTCTCAAAATCATTAACCATCAGGGAAATGCAAATCAAAACTACACTGAAATTCTACCTCACCCCAGTCAAAATGCCTTTTATCAAAAAATAATGATGGTGGGCTAGGGTGTTTGGCCCAGTGGTAGAGCACATGGCCTTGCACGTGTGAGGTACTGGGTTCAATTCTCAGCACCACATAAAAAATAATGAATAAAAGATCCATCAACAACCAAAAAATATATTTTAAAAAATAATAAAAATAATGAATACCAGAAAGGATGTGTTGATAAGGGAACACTTATATAAACTTGGTAAGAATGGAAATTACCATAGCCACTATGTAAGACAGTACTGAAGTTCCTCAAAAAATCAAAATTAGAGCTTGCTATATGATCTAGCTATACCACTACTGGACATATACCCACAGGAATCAAAATCAGCACACAATAGAGATATCTGCATACCCATATTTACCACAGCACTATTCACATTATCCAAGCTATGAAACATCTGGACACCCATCACAGATGAATCAATAAAGAAAATGTGGTATATACAATTGAGTTTAGTCAGCTATTAGAAATCATGTTGTTTGCAAGAAAATAGATAACTGGAGATCATTAGGTTAGTAAAAGTAAGTCAGACTCAGACAGACAAGTTTTGCATGTTTTCCTATCATCTGTGGAATAAAAAAAAATTTTAAAGACATGAAAGTACAAGGGGGTGTATTAGGGAAGGGAAGGAGGGAAAGATCAAGGGAGGGGATGATTACAGATGTAATTAGGGAAGATGGGTTGATCAAAATAAATTACATGCATATATGAAACCATCACAATGAAGCCAATCATTTGTACAATTAATATTGGTTAATAATTACCATTAAAACACAGAGAAATAGGAAGGGAAAGGAGGAAAGACCAATAGCACTCTGTGGAACAATTTCAAATAGAGTAACATACACATAACTAGAGTCCCAGAGTAGAGGAGGGAGAAGGAAAGGGGGAAATGTTATAGAAATCACTCATAAAAGTTTCAAATATGACAAAAACTATAAACGCACACATCCAAGACTCTCAAGAAACAGCAAGACAAGAAACATAAAGAAAAAAAACTACATCAGGCACATCACAGTCAAATGTTCAAAATCAGAATAAAGAGAAAAATCTTAAAAGAAGCCATAGGAATATGACAGGTTATATTCAGAACAAGAATAAAAATGACAGCAAATTTCTTATAAGAACAGGACAAAAATGAAGAAAATGGAGCAACATCTTTAAGGTACTGAAAGAGAAAACCTATCAACCTAGATTTTTATACCCAGCAAAAATATCTTTCAAAAATGAATGTGGAGCAAATGCCAGAATAGGCAACTCCAAGTTCACATCTGCCTACAGGAACTTTTTTAAAAAAGCAGAAAGTGATAGCCAACTTTGTCAAAACTCTGGAGTAACAGTCAAATATTTTAAAGCAACCACACTTGACATAGTTTGGGTCTTAAATGTCCAAAGACCCACTGTTGAAGGTTTGGTCCTCATCTTCTGGTGCTATTGAGTGAAGGTAGAACCTTTAGGAGGTAGAGCCTAAAGGGATAAAGTTAGGTCATTGAGGGGTGCCCTAAAGGGAAGACTGAGGCAACAGCTCCTTCCTCTCTTTCTCTCTCTTTGCTTCCCAGACACCATGAGGTAAGCAGTTTCCTCTGCCATGCATTTCCACCATGACATCCTGCCCCACCACAGGTCCAAAGAAACAGGGTCAAGCAACCACAGGCTGAAACCATGAGCCAATCTTCCCTCTTTATAATTTATTTTCTCAGGTATTTTGTTATAGCAACATAAAGCTGACTAACATAAGTAATCAAGACAAGGACAACTTAAAACAGTAGGAAAGCACCATAGCAATTTTATTTAACCCTTGTTACTTCCCCACGCCAGCATGGTGATGTTTAAAGTGGAGGCAGTTCATTTTCCCAATGTGAGACCCTCATCCCTCATTCTGGAGTGAACAGGGAAGATCTTTGCACAGACTAGGGCTGGGGAGATATCTCAGTTGTAGAGTGCTCGCCCGCAAGCACAAGCCCTGGGTTCAAACCCCAGCACCGCAAAAAAAAAAAAAAAAAGACAACTACTCTTATGCACAGACTATTATGCCTATTATATAACCTGTCTAGAGGTTATCTGAAGGATTGATGAACTCATCTGTTTCACCTAACTTGGGACTTAGAAAGTGAACCAAGAAGTGGCAGGCATTCTCAAAACACCTGCAAAATAAGTGAACAATTCACAGACACTGGGCAAAGGATACATTTGAAACTAATAAACTGTCTGAGGCCTAGGAGGGAATCTGTGGAAGTTCTTTGGAAATTAGGACATTCACAAGTACCAATTTATAATGGGATTTTAGAATGTCACACTCTGCATGACGCAAGATACATGCTTTAGAAATACCTGAGATAATGCTAAGCTTTCACCTCAAGACTATCTACGGGTTCAAGAGCAAGCCTGGTTGAATGCTGGAGCTCCCTAGCACTGAACAAATCTGCAAAGATTGACAGAAATGTTTGGGGTATTTTGTTTTTTTTCTTTTTTAATGGTTTGCTTTCTGCTGTTGTTTTATTTTAGCTCATGGCATTCAAGGAACTACCTGTCAAAACATTAACTGAACACAAACTGAAAGGAACACAGACTTCAGTGACCACACAAAACAAGGAATGAAGTCTTTGCAAAAAAAAAATATAATAATTAATAAAAGACACTAAACACTGGAGTGTATACTCTTCCAAAAAATTTTAATAGCAAACCTTGGAGATGGGTAAAATCTGATTTAAGAGTTATCATATTATAATAGTCAAATATCTCAGTTTGGGGAGGGAAAGGCATAGAAAGAAGCAAGAAAATACAGTCCTTTCAAAGCAACAAAATATTTTTATAGAACCATCCTCAAGGAAGTGCAGACATCAGAACTACCATATATCAACTTTAAAATAACTATCTTAAATACACACAAAAAAGAGTAAAGGAAGACAAAAACAAAAATCTAAAAGGAATCAGAAATTGTATATGAACAAAAGGATAATATCAATAAAAGATATACATTATTTTAAGAGAATCAAATTCTGTAACTGAAAAGAATAATAAATGAAATGAAAATTAACTAGTGGGGTTAAATAACACATTTGAGTAGGCAGAAGACTCAGTAAGCTTGACAACAGGACAATTGAAATGATCAAGTCTGAGAGGCAGAGAGAGAAAAGAAAGAAAGTGATAAGCTTACGTCACCTGTAATACCCCATTCAATAGACCAACATATTCATTATGCGTGTTCCAAAAGAAGAAGGGTAAGAAAAATGCAGAAATGAAAAATGAGAGAAACATTATTATAGCTAAATAATAATATTTGAAAGATAGTGAATGAAAACTTTCCGACTCTGATGAAAGATGTGAATTTTAAATCCAAGAGATTCACTGAGCTTCAAACAGGATAAATTCAAAGACCCATACAGAAGGCCTATTACAGCTAAATTGTTTAAAAGACAAGAACAGAATCTTATAGGCAACAAGAAAGAGTTCCTTGTAATGTACCAGAAATCCCCAATGTATTGGTTTCTTGGAGATTCTCCAACAAAGTACTACAAACTGTGGTGTCTTCAACAACAGAATTTATTTCTCAAGACCGTGAGGAAAAAAAATTCGAAGAGTGGGCCTCAGCAGGGTTGATTGCTTCTAAGGACTATGAGGGTAGGATCTATTACAGGACACGTATACTGGCTGACAGGTGACCATCTTCTCTCCATATCTTCCACACCATCTTTTTCTATTCTATATCTGTGATCAAATTTCTCCTCTTTATAAGGACAGAAGTCAGACTGGACTAGATCCTACCTCAATGGCCTCAATCTTAACTAATTATATCAGCAATGACCCTATGTCAAAATATGGTCACATTCTGAGGTACTATGATTTAGGAATTCATAAAACAATTTTTTAAGAACATGATTCAACTCAAAGCACTTAATAAGATTTAGCAACAATTTCTCATCAGAACAAGTAGGCCAAAAGGTAGTGGGGATGGCAGATTCAAGAACAGAAAAAAATTTAACCAATTCTATATCCAGCAAAACTATCCTTCAAAAATGAGAGAAACATTATTATGAGCTAAATAAGTCAGTTGCAAAGTACAAGTATTCTATGATTCCATTTATATGAAATACCTATAGTAATCAAAATCTTAGAGACATAAATAGAATGGTGGTTTCCAGGGGATGGGAGAATGAGGGTATAGAGAATTATTATCTACTGAGTACAGAGTGTTACTTTGGAAAGTGTTCTGGATAGAAAGGGCAATGATGGTTGCATACAATGTGAATGTACTTAATGCCAGTATACTTAATACTGGTTCCCTAACCTCAGACTTTCAACTTCCATAACTGTGAGAAATGAATTCCTGTTGATTATAAGACACCCAGTTAATGGTACTTTTGTTATAGTGACCTGAATTAAGAAAACATGCTAATATCCCTCATGAATATAGATATAAAAACTTTATCAAATCAAGTCCAACAATATATAAAATGTAATATATTGAAACCAATTAGGACTTAATCCCAGGTAAGCAAGTCTAAGTTAACATTTGAAAATCGATCACTATAATTAATATTAATGAGTTGAGGGGGGAGCATATATGATCTTAATAAACACAGAAAAAGCATTTGACTAATTTTAAAATCAATCCTAACAAAAACTCCCAACAAAATAGGTATAAAAGGGAACTTCTTGATTTGACAAAGGACAGTTACAAAAAAACTACAGGTAAAATTAAACAGTAGTGAAAGACTGAATGGAATGACTTTCCCCTATGATCAGAAAAAAAAAATAGGATGATTACTCTCATTATTTCTATCTAGCATTTCAAGGGAAATTCCTGCCATTGCAACAAGGGAAGAAAATGAAGTAAAAATGATCTAGACTGGGAAAAAATAAAACTGTCTTTATTCACAGGTGGAATGATTATTTATGTAGAAACTTAGATGGAATCTACCCCAAAAAAGCACTAAGAGCAATATTTGAGTTTAGCAACATTGCTAAATACAAGGTCCATATACAAAATCAATTGTTTACCACAATTTAAAATATTAGAAATATGATTGGACTAGGGTAAAGGCCAGTGGTACAGCACTTGCCTAAAATGCATGAGACCCTGGGTTCAATCCCCAGTATCACAATATGTACATATGTATATATGTGTATTGCACAATAGCAACAAAAATAGGAAGAATTGGGGGATAAGTCTGAAAAAAATTCCACCATGGCAATCTTCTCCTTCTTTCTCTACCCATAACTCCTTCAGTGATCTCCTGCTCGTCCATTCAGGAGCATTTCCAGACCAGAATCAAGGCCAAACTCAGTGAGCTCTTCACAACTGCCAGGAAATGCAAAACAGCAATGGTGACAGTTTCTTTGCAATCAGTTTTATAGTTAATGTCATGATTATAATAAGAACCCTCATGAAGGATGGAGAAACAGGCCCTCCTCTCTCAGTCACAGACCACCGACACTGTAACTGGGGCTGAGTGGCTCTGCCTAACTTTCATTTCTCCTCTTCTTTTATTTTACAACAGTTTGTATCATGCCTCTCCCTACAGAATTAAGTCCAGACTCTTTGGCACAGTGTCTGGGACCTTGACCTGTACCCCTACCTGCCTTTCAATTTTCTTTTGCATGACCTCCTTCCACTGGTTTTTTCTACCAGCTAAACTGATTTCCTGTTCCCCAAATACTTCCTACAATTTCCCTTGTCAGTGCATAAAATATCTACCCTACTACCTCCCTTCTTCCTACCCTCCCTTTATAGCTCATTCCCAAGCCTCAATTAATTACTCTTCCTTCTGCCCACATCCAATTCCTCAGTCCTCAGGGACCAGATGAAAATGCCTATTCCTCCACCTGCCTGACTCCAACCAGCCAGGGGGATCACCCTTCCTCTGAGCCTAGACTGGGACCAGGTACAGTTTATCTTTGGAACATGTTTCCTCTCTGATCCCTATAGAGACTGAGAATGCAATAGACAGTGGTTAGCCTATACCTGGCTCATCTCTACAATCCCCAAAGCACCTCGGACCAGGCCCTGCATCGGCAGAAGAAACCATCAGTGAGTGTTAGAAGGAAGGAGGGGAGGAAGTGGCTTCTTCTGGAAGGAGAAAAATAATGAAACACTTGTAATAGAGAGAGGTAGGAGTTGGTAAGGGAGAAGAGTATGGGAAAGAGGTAAGGCACCCAGTAAAGCTGCAGCCATTGCAGCCAGGAGATGCTAGAGGGCTACAAGGTGCATCAAGACAGCCAGCTCTTCCAAGACAATTTCTCATTGTGGCTGACCTGGCCTGGAGGAAAACTGTGGCAATCAGGCTATTTCATCCATTCTCCACTTCTGCCCATTTGTCACATGATTGGGCCCAACACAGGCTTGTTCAGAGTTCATCTGAAAACACAAGATGAGGAACTATGGTCAAAAGGAACTTTGTTCTTCTTGAGATCTTCCAGGCAGGCAAGCTGTATCTGGTCCCTGAAAAGGAGGAAGTGTGGTCTGTGGACTCCCTGATACCCTTGCATTCATGACTCAAGGCCTGGGACAGTGATTCTAAGGCTTCTCTGGGCACAAGAATCTGCTAGGGAGGTAGATCCAGAAATGCAGTTGCAATTGATTAGAGCTTGGGCCCAGGCATGAGCACATTTTCCATCTCCCTAGGTAATTGATCCTACTGGGAAGCAGGGTTGAGACCCTGGTCCTGGAAAGGACTCCTCCCTGCCAGATCACAGGTGCTTTGGGGTTATGGAGAACTGCTGAAGGAAGGGGCCTGCTGCCACCTTCAAGACCTGCCAAAATGCCATTCCTCCCCAGGTGCAGGCAGACTCTAGCACCCAGTCACCAGGTTTGTATCCCAAACCCACAGAATGAAGCCCTGGACAGGTGACTCCACCACTTAAGAGTCTTAGTTTTTGCAAATCAGAAAGATGCTTCTCACCTTGCACTGTTACTGGAAGAATGAAATGAAAAGGTGGACTTGGAAAAACTCATAGATCCCAGCACATTGCATATGTTCAGGCCCTGCCTTTTTGAACCCACCCGAGCCCCTAAAAGCAGAATCAGGAGGCCTATGTGTTCCCCTCTCTTCCTGGCTGACTTGGGCAAGTCATTGGACCTCCTGAGCCTCAGTTGCCCCATCTGTAGAATGGAGACAACTTTCCCTCCCCTCGGCCCATTAGAAAACTCAGAGACTGGGAGCCTTTCCAACCCTTCTATGGAATAAAGGTGCTGGCTAGGCCAGCCCTCACAGGTTCATCTCTGAGAGTAAGTCAAAAAGCAAAATCCCCTCAGCATTCTCCTGAATCCCTGTCAGTCCAGGGAGGGGAGAGGTATACTACAGGATGTCTATGTATCATTAAGGGTCATCATAAATAGTAACAGGACCATCTAATCCAGGGTGGACACAGAGGGTGCTGATCTCCTATCCTAGGAACACTCTAGTCCAGGAAACTTGACTCCCTCCATCTTCCATCTCATCATAATAGTCCCTAGGCCCTCCCCAGAGCCTCCCCTTTCAGGTCCTCAGGACCCTATACTAGTCAGCTTTTCATTGCTGCGATAAAACACCTGAGAAAATCAACTTAAAGAAAGAAATATAAAGTACCTCTGAATTCAATCCCCAGCAAAAGAGAGAAAGAAAGAAAAAGAGAAAGGGAGAGAGAGAGAGGAAGAGAGAGAGGAAGAGAGAGAGGAAGGAAGGAAGGAAGGAAGGAAGGAAGGAAGGAAGGAAGGAAGGAAGGAAGGAAGGAAGGAAGAAAGGAAGGAAGGAAGGAAGGAAAGAAGGAAGGAAGAAAGGGAGGGAGGGGGGAGGGAGGGAGGGAGGCCATTCAAGGGCATACCTACAGTGACCTACTTCTTTCAAGGAAGTCCCACATCCTCCAGTTTTCATGACCTCCCAAGAGTCCACTCAATTATGAACCCATCAATGAATTAACCCACTGATGAGATCAGAGCTCTCCCAAAAGTCCCCATCTGAACACTGCTGCATTAGAGACCAAACCTTATAACATAAGCCTTTGGGAGACACTCCAGATCCAACCATAACACACACACACACACACACACACACACACACACACACACACTGCCATGGCCCCAGATCAGTCATCATCTCTCTCCTGGAGGTCCACAGCAGTCCTGAAATAACATATTCTCCAACTCAGCAGTGGGACTCTTTCACTCTTCTGCTGAAATTCATTCAGCAGCTACCCATTCAGCTTACAAAGTCAAGACCAAGCTCCTCAGTGTGGCATGAGGGCCCTTCACAGTCAGGGTTAGGCCCCTGCCCACCACTGCCCCCTGACTTCCTTCCACCTCCCACGGGCATTAAAGGACTCGGTTTTCCTCTAATGCCCCAGTCGGGGCATCTCCACGCCTGTTCACACTGTCCTCTTGGAATGCCCTCCCCACACTGCTGGGTGCTGACCATTTCCCCAAAGCTCTGCTTTGGCACCCCCTCCTCCAGGATGCCTTCCCTGGAGACCTCTCTGCAGGGTGGATTAGGAGACCTCTGGGCAGGTTCAGCCCCTCATTGACTTTCCTTCCTTTGTGTTATTTGCAAAGATCTCGGAGGGGAAGAGGAGGACTCAGACTCCCTCCACCTAGGGCTTTCACCCCATTCAGCTCACTCACTATAGTAGGACGCCCAAGCCCGCTCACTGGCTGGCTGGAGGGGATGGTTCAGCAGAGCTGAGCAGATTCTAGTCAGACAGGCCTGCTTACGGTAGGAGTGTGGGCTCAGGCACACAGTCAGAACAAGCTGTGTCTGTACAGTTTGCCCATATGACACACACACACCTGTCTTCACACGCATCTGTCCTCACATACACTTGCCCTCACACACCTGAGCACATACAAACCTGCACATATATAAACACATGTACACATATGTACACTTGCATGCACACAGCCTGCACCCATCTGATCACTGCTGTGTTTTCAGCTACTGATGAGACTCCTCCAGCAGCCTGGTCACCTCCTGCTCCAGCTTGCTTCACTGAGGCAGATTTAGAGGCTCCCTGTCCAAGCAGAGGACATTACAAGTGCTCCTCTTTGCACAAAACCAGAGCACCAGCTCCATAACTGCACCCACTGCCACCCTTGCTGAGCTGGGGCCCACACTCTCACTGCTGGGCTGGCACCAAACAGCCCTTCTTCCAGCTCCCAGGAAGAGGCCCAAAAGGCCACCAAGTACCTTCACACACCCAGGCCATTTGGACAAATGTGGGGCCTCCCAGCTGATAGTCTCTAACCATGACTGCCAAGACAGGCAGAAAGACCAAGTGAGTCCCCCCAGAAAAGGCAGGTGCTGTGGGGAAGGCCAGGATGACATCTGCTGTCAAGTGCCAACACCCTAGGCACAGGGATCCAGCAGAGGGAGATAAACTTACAACAGAGTAGGGCCAGGTAGGCCCCGTGAGACAGGAGTAGAGGAACAGACCTGCGGCCACTAAGGCCTGATTCTGCCCCAACCCACAAGGTGGCCAGAAACAGTCTTATCACCTGTCATGACCCATATAATGGGAGAAATAACACTGTGGTCACTGGGGGATGAAACAAGGCCTTGCTTGTGCCTGCTCCAAGCCCCACAGGTCACTCAGCTGGCTTTACAGCCCACATGTCAGCAGTCCTCCCCCCTGCGGACACAAAGTCAGGAAGAAGAGAGGAATGGGACCCTCCCGGTGGTCAAAGGACTTTGCCTCTGCCCCTCTCCAGCCCAGGGGAAGAGTCCAGCTTGGCCCTATACACTGCCATCCCTCCCCACAGCACCAGCAAAGTCAGCCTCCACAGCCTGGTGTGGCCTTGCTTCCCCTGAGCCAGGGCATCGCTGACATCAGCTGTCAGTAAGGCTTTGAAGCTCATGACGTGTGGGCCAGACACCATCTCCCCGCGTCTGCCTCAGGCTGCCAGCGGGGGAGTTCCTGGATGGCACACTCAGGATCACCCTGCATGTGACGCCCACAGTGAAGCCCTACAGTGACATGCTTGCCTAAACCAAATGTGACATTCTTAATGACCCACAATGAGGATGCAGCGGGGGAGACTTCAGATACTGTGTGTCACTGAAACAAAGGGAGCAGCTTCCAATCAACATGCTGTCTAAATGCCCAGGCCCAGGGTCCCTATAGACCATGTCAACAAAACAGGAAACCTGTACCTTACCATCTGCAGGTCAGGCTAAGGACAAGACAGAGGGCAGCAGGGTTTGGGTCGTACTGGATGGAAATGCTCCCAGCCCCCAGAGAGACCATCACTGTCCCACACCTCTTGGCCTTCAGTTTAGTAATCATAATCATGTTTCAGCTATCTCTGCAAAGTGATTGCTGTGTGCCAGGCACTGTCTGAGATAGGTAGCTAGAGATGTAGGTATGAGTATTGATATAGGAGTAGGTTAGATAGAGAAGTGGGTGCAAATATAGGTATTAATGATATGTATGTACAGGAATAGGTATAGGTGAGATTAAGGTCTCATACAGGTATAAGAATACATAAAAAAAAGAATAGGTATAAGTATGGATGATATGTAGATATAGGCACAAGTATAAATAAAAACATCTATAGATGTTATAGATTAAGGATAGGGGTAGGTGGGTAGGTAGACAGAGAGACAGAGATAAGACACAGATATAGATGTGCAGAAGTACAGATGCATAGACACAAGCTTATCTTGATCCTCACCATAATCCTATAAGGAGATCAATATTTATTCTCCTTCCACTAATGGAGGAAACATGATCCAAGTGAACCTGGATCGCTCACCAATAGTGGCTTGGGAGCAGGCCCTCCTCAAGGACCTAAGAAGGATCCCTGGAAGAGAAGCCTGGGCCTCCTGCTCTGGATAGCCAAGGATGGAATGAGGCGGTCCCCACAGTTCCATCACCAGGTTCAGTATCTTACCCTCCCATGCATTTTCTCCAGGTTTGGGGAAACCACCATGGGCTTCACAGGATTCCCCTCTTCCTCCCACAAGTGAGGCCACAGGAAACAAGGCAGGGATTGCAGCCTGTCCTCCATAAAGGGCTTCTCCAGGAAGGAAATGTGCCTTTCAGTACTCGGCATATGGTTACAATCCTGGAATGAGGTCCGACAGGCAGGATGAAATCGCAGCCTTGCTGGGCGCTGGCTCTATGACCACGAGAGTTGCCTGCTCCAAACCTCACTTTCTCCACTGTAACACAAGGTTGGCAACAGTACCTGCCCTGAGGTAGAATCTTTCAGGTCTCTATTCAGGGGCTGGCACCCAGCAAATGCCCCATCAGTGTTGATCTTTCCACCAGGACTGGGAAGGAAGCTTGCCACACAGAGAAGAGGGAGAGAAACTGGGGCCTTCGAGACCCATCCTTGAAGAAAGCTCATGGGTTCAACCTCCAATGCCTGGGTTCCTGCAAGGTCTCAGACCCCAGGCCACAGACACAGCCTTGTGGTGTTCACTCCTGTAAGCCATGTTTGTGTAGGTTCTCAGGACCCCAGGCTGGTGGTGGAGACAGACACATGACCACTAGCAGTGCAGCAGGGGCATGGGAAAAGACAGAGGAACAGGAACTGAAAGGCTATGCAGGCTGAGAAGATGAGATCCATAAGGGTGCACCAAACAACCCTGAGGGGCAGAAGTAGCTGGAATGCCTGGGCATGGGAGATCCTGGGGGACAGGGTTGCAGCAAAGGATGAAGGAAGCAGGACCAGAGAGAAAGGGGACTTGCCATATGAGAAGCTTGAATTACGAAGGTCACCAAATTGCCCACCACATCCCTGAAGGATTGTGAGCTCCTCTGGGTCAGGTCACTGACAATTCATACCTAACTGAAAACTGTATGCCCACCCAAAGCAGGAAACAATCAAGCAAGGGCCCTGAACACTGTGCCTGGCCCAGTAAATGATCGATCAATTTAAGGAAGCTGCTGCTATTTTTTATTTATTTATTTATTTATTTATTTATTTATTTATTTATTTTTACCAAATGCCTTTTGAAACAGAGAGAAAAAATGAAAGTGAACCATTGCACAGTGCTTTGACTCAAAAGGACTCAAGATGCCAGAACCAAAGAAGAGCAGTGCATGAGGTTCTTGATTCTGAGGTCAAGTGCATCGGCCCTTGCTTCCCAGTCCCTGATCATGCCCAGCTATGCCATCAGAGAGCTGGCCGTCCCCTTCCACAGATCCCACCCAGAGCAGGGTGATGACAGGTCCTGATTTCTCCAGCACAGCCCAGTTGACCCTATCATTTAGCATAATTATTGCCAGCATCACCTTTCACTGTAAAAGCTTTTTGTAGTTTGGATGGCATCTCTGAGCCATGTGCTTTCAGCTCTGAGTTCCTGCTGTCCTGGGATTTCTTGAGGTTTTCTAGACACCCAAGTTGGAAGGTGGCTACAATCAAGACCTAAAGAAAATGTGCCCACAATGCCTAGAAAATCCCTCCTTCATCAATAAGGATTCTCCTCCTCCAGCTCCACATGCTCCAGGCAGGTCCTGGGCCACCCCCCACCACCACTTCAGCAGCCCAGCCCTGCATTCTTCTGCCTCCACCAAAAGCACTTGTTGCTAATTCATACCATCACCTCCTGAGCGGGGAGGGAGGCACCTGTGGCTATGCTCACAGCAGCCCAAAGATGTTCTACCTTCAGACCACACGGCTGAACCCAACTCTGTGCACACAAGAGTTGAGGGAGGGACCCTCACTTCTGACCTCAGCTGCATTCATCGGTCAAAATCCTACTGCTGATGCACCCACTCATCATACCAGAACCAAGTTCAGTGGCAAATGCCAAGAGACTCCATGTCTCCTCAACAGTAACGTCTCAGCTGAAATAACCTGGCATGGCTAACAAGAACATGCTCAAGGAGACCAAGAGAGCCCATTGTCCCCAGGTAGGACTTTACAAGGACAATAATGGCACCAGTTATTGAAGAGCCTGAGCCAGAGAGGTGGTTTCCTCTGGCAATGATGCACCCAACACATGGATATTCTATGCAGAGGTGAGGCTGCTACAGAGCAATCACACTGTTATTCTAGAATGTGATCAACATCAGTTTTCAATGGACTCTGAAACAAGGCAGAATTTATGAGGGCCAAGAAGTTCTGTTACACTGCCCCCATGGCCTCTCCAGTGCCCTCTGGGACAGGAGCCTTTTAGCTGTGTTGATGCCTCCTCAAAATGGCAGCTTAGTCCTCAGGTTCCCTCTCAAACTTCACTGCAACCATTACCACCCTGAGTCCCAAAGTGCCAGTACACAAGTTGCCATGTAACATCCATCTGACATCAGGTGCCCTTCTCTGGGCACCTCTGATGGGCTCTGCCATTCTCATATGCACAGCAGACAGGGCGGGCACCAAGACATCCAGACAGGTACGGGGTGAAGGACGCAGCAGGCAGTGGCCCTGCCCAGCAACCTGGTGCTCAGCCACCCGCCCATTCAGCACATACAATGGCCCTACACCCACTCACTCTACTGCATCAGCTCAGGCTTCTGTGCAGACGAAGATATGCAGGGACACCACTGCTCTGACCTCTGCAGCTCTTCTCTCACAGTTCTTCTCAAGAACCCCAAACTTGAGAAGTGGGCTCAGAAGATCTGTGTCCCTCAAAGGGTACAGGCTGACAGATGGGCCCACCATGCTAACTGGGAGCAATGCTCAAATGAAGCCCAAAGCATCTTCACCTTTCAGTGTCTGGTGAAGACCAACCAATGCCCAGGAAAATGGACCCAGTCATGAAAAGTAGACAAAGGAAGGTTTGTGAGGCCCCTGCTGGCAAATAATCACTCATATCATATTCCTAATTGTGAATTCCTAACAAAAACATCAGTGAGATGAAACATCCATTATTTAAGATCCCTTTAGGTCCCTTTGCTACCCTTAGTGATTCAGCACAGGCCAAATGGAGCCCTCCTACCCAGCCTCTTCCACCCCTACTCCATGGGATCCAGGATGCTGCTTCTCAAGGTCCAGAGCCCACGGCCCACCCACTCTTCTAATTATTTCTGGCTTAATCTTTTTTAAATGGCTCTGATACCCCAGTTCCCTGCTTACCAAGCTGGAAGGGTTCTTGGGGGACCATCCACTGATCTGGCCTGGCTTACCTCCCACTCTCAATTTTCTTTTGCAGAACTTTCCACCTCTGCTCCTGTGACTGTTCCTGGAACTTCTGTTGGTCTGGTTCACTGCCCTACTCAGAGGTGGCCCAGCCCTACCAGTATGTTCCACCCTGACTAGTTCAGGGATGAACTGGTGACCCACACTGGGCTAACCCAATATCACTGGAGCTTCTGCTGGAACTTTCCAAACAGAGACTCTCATACCTGAGACTACAGATACCAACAACCAAATAAGCTGGAGTTCTGGCAGTCATCTTTGTCCTCAGGTAGGGAGGGCATTCCTAAACCAATCAAGAAGATCAAGAAAGAGAAAGAAAGAACAAGAGGTTTTGTGTTTATAAGTAACTGCTAGATCTAGTCAAGTCTGAAGCTAGACATATCCATGGACCACCTCGTCACATAAGCTTAAAAAAAATGATCTTCACTTAAACCAGTTTAACTTGGATTTTTCCACTTCCAATCAAGAGTACTGATTAGTACAGCTCTCTACGCCACAAAGAGAAGTGGACTTAATGATAGATAATCAAATATTGTCTAAGAATTTGATGCCTGATAAAATGAAGCGGAGCTGAAAATTGAGAGGCAATGCCATACTCCCACTGATGCTCCCCAGGGAGGGGACATCCAAGCTGTCCCTTCAAGGACATTCCAGGCAAGGGAACAGCAAAGACAATGCATGAAAAATCACAATGTGTTCACGGAAGTAGAAAGTGTATAGCAAGGGGCAGTTGTAGGAGGCCGAATAGGATCCTGGGGTAGAAGATGAAGTGAAGGCCTTTTTTTATCTGCTAATGAACTTACACTTTATTTCATAGGCAATCAAGAGGGAACATGCCCACAGGCCACACTGCATCCTGCTGCCCAGGCCAGAGAGAGTGGTTTTGGAGAGGAAATAACCCAGGGTAAGCAGTAAGTCCAATTCCCAGGCCCTGCAAAACTCAAAGGGAGAAGCAGAAAAGATTTCCAGTCCCGAGAGTTTTATAAGCCTGAGGTAGACTGTAAAAATCACAGGAGTCACTGTTGCTCTGCTTCCAGGGCTTAAAGCCCATCTAGAGTTTGGTCATGCTGGGCCATGGGCACAAGGCTCAGTGATAAAGCAGAGAGAGGCAGTGGCAGGAGGGCCCCCAGGTCCACAGAGCACACAGCAAGTTAGGGCGGAAGGAGTGGAGAACCCAGGTCTTCCAGTACCAGATCCCACAGACTCCACACTCCTGGCCTTCAGAAACTGGACAGGGGAGGTGAAGCTGGGGAGCCCAAACAAAGCAGGATGGAGTCATTCCAGAAAAGGGACACAGTCGGAAGGCTCTCATCAGAGGCTGTGGGGGGAGAGGGGGACCCCACTTCCCCACGCAGCAGTCTTCTCAGCATGGGCCTTGCAGGAACTGCCCTCCTGGGTGAAGAGCTGCTCTTGGCTACTGCCCCCCTCCACCTTATGATAATTCCAACTGGCACATGGATCACACTGTGCCTTACCCCACCAGAGCTCCATGAGTATAAGGACCACACCCAGCTCATCCCCAAAGCCAAAGCAAAGAGTCAATAAACACTGTGCCCTGAGCCCACAACACAAAGACACAGCTAGAGGCCAAATCCTGGTCTAAGGGAAGTTGGCAGCACACAGTCCTGATGGAGGGTTGATCATTCCCATCTAAGAGCAAGCGCCCAGCCAGGGCCCCACAAACAGGACCACCAAAGTGGGCCTGGCCCCCAGGTCATCACCTGTTCCCCTCCTTCATTGTAATTGCCATCTAGTGTCTGGGGCTGCCCCCAACCTAGAAATCTGAGCAGAGAGGAAGGTTGCAGGGCCACCTGCACAGATACCCCTAGGTGGGCAGGCCCAGGGGAAGTAGGGGCTGCAGGCTTGTATAAAGAGGCCAGTTGACCTCCTACACAGACTCAGGGAACCTGCCCCCAGGAAGGAGCCACAAAGTCACCATACCCTCCACTCTGACCCCACCCCACTGTGGTGAAGGCGCCCCCCTCCAATCAGGCTCCAAGTGCAGGAAGGCTCCTCAGCTCCATTTTAAGAGTTCATTAGGACTGACATCAGCCGAGATGCATAAGGTGACACAGTGACAGGGAAAATGGATTCCTGTGTCGCCCTGAAGCCACATGCCCCAGGGAAGCATCACCATCGGGGGAAAGAAAGACTCAGATCTCAGGAACAGCAGCTCCTTTCCATCTGTTGGTAAACTGGAGTGGACAGCTCAAGGAAATGTGTCGGCCCCGGGTGCCTCCTCTGAGTCCCACAAGCAATCAGAGATCTGCCCCTGGGGCCCGGAGAAGCCCACTGTGTCAGCCTTCCTTCACCCCACCTTCCTCCCTATCCTCAGGGACAAGGCCCCTCTGAGTGTGCAATAGAGGTGAACGTGTGAGTGCTGGCGGGTGGGTGGGAGTGCACCGTGGGGAGACGTGTGCCTGAGTGTGCAGGTGCAGATATGTGAGAGTATGGAGTAGGGGTGTGTGAGTGTGAGTCGAGTGTGTGTAGAGAGGTGGATGCAGAGGGGATGGATGGGCTCTCATGGCAAGGAAGTAGACAGGGCCAGGACTCAGAAAAACCACAGACCTTAAAGCCTCAGAGGCCTCTGCTGCCAGCCTAGGCCTCCCATTTGTTGTGCAGCCCAGAACTCTGTCCAGTGCCCAGATGTGCATGTGATGCCTCTTCCTATCCCATGTGCTTCTGTCTGTTGCTGTGAGACTGTCCCAAGGCCTCCAAGAGCCCTGCCTCTCCTCCACGCTTGCCATCTTCCCTCCAGAGCCCAGCAGGTTCCCAGGGGCCACACACACTAACAACACGTGGGGAGAAGGTGCAGTTGCCCCTCCCCTTATTGTGCCCAGCCTGGGAGTGGTGGAAGAACCCCCACCACAAAGCCCCAGAAGAACTTCTTGCCAGCAAGGCCCCAGGGATCAGGGTGGCCATAAAAGAAGAGCCATTCGATTTGATTACTTGGCTCGGCCCAACAGAGCCATTTACATGTTAAAGGCGTTTTTCTTTTATTATTATTCTGCATATTATATTTCCAACAAAACCCCAAACCAATGCTCAGAGCAAACCCTTGTATATTCACAAAGCAATCTGGTTTCCAGACCCAGGCCTGGGTACAGGAGTGAGGACCCCAGGTGCTGACCTGCATGAGCATCAGGCTCAGCATCAGGAAGATGCTGCTCTCAGAGGAGGAGTATTATCCTGGGCCACCAGAAGGTAGGCGACCATGCGGTGGAGTGGAAGGCATTCATTCACTCATCACTCAGCCATCCTATAACCACCATCCGCACTCACTCTGGTTCAAGCACGAGCTGGGTGCCATTCTCACTGGACAAAGACCTCTGCAGTCTTGCAGTTAATGTCCTAGTTGAATGTTTTTTAAAAAATGCCTGATAAATGAAGAGCAAAAATAAAAAACAACTTATTTCAAGTCAATTTTTAAAAATCCAATAAAGTCAAATATTTTAAAGTCAGTAAAAAAAAAATGACTCAGTAGATGAAAGAATATATAAGTAGGTGATCATTGCAGATAAAACTAAATTGGGGAAGGGGGGGTCACAAGAACCAGGGTAGGGGCAAAGAGGATTAGTGAAAGGAAATCAGGAAAGCCTCAGTGAAGAGGTACAGAGAAAGACGCAAGGCGGAAAGGGAAGCACCGCAGGGAGCTGAGATCGGGGAGGGACGTGGGGCAGCATTCAGAGAAGAGGCACAGCTGGTGCTGAGGAGAGTCAGGAGCAGCATGGCTGAAAGCAGAGGGCCCAGAAAGTGGGCAGGGCTGAGGCTGGTCTCACAGGTCATGGTGGCAACAGACAGGACTCCAGCTGTGAGGATCTTAACCAGAGGAGTGTCAGATATGAGTTAAACTACATTCATCTTACTTTGGTGCCATCATGAGAACAGATCAAGGGGGCAAAGGGCAGAAGCAGGCACACCTGTTAGGAGGCTGATCCAATAACCAGGGTGAAAGATAATGGTGGGTCAATCCAGAGCCACAGCCATGGTATGTGAGGTAAGCTGGAAGGATGGGCTTCTGCAGGGCTGGAGAAAAGACAGGAGTGCAGGATTTCTGGGTGTTAGGCCTTAGCACCCAGAAGCAGGCACAGAGGGAAAAGACTCAGGAGACCTCACTTGGGCTGACAAACTAGGCTTGTTGGGCACATGCTTGTTTGAGAAGCCTGTCAGTCACCCAAGAGGAGAAGACAGATGGACTATCTGAAGTGGGTGGCAGAGGCCAGCTAAAGCATGCTCTGTTCAAGTCCTGGGTGTGTGGGTGATCTATTAAGGTATGAAAATGGCCAAAGTCACCAAGGAAACAAGTGTCACTGTAGAAGAGATCTTCCATGTCTGAGCAATGGATCATTCCAATGTTCAGAGGTTGGAGATGAAAAGGACCCAGCAAAAGAACTGCACAGAAGTACCCACCAGAGGACTGGCAGCAAGAAACTTGCTGCCTCAAAACCCAGAGGAAAAAAAGGGATGGGGCAGGTCAGAGGAGGGCTGAGAATGGACCACTGGACCAACCCACATGGAAGTCATCTGGACACTGATAGGACTGCAGTGGGCTCAGGAGCAAAAGGAGAGAAGGCATTGAATACAGAGGCCCCATCATTCTTTCAGGGAGCTTTGCTATAAAAGGAGGGGGTAAATAAAGCAGTAACTACAGAGGAATTGGGTTAAGTACAGGATTGCTTAAGACAAGAGTTATTGCAATGTACTTGTAGCCCAAGGAAATAATCTAGTAAGAAAAAAAAACTCAATGATGAAAGCAAGGAGGAGAGAATTGCTAGGGTAATGACCTCAAGCAAGCAAGAGGGAACAGGTGGAATATAGTACCAAAGGACAGGGGTTGCCTCTGACAGGACATTAGACAAATCAACAGGATCCAGAGTGTTGTCTAGGGCACAGACAGGTGGGCAGCCTGGTGTGGTGGTAGAGAATGAGAAAGTTCCCTGCTGTCACATTCTCTATTCCCAATGGAATGTATGAGGAAAAACTTCTGCTGCTAGTTGTGGTGGGGTGCTGGAGATTTGAAGAGAGATGATCAAAGGAAATGGATAGTGAATGGACTGAAGAAATACAATATGGCAGCCAAGACTGGGCAGCACGGATGTTTGTTTCTCTCTACTAACAGTGAATGTTGGGTTTTTGCCCACTGCTAATGTGAGTCACACCTGTCTTGTTCATCTCTATCCCTAGTACCTAACAACATTCTACAGATGCTCAACAAGCATTTGAGAAAAAGAATGATCAGGGAGGGAGACACGCCAATCTCATGTACCTTGTGGACACCTGGCACCAGAGCCAAAGGGATCTGGAAGGCTTGCTGTTCATTTGCACCATGGAGGGGCATTTCCACCAGTCAAGTCAAAAGTCACCTCACCCATTTCTCCTGCAGACAATGTTCCAACCTCCTTGCTCCTCCTGTTGCCAGGGAGACTTGCAACAGGATTGGCAAAGCCCTTGGCAAGCCCTACTGGGAAGCAGCCAGTCTCCCCCCAAAGCCTGCTCCACAAGCCCTGAGTTAATCACAGCGGCTTCCACACCATGGCCAGCGGCCAAAGCTCATCTCCAACATCCTCATACACTCCTCAGGACGCCTGAGAACCAGCGTTCAGTCCCCATGGCTCTCTATTTAATGAGACCATCAGCAAAACTCTGCAGCAAGAAGGAAAATGATTATGATATGACATAAGAGAAGCCACAGGATGCAAAACGGATTGCCACTGCGGTTACAGCTGTGCCTGATGTCTGTCTGCAGACAAGTTCTAGAAGGAATCACAGAAAAACTAAAACCTTTTGCTTGTTAAGATGCCTAGATTGTGGGTTACTTCTCTGTTTCCTTTTTGAATTCTGCAATCATTGTTGCCATTTTGGTTATACAATGCATAAGAAGTATAACTTTCAAAAATTAATTGTTCTATCACAGGTGGAGTATCCCTTATCTGAAATGCTTGGGATCAGAAGTGATTTGGATTTTAGATTTTATCAGATTTGGGAATATTTTCATATACATAGGAAGATATCCTGGTATACAGCACAAGTCTAAACATGATATTCATTTGGGTTTCATATACACCTTGTACATGCTACGTCTGAAGGTAATTTATATATTAGTTTTAATAATTTCATGCATGAAACAAGCTTTCGTGGTGTGGGATTTTCCACTTGTGGCATTACATCTCTGATAAAAAAAAAGTTCCAGATTTTGGAGCATTTCAGATTTCGAATTTTTGAATAAGGGATGCTCAACCTGTACTATATCCTAGACAGGCAAAAAATACAGCATGAAATGAGCAAGGAGATCTCACAGAGGCAACAAAGAGTATCACTGCTCAGGAAGAAACTTCACTAAAGATGTGTATGACCTACATAAAAAAACCACTAAGCTTTATAGGGAGTTATAAAAGATGCTTTGAATAAATAGAGAAAATAACTGTTCCCAGATGGGAAGACTTTGTTATAAAGATGACAATTTTCCCAAAAGTTAATTTATAAATTTAATTCAATCCTACTCAAAATCTCAAAAGAATTTCTTTAAGGAATCATTCTAAAATCATCTTGAAAATAAACAGATGAGAATATTAACTAAAATTCTAAGAAGGAAAAGGAATTCAAGAAAAATAGATACAAAAAAAATATTATAAAGCAATAACAATTAAGGTACTGAAGAACAGGCACAAAAATAGAAATTAGGTTCAGAATAAAATATCCAGAAATAGACCTAATTACACACAAGAATTTAATGTATTACAAAGTAGGCATCAACAAACAATGGGAAAAGGAATTCTTGATTAATTAATTATGCTGGCAGTTTTGAGGAAACCTGATTAATTCAGACACACACTTATATCACACACCAGATAATAAACTCTAGAAAGATTAAAGGGTCAAACAGAGAAGTCAAATGAAAGAAAAACCTATCCAAAACCAGAAGGAAATAAATGTCTGTTCTTTGGGAGGAGTTGCAGTTACCTTTCAAATCCCATACTGGTAAAATATAAAGTCCAAAAGTAAATAACAGATTCAACAATATAAAAAGTACAAAAGCTTTGTAGGAAAGAAAACACAATTAAAAATAGTCCATGAAAAATATTTGTAGCAATGTGTAGGCAGAGTGTTGATGACTCTATAATATAAAGAGTTCACACAAATCCTTAAGAAAAACCTCAAGAATCCAACAAATGAATGAACTGAACGGAATATCTATCCATGAGGTGAAGTCTAGTAAACACATACACAAAAAAGGCCACATCTCTCTGGAAATCAAAGGGGAAGTCATTTCACATCTATTAAAATAGCAAAACAAACAAACAAAAAAAAGATTTGAGATTACAACATCTAATGTTTGTCAAGTTACAATAAAACTGATCTTCTCACACACTGTCAGATCCAAATGATCCTTTTTGAAAATAATTCGGAATTATCATTGCAAAAACAATAAAAATGCCCATACTCTTTGACACAATCATCTCACTTTTTCTGAGAAAATAATTCATTGGAAGGAAAGGGCTACTTCAAGGAGATGTTCGTCATTGCATGATTTATAATACTCAGGAATGCAAAACAATCTCAACCTCTTATGAAAGGGGATGTTTAAATAAATTAGAGAACATCAACTTAATGACCAATTTATGCAACCATTGAAATGATAATTATGAAAACTCTGTAGCAACAGCTAAAAATGTTTACAGTATAATAAAGAAAGCCGTAACCAAAAACTGTAGTTGTGCTGTGATTAAAAATATGCCTGTGGACCAAGGACTGGAAAGGAATACAGAAAATGAAAATAGAATTGTGAGGTCTAGTCAATTATCTCCATTCCAGTGGAACAGCACTTCTGTGTATTGAAAAAAAAAAAAAAAAAAAAAAAAACTCTCTTTGGCTATGCAGTCAGCCCCACCTGATACTGTTCCTTAGCTGCAGAAACCCCATGTTGGGGGCTGCAGGGTCATGAGCAGCCAGCCCCTGGCCATTCTCAGCCAGGACCCAGTACCCTCCCCAGGACAGTCTGCCAGATGCTGTGCTTCCTGTGGGAAGCCTAAAATGCCCTCTCCTCCTCCCTGGAAAACTCCTCATCTTTCAGGACTCATGCCAGAGTTGAACATGCTCCAGGAGACTTCCTCGCCTCCTTCACTGTACCTTGTACAAACTCCACCATCACAGCACCTATGACTCTCCCTGACAGAGGTGCCAGCTTGTCTGTGTCCTGCTCCAGCCTGGGGGACCCCTCGAGGGCAGTGATTCTGTCCAGTTTGCTTTTAGAGGTCCAGCACTGAGCTCCTGCCCAGTACAGAGAGCACATCAATAAAGATTTGTTCACACATCATTGGACTCCAACTTTCTGCCAAATCCCGGATGGACATGGAAAAGAACAATAGGACTGCATCCCTGCCTTCTAGAACTAGGACTAGATGGAATGGAAAGGCAGCTCACATGCATGAAGCCCTGTGGGATAGTAGCCATACTTTCTCCCACTCCATCCCCATCTGACCCTTTACAGGGCAAACTATCATCTCCTCCACTTTGCCCTAATGAGCTCAGAGAGGTAAAGTCACACACACAGTCAGCAGGGTGAACACAAATCTGTTGGATCCAAGGCTCTGCTTTTTCCCTACAACCTCATTGTGTCTGTCTGGTTCACATGGTCCCTGCAGGACAAGGACTGGCTTTCCATGTGAGCATTAAGAATGCAATAACACTTTGCTAAAGCGGATTGTGAGGGCTTAGCAGAAAGCCAGCAGAAAATCCAGGGCTTGTCCCTGCCCCACCAATGCCCACGCAAAGTCAGAGGCTACCAACCACACTCCCTGCCCCAAAAAAGTCTCTGCTTCCCATTGACATTCTCACTGCATCAATAGCCACCAGACTGGACACCAAATAAATCCATGAACTGAAGGAGATCTTGAGGATGCCGAAATGCCTACGCTGCTGACCACCTTGTGGTACAGCTCTTGGAGCTCCTGCCTGGACCTGGTTACATGAAGTATGACCTGAGTTAAACAATTTCCCTCCAAAAACTCACATCCACGCAAACCTCAGAATGTGACCTTATACAGAAAGAAAATATTTGCAGATGTTGTTACATCTACAACATGAGATCATACTGGACTAAGATGGGCTCTAAATCCAGTGCCTGATGTACTTATGAGAAGAGAAGAGAACACACAGAAACACATAGAAGGAAGAAGTTCATGTGAAGGTAAAGGCAGAGACTGAGGGATGCATCTAAAAGCCAAGGAATGCTAAGGAACACCAGAAGTCACCAGATGCCAGGAAGAAGCAAGTAAAGATTGCTCCCAAATTGGGGGAAGATAAAGTCTGTGCTATGGTAAGATACCCAGTACTCAATAATGGGATGTGACAGGTCTAGGAAACTAAACATTATACCTAGAAAGAGGCTTTCCTTATCCATGGTTTCTCTTTCTGAGGTTTCAGTTACCAGTGGCAAGGATATTAAATATTATAAAGATATTAAATGGAAAATTTCAGAAATAAATATTAGTACATTTTAATTTGCATACCATTTAAATTGCATACTGTTCTGTGTAGCATGATAAAAACTCACACTGTCCAAACCAGATGTGAATAATCCCTTTGTTCCCTGTATCCACACTGTATATGCTACCCACCCATTAGTTACTTGGTTGTCATATCAATTATTAGGTCAATTGTCCCTGTATTGCTGTTCTTCAGTCTGAATAACCCCTATTGTAGTTTAAAATGGCCCCTAAATGCAAAAGTAGTGAGTCTGGCAATTTGCACATGCCAAAGGAAAGTCATAAATTATCATAATGATGACACAAAGACAGTAAGGATAATAAGATATTTTGAGAGTGAGAAAGAGAAACCACATTCACATAACTTTTATTACAGTATATTGTTTTAATTGTTATACTTTACTATTATGGTTTGGATATGAGGTATCCCCCAAAAGCTCACATGTAAGACAATGCAAGAGGGTTCAGAGTGGAAATAATTGGGTTGGGAGAACCTTAATTCAATCAGTGAACTAAACCCCTGACGGGATTAATTGAGTGGTAATTGAAGGCAGGCAGGCTGTGGCTGGAGGAGGTGGGCATTAGGAGTAAGGCTTTGGAGTATGTATTTGTATCTGGCAAGTAGAGTCAGTCTCTCTCTCTCTCTCTCTCTCTCTCTCTCTCTCTCTCTCTCTCTCTCTCCTTCCTGTTCATTATGTGAGCCACTTCCCTCTGCCACACTCTCCTGCCATGATGTTCTGCCTCACCTCAAACCCCAAAGAATGGAGCCAGCTTTATATGGACTAAGACCTTTGAAATGTGAGCCCTCAAATAAACTTTGCCTCCTCTACAATTGTTCTGGTTAGATCCTTTAGTCACAGCAGCGAAAGAGCTGACTAAAACAGTTGTTAATCTCTTACTACGCATCATTTATAAATTAAACTTTATCACAGGCATTTATGTACAAGGGAAAAAACATACTATATATGGGGTTCAGTACTTTTTGTGGTTTCAGGCAACTGGTGATCTTGGAACATATCCCCTAGGGATAAAGGGGGACCACTGTATGGAATTAATTGCCTGGCACCTCCACCCTCATAACCTGGCCCACCCCTAGGGACCACACAGACAGCCTCTCCAGTGTCCCACCAGACCCATCAAACACTTACAAATGGGGTAGAGCCCTCTGAGCCCTGACACTCCAAGAATAGCATTCTCTTGGGCCTTATCCAAATGGAGCCAGCTGATCCCACTCTACCTGGAGAATGGACTGAGTCCACAGTATGGCCCAGGGAGCTGGGACCAGGAAGAAAAGTTGATAGAAGACAGACCTGGCATGAAGGGCAGTGTGGAGAGCAGGTGAGCAGGAGTGTTCAAGGCAGAAAGACAGGGTTCAAGTCCTACCTCTATCATCTGCCAGCTGGGAAGTCTTGAAGACGCCCCCAAACTGAGTGATGACGTGGGAGTGGGGAGTATGTGATGCCAGTTACCCTCTATTGCTAATCCATATCCAGGCCTTGAACAATTCTCCTGCCCTCCAAGGAAGGCTAAGGAAATAAACACTTATTTGAGAAGTAAAATAACCTCCCCCACACAAAGGAGCAGAAAAGAGAGAGATGACCCAGTCACCATGGAGACCGAGCCACAGGTCACAGGCAACTCAGAGGTATGCTGCCTGTAACCCAGGGGCTTCAATGTCCCACCTTAGACCTGCCTCAGGGCCCTGGCACACCCTGGCCCAGGGTGGCTCATTGACTTTCTGCTTGAGGTTGCACTGATGAAAAGTCCAAAATCAATCAGATCCATCTATCTCTCTTTGCCACTGACACCCTTCATTTCCGTTCATTTTCCTTCCTGTTGTGCTAATGGTGTGTAGCTAAGCCACAGCATAAAAGAAGATATAAAATTATACAGCATTATCTTTCCCCTGAGCCTGCACACATGTGCTTTCTCTCCAGCTCTGCTGGCTCTCAAAATGGGAGCAGGCTCACAGTTCGCCCAGACCTATACCCACTTGTCAGGGGCTCACCATCCAGCATAAGGATCCCCCAGACACAAAGCACCATTCCAACCTTGTATCCCAACCTTCCCAAGGAAAGGAGCAGCAGGGACCCAAGAGACCTTGGAAGAAGAGAGCCAACACACTCAGCCCTTGCCTCTAAGCAGTGTTTGCCTGAACCATTGTCACCACTGGTCCCACTAGTTGACAGGCAGCACTGGTAACAGACCCCAGCATCCCCTTTTCCAATTGGTCTCTTTACCTTTTTTAAGGCCCCGGTATTGTTCAGCAAAGCAGATGTTCACAGCCCTTAGATAGCAGCTCTTCTGATTTGAGAGCAAAGATATTTCTGGGGTCTTAGGTGATTCTGGACCTGAAGAAGCCTCTTAAGCCCTACTCCCCAAAATAGAGACACAGGTGATGGTTTACTGCCTGTCTCACAGGTCACCCGGACAGGCCCCCACTCCACTTCCTGTGCTCCTTGGCTCCTGGGCCACACTTGTTTCCCAGCTGAAAGCCTCCTATTATGGTTTAAGTGTGAGGCATCCCCCAGAAGCTCATGGGTGAGACAATGCAAGAAGGTTTAGAGGTAAAATGATTGGGTTGTGAGAGCCTTAACCTAATCAGTGTGTTAATCCCCTCACAGGAATAAACTGAGTGTTGACCGTAGGAAGGTAAGGTGTGGCTAGAAGACAGGGATCACCAGGGGTGTGCCTTTGGGGTATGTATCTTTTATCCCTGGTAAGGGGAGTCTGTCTCTCTCTGCTTCCTAGTGTGACATCTTGAGTTGCTTTCCTCCAACACACCCTTCCACCATGATGTTCAGCCTCACCTTGAGCCCCAAGGAATGGAGCCAGCAGTCTATGAACTGAGACCTCTGACACTGTGAGCTACAAAAAAATTTTTCCTCCTCTATGTCATTCTTCTCAGGTCTTTTGGTCACAGCAGTGAAAAAAAAACTAAAATACCTCCCTTCTTTGGCACAGCTCCCTTCTTTAGACCACATCCAGGTGGGATCCCTGTGGGTTCTGGCCCAGTCTGGTAGGTCAATACTGACCACAAAGAGAAGTTCCTCCTGGTAACTCACTTCACTGGGTGAGTGCACCTCCTTGGAAGTTACTCCTACAGATAGAGGCAATGGCCCTTCCCCAGCAAGAGTGCTTCTGTAAGTAAGAAGATAGGAACAGCATGGAACCAGGGACATCTCTGATGTCCCTTGAAGGTGTGAGATGCACTCTGAGGTGTCTTCAGTGAGTGAAAACTTCTAACACCCCTTTGAGAATCTGATGCAACCAATGAATCCTTTATCCTCCTCCCCAAAATGTATATTCCCACATCCAACACAGTATCTACTACAGTCCAAAGTAGTCAAGGATGTTCACAAATGAGGACTTGATGCCCAATTATGAATCAACTGAAAAAATTTTGATGTGCACCTTGATATTATGCAATACAAAACAAATGGTGCCCCCAATCATGTATTCACATTCACAAATGTCTTAACCTGGGTCACACTTGCTCCAACCCAACTTCCAGATTATAGGCAATACAGGGGATGGAAGAACACATTAAATGATGCCAAGAGGAAGCAAATGGCTAGAATCAGTAAGTGGAACATTCTACAGAACAATTGGTCACACTGTACAAGCCAATATCATGGGAAAGAAAGGGGATGGGAGAGATCGTTCCAGACCTCTGTTACTCAAAGTATATTTCATGGGCCACCAGCTGCAGCATCACTTAAGAGTGTTAGAAATGCAGAATTCTCAAGCCCCAAATCAGTGTTGTATCAAGACCTTCCATTTACTTATGTGCACACACAAAAGTCTCACATGTACTAGTCTAAATAAAAAAGGAGAAAAAATAAGCCAGTCACAATGAACTGCCTTGGACTGAATTCCAACTTGAAAAATCAGCTATAAGAGATATTTGAGGGAACTAGGAAAATATGGATATGGATTGTGTTAGATTATATTATACTGCTAGTTATGATATGTAGGAAAATGTTCTTTAAATTTTAGGAATGCATAGTTAGGGACAGTAATCCCAAGAACCTCAGTAGGTGCCTGAAATTGTACACAGTACTGAACACTATATGTACCATATTTTTCTAATACATTCATATCTATGACAAAGTTTAACTTATAAATTAGGCACAGTAAGAGGTTAAAACCAATAATTTGTCACAGTGGTACATGCTTGTAATCCCAGCTACTCAGGAAGCTGAGGCAAAAGAACAGGAAGTTGGAGGCCACCCTAGACAACTTAGTGAGCCCCAGTCTCAAAATAAAATTAAAAGGGCTGAGGATGTAACTCAGTGCTCTGTAGAGACCTTGCCAAGAATGTGCAAAGCCCTGGGTTCAATCCCCAGTACTGCAAAACAAAGAAATAAAAACAGTAAATAATAATAAAGTGGAAGAAGTTATATGAATGCCCCCCCAAAATATTTTAATGTACTATACTAACCCTTCTTTTGAAAGGCAACTGAAACCACAGAAAGTTAAAACAGAGATAAGGTGGAACTATTGCATTTAGGAGTGACATGTCTTAATGTTTGTAATTTACTTTAAATACTCCAACCAAAATAAATAGATAAAGCAGACACATAGCAAAATGTTAACAAGAGTCAAATCCAGATGATGGGTATGTAGTACACAGGTTGAGTATCCCCCATCTGAAATGCTCAGAACCAGAAGTGACCCCAATTCTGTATTTCATCAGATTTTGGAGTATCCATATATATAAAATGAGATACCTTGGGAATGAGACCCAGGTCTAAACACAAAATTCATTTATGTTTCAAAAATACACACATAGCCTGAAGGAAATTTTATACAATATATTTACTTATTTTGTGTATGAAACAGATTCTCATGGTTTAGAATTTTCTACTTATGGGTCATGTCAGTACTCAAACAGTTTCAGATTTTCCACGTCTTGGATTTTAGGTTCTTAGATTAGGGATGCTCAACCTTTATTAGTCTATTACTTCTATATATGTAGAAAAAATGTTTTATAATAAAAATTACAAATAAAAGGAAATGATTTTTTACTTCATAAAAAAAGTTTTTCTAAACAAAAATCAGAGTATTACTCAGGTAGGTTTCAGGTCATATTATTTCCCCATTGGTAGGCAATGATGGGGAAGGAGTAGACAAGAGACATACCATCCTTGAGCATCTACTACATACTAAAAAGGAGAGCAGAGGCTGTTCATGTTTTCCTAACTTCTCATCATCTCATGAGACGGTCTTACCCCATTTTACAGAGAAGGGAACTGAGCTGCCTGAAGGAGACATCAAGCATTGTTCCACATCACACAGTCTAGGTTGGGATTTTGGTAACAACTTGAGATCTCTTCAACATACCAGGAAGCCACTAATAAACCTCATCTGAACTCTCCTCTGAGCACCCAGAGGCTGGTAGGACAACGTAAGGATGTTCATCCTGAGCTGTTCCTATCATTGCTTGAGCCTTTCTGGACACTCCCTCCAAGATCTGCCTCTGCAAGTTATCTCCAGGCTTAATTGACCTCACTGCCACTGACCTTTTAAAGACCTAACCAATTTTCCCTTTTTAGTCTCAGTTCATTACTTCTCATTACACTGCCCTTTCCCATCTCCAATGTTTCCTCCCCCTCTGGCAGGGCATCCATGGGCTGTGCCATGGGAAGGTGCAGTATTTAGTACTCTCAACCATTCTGTGTAGGCTGTCAAGCGCCTGGCCCTGGGAAACCACTCCACCACCCTGCTCTGTACCTCCTACCTGTCACACTCAGTGACCTGCTTCAAAATGCACTCTGCTCTTTGGCACCACCCATGCTCTTTCCTGAAGCACCCAAAAGCTGTGTGTTTAAGATGCACCAGGAAGTTGGGTTTAGGGAGGGGGGCAGGAATGGAGGAAGGAAGGAATGTATAGATGGAGGGGAGGGGTGGGAGGGGTGGGAGGGGGTGGGGGGGAAGGGAAAAAATGGCAGAATGAATCAAACAACATTACCCTATGTAAATTTATGATTACACAAATGGTATGCCTTTACGCCATGTACAGAGAAACAACATGTATCCCATTTGTTTACAATAAAAAAAAAACCCAAAGTCAATCAATTTTCTATATATTAGCAACAAACAAATGGAATTTGAAGAAACACATTACCATTTTTTTGAGAATTTAAATATTTTATTTCATTTTCTTTCATTAAAAAAAAAAAAAAAAAAAAAAAGATGCACCAGGAAAAGGCAGTCAGGAGCCAGGGACCTGATTACGAGGAGGCAGACATGGACAGGAAGGATTCCACCCACTTCCTGCCACTGAATTCCTTCCTCATTGTCTCACTTGGCTCCCATGAACCTTGTCCACTGCCCATCCCTGGCTCTGCTGCTGGAGTATTTGACTCCCACCTGCTCCTGGACCCCTGATCAGGATCCAATAGGCACCTGTTAAGCAGAAGTCTGCTTCTGTCTCCTACCTCCAGCCCAGAAGGTGAGGCAGGTGCTAGACAGAGGGCCCCAAAGCCTGAAGGAGAAATTGAGGGTACGCCCCGTGGTTTAGTACTCTGCCTGCTCCTGCCATATCCATGATCTCAGTTAACCTCCAACACTCCTGGAAGACACAAGCTGTTGCCTTCATTTTACAGATGGCAGTATGAAAACTCCAAGAGGGAAGAGGGAACATGTCTCTGCCAGGGAAGTGGGGGAGCAGAGGTTGGAACCCAGGCCGGCAGAATCCAAAGGCTCACTCCTTCTTGGTCAGGGTGTGGATATGTCCCCTCGGATCTAAACATGGGCTAGAGGAGAATCGTGAGGCCCACTGGATGGCACTGCCCCCAACGGGATGGGGTGTTTTTCTGTGTCATTGGCAAGGCTGTTGCCAATTGTGATTAGCTGTTTGGTCAGACACTACAAATGGTCCCCCTACTTACAATGGCTCCACTTAAAATTTTTCAGCTTTACAGTGGACAGAAGTGAAATACACTCAGTGGAAACCATATTTGAATTTTGAACTTGGATCTTTTCTAGTGGTATGTGGTCTAATCCTCTCTGGGAAAATCATGCAGCAGGAGTGAGCCACAGCTCCCAGCCAGCCACTCCATCAAGGAGGGTGAACAGCTGAGACGCTACAGTGCTCTGTGTTTCTAAGCTAGGATGTGTCATAGATGAGGGGTGAAATGCATTTTCTACTTATGCTTTTTGTGACTCACAGTAGGTTTATTGGAATGTAACCCATTGTAAGCGGAGAAGCACCTAGAGTCTGGAAGCAGCCAGGAAGGTATTTTTCAGATGTGATTAACACTTAAACCAGTAGATTCTGAGTAAAGCAGATTATTCTCCATGACGTGGGTAGGTCTTATCCAATCAGCAAAAGGGCTTAAGAGAAAAGAGGAAGAGGGATTTCTGTCCCCAGACTGCTGTGGACTCAAGTCCACACCATCAACTCTCCCAAGTCTCCAACCTGCTGGCCAGTCTGCCAGCCTGCTCTGCAGATTTCAGACTTGACAGTACCCATGATCACATAAGTTAATTCCTTAAAATCAATCAATTAATCAGTCAATATCTATAATCAATAGATTAATCAGTCAATCTCTCTCTCTGTGTGCATGTGTGCACACACTCCCACCCCACTGGTCAGGAGTGCAGGGATGCTGAAAGGTGGCCTACTCTGAGGTTTGTCCCATAAACCTTTCTTTAGTTCTCTTAAAATGACTGCAAGTGACATGGCCAACCATTGATTCTGGTTTTATGATGGTGTAAAACTCAAAGAAAAGAGTTGTTAGTGTATAACCTTGTGACTCTCAGACCCCCTGCCCACCTCTTACTCCCTCATGCCCTAGGAGGCAATAGAGTATCGAATATCCACACCAGAGCCCACAGGAGCAGGGGAAGGGACTCTGCTCACAGAGGTTCCTTAGTTTAGCCTTCCCATGCTGGATGGGGGCCGGGAGGGAGCATTATCTCTCATAAACAACAGGAACTGGGAATTGCAGGAAAGTCCTCCCCTAGAGCCAGAGCATGCAGTTTCCCCTGAGGGTTTCAGAAAGGAGGGTTACACAAGGCCTTGGATCTGAGGAGGAAGGAGGGACTGAAGCTCCCATTGAGTACTTAGTCTCTCATCTTCACAGCAATTCTACAAGGTAGGCAACGCTGTCTCCATTTTACAGCTGAGGAAGCAGAGGCTCAAGGGGTCAAGTCACCAGCCCTCTCCCCCTTCTGAGGGCCTTTGCAACAATACATTTACAAAGGAGTGTTGTGAATGCCAAAGTGCATGTTCCTATGTTTCAGCACAATTCCTTTCACCATATCTTGGGGTTGGGGGATGATCAGTACCCCAACATCTACTCTGACTATATCTGGAAACTTTCTTCCTCAAGTGTCTCCCAGTTGTGGAAAATGATCACTTCAAGTCATGGGGACGAAGAGAAGAGACCCCATGTAGTACCTTTAGGCAAGTCTTTGGGCAGACAAATGGGGTCTGGGCCTCTTCTACAAAAACTGAAGGGAGGAGTTCTTCTCCTATCTTGGGGTCCTAGCATAGGGGTCTCTCATGCTAGAGCCCAAGTCCCAGGTGACCTCCTGCTCTGGACCTGACTCCTATAAGAACTGTGAATGTTAATGAATCCTATTGGCTTCTCTGGGACTTTTTCAAGCCAAGGCCAAATGGAGAGATGGCTCTTTACTCCCTTCACCTCTCAGAGATTGAAAATAGCCCCTAATCACATTGGATACTCCCTAGAGATAAGAGAACAATCTAGAAACTCCAGAGTATAAATGTGTGGCAGCCTGGGCTTAGAAACCAATGTGTATTCAAGATAAGGCCTCCTGCATTGGGCTCGCGTTTCTCCATTCTCTTCCTCCTGACCTTGCCTTCCAGAAGCCAACAGCCAGAGCAATAAAGCAGGTAGAGGTGGAGAAAGAGTGGGAAAAGAAAGAAGGGAAGGAAGTCTGACATTCAGGCTAGAAAACAAGCCCCTCACCCTGAAATACAGGTCTAAAGTCACTGAGAAGCAAGTTGACACAATGAGATCTAAGAATCCTTAAGAATTAAAAGTTCCAGAGAGGGCAGGGCACCCCTGGTGGTCCACAGGCTGAGCCAGATAATTCTGCCATGAAGTGCTTAATATTGGTGCTTCCTGAACTGTCCAGGGTGCGGACCTTACCTGCCAACAGTGTGCATGGACCTGAGCCAGAGAACAGGAGGACCACCATCCTTTTTTCTTTATTTTTTATCCACCTTTGTTGAGATACTATTGGCATACAAAAAGCAGCATACCATAAATGTCTATAATTTTGTGACTTTGGACATATGTATACATCTGCATAAGTATCACTATAGTCCAGGTAATAAATAGAATTAACACTTCTAAAAATGTCCTTGTATCCCTAAAAGATGACAAATAGTGGCAAGGATATGAAGACAAGTGACTATTGCACACTGCTGATTGGATTGTAAATTGGTACAGCTGCTATGGAAAACAGCATGGAGGTTTCTTTAAATACTAAAATAGAACTATTATACAATTCAGCAATCCCACTTCTGGGTATATATTCAAAGAAATTGAAAACAGTATGATGAAGAGATATTTGCATTCCAAGTTCATTGCATCATTACTCACAATGGTGAAGATATGCAAACAATGTAAGTGTCCATCAACAGGGGAATGGATAAAGAAAATGCAATATATATATATATATATATACACAATGGAATATTATCTAGCCTTTAAAAAGGAGAAAATCTTGCCATCTGTAGCAACATGAATGAAGCTAGAGAATATTATATTTGGTGAATTCAGATATGGAGACAAGATATACTGCATGATCTCACTTATATGTGGATCTGAAGAAATCAAACTCATAGAAGAGAGTACAAAAGTGAGTGCCAGGGGCTTCAATGGGGGCATTGGGGTATTTTGGGAAAGGGTACAAACTTTCAGTTAAAAAAATGAATGAATGAATGAATGCATTCTGAAGATCTAATGCACAGTATGGTAACTATACTTAGTAATATCATCTCATATATTTGAAATCTGCTAAGAGAAGATCTTAAGTATTCTCACCACAAAAAAAATGTAAACTATGTAAAGTGCTGAATATGTTAATTAACCTGAATACCACTTCACAATGTATATGTACATCAAAGCATCATGTTATACACCTTAACTATATATAATTTCTATTTACCAATTCTATATAATAAAGTTGAAAGAAAAAGAGAAAAGTAAAAATAAAATTTTTTCTTGTGTCCCTTTGGGTTTTTTGTTATTTGTTTGTTTGTTTGTTGATACTGGAGATTGAACCCAGGTTGCTTAACCACTGAGCCACATCTCAGCCCTCTTTTTATGTTTATTTAAGTCAAGGTCTCGCTAAGTCCTTAGGGCCTTGCTAAGTTGCTAAGATTGGTCTCAAATTTGCAATTCCCCTGCCTCAACCTCCCAAGTTGCTGGGACTACAGGCATGCACCACTGAACCCAGCGTTTTTGTTGTTTTGGGTCAGGGGGAGTGTGGATATATATGTATGTATGTATGTAGTAAGAACATTCAAATGAGATCTACCTTCTTAACAAATTTTTAAATACACAGTACCTATTGTTTACTATAAGTACCATGTTGCATAGCAAATCTCTGGAATTTACTGATCCTGTATCACTGTACCTTTAAACCCATTGAACAACGCCCATGCCTCCTTCCTCCAAGGATCACCATTCTTTACCCCTACTCCTGGCCACCACCTCACTGGGCATTCTACTGTCCTGCATTCCAGGAGCCAGCATGCCATCTGCTCCTCTTGGCTGCTCCACCTAGACACAGTTTCCAGCCTGACTCTGCCAGAGAAGCTCTTCTCTGCCTTCATGGACACATAAAGCCAGCCCCCCACCAAAGTGGTCATCTGTGTCTCTCCACCTCCAGATATAAATGAGGGTCCATCAGACAAGGCTCTGACTCTTGGCCCCGGCTCCAAAGCCACTTCCAGAATCTGTGGATCTTTTGTTCAAATCGGCCGTGTGGGCAAGAGGAAGAGGAGGAAGAGGAAGAGGTGAGGCACATAATGTTGGAAGGGACGGAAACCCATGCCCAAATAAACTGGTAGGGTAAGAACTGCAAGTGCCCAGCCTCAGAACAACCCTGGGCCACTTTTTACTAACCATAGACTTTCCTGTGGGTAGAACAGATCTAAAGAGAAATCCACCATGCTACAAGAGGAAAAGATATGAAGTCCAATAGTAAGTGTATAAAATACACTCTGAGTGTTTCTAAAGATACAGTTATTCAGTTATTTATGTCTGGAAATACTCAGTGTCAGTAGGAAGATGATATAGTAAATTAGTAGATTTAGGAGAATTTGTCTGAGCTCTTAAGATTTATAAAGTCACAATGGAGATAAGGGGATGGGAAGCTGCCAAGCATTAATTTTCTTGAGCCCACAAGAGTAAGGTGAGTCCTGAACACAGTTGGAGTTTGACAAAGTGAAAAATCAGGTCTGCAGGCACAAAAAAGCCTACAGGCACCATTCTCAGTCATCCATTAATGCCCCTCCTCATACTAATGACATGATCATTAGCAAAAGCACAATAAATGAAGTGACCCAGCAACATGGTCTTGTAAGAACTACCCTGGGGAGGTACCAGGGCAGAGTTTGGAGGGGTCAAGTAATGAACGAAGTGCATGGGCATGCATAAAAGAAATCGACCAAGCCTGTACGTCCTAAGTATACACCTGCCTGTCACGTCTCCCACGAGCACAGTCTCAACCAAGGTAAAGAGGTGTCCACACTGCTTCATCTGTTCTGCCTGGCAGCATTCCCACCTAAAAGGAACCCTGGGCTGGAGATGGCATGTGTGTTCTCCCAGGGACCCTGAGGAGGAACTTGCATTCTTAGTCATATGGCCTCCAGCCTCTGTGGTTACTGCCATCTAAGAACCACCAAGGGAAATCCAGGGAGTGGAATAGAGTCAATATCCTTCCTTCTGAACTGCATTTGTACAATTAGACACAAAGGTACAAAGGTCACACTGAAGTCCCTGTTCCTCCAAAGCTCCCTTGATGGGAGAGCCCATCCTAAGACAGGCCTTGCAGCCAGAGCCTGGGTGAGCTCAGCCTCTGGAGCCCTGACCCTGCTTTCCCATTTGCAGGCATCGAGGACAGCTCTTCACAGTTATCTTTCCAGAATTCATGACCAGATGTGTCCACGGTGTTAGCAAAAATGGCCAAGTTGTAAATCCTCTGACTTTGGCTTTTTGGAAGCTCTGAAAAAATGTGGGACTATGTCATTCTCCAGCAGAGGAGGGTGCACGTGGAGTCTCTGGAGAGGATGACAGAAGGGCAGTGAGTGAAGGCACAGGTTGAAATCTGATGAAGCCCAGACCCTCACCCTTTGCCTCACACAGGACGGGGGAGCACCATGGCCCACCACCACCCTCTCAGGTCAAGGAGCTGGCTGGCCTGAGACCACCTGTCAGGGTCTGTAGCCTCAGTTCCACCAGCTGTACAGTTGAAATTGTGTCTAGTGTGTCCCAAGTCAGAACCCAGTACTCATGCTGGTGGCCCCACAGTCCCCTGCTCTCCTGATGGCTCTGTCTTGACCCAGAGCAACTTCAGAGAAGCCCTCACACCTGCCTGTCTCCATCCCCAAGCCCAGATGCTCTAGCTAGGTCCATGGCTACCAGAGACAGCCCAATGCCCCCGAATCTTTCCCCACTATCCCCTTCTCAATTGGTACTCCAAGGGGCTGCTCAGGAGAGAGCCACACTGAGATTGTACACCTGGCCCTGGTGCCTCTCTATCCCCAGCAGTCTCACCAGAGCCAGTGTCCGCCATGGTGCTCCCCCATCCTGTGTGAGGCAAAGGGTGAGGGTCTGGGCTTCATCAGATTTCAACCTGTGCCTGACATAACCAGTGTGCCCTGGGCCCTAAGACCCTGATCACAAATGGGTGCCTCAGTTCACCAGTGCCTTTGCTGAGTACCCAAGTGTCTGAGTGTTAGACAGGTCCAGACTCCAGGCTTCCTACTGCCTCATGCAAGCTTTCTGCAAAGAGGATGGAAACTCCAGAAGAGGCAGCTTATTCCATTCAGACCTAGCTGAACTCACTCACTGCCCTTCTGTCATCCTCTCCAGAGACTCCACATGCACCCTCCTCTGCTGGAGAATGACATAGCCCCACATTTTTTCAGATCTTCCAAAAAGCCAAAGTCAGAGGATTTACAACTTGGCCATTTTTGCTAACACCGTGCAGCAGCCTGCTCAGTAATAGCCTGCTATCTCTGAGCTCAGATCTCTCTGTCCCAGACAGCAGAGGGTACAGGAAGGTGAGCGTGATAGATTCCAGCCACTCCCATCCAAAAGAGCCTTGTGGGTCAGGATGAAGAAGGATGTGGGCAAGAGGAGAGGAGGGGCAGTATAGGAAGAGAAGGAAGAGGAAGATGAGGAGGTGGGCAGACTAATGTTTTCTGAGCAAATCCTCTGTGGCACCCAGGGAACCAAGCGGCAACCATCTATTACACTGTGTCAATCCCCAAGAGTCTCTTAGGCATGTATTATTCCCTCTTTATCAATGGGGAAATCAGAACTCAGAGAGGTTAAGAAACATCCTTTAATCACACAGCCAGTGTGCAAACTCCAGACTGTCAGAACATGAAAAACCATGTTCTTTTCACTGTATCTGTTGCTTCCAGCAGACAAGTGAGAGAGAAATCTGGGATATCCAGGACATCCATGTGGGACAGAAGATGGTTGTCACCCACATACATGCTTCCCACAATGTTCCATCAAATGCCTCACAATCAAACTTGCCTCCCTCAAAGTCCAAGGATGTAACTGGTTCCCATATGAGCCTCCCCAACCAGGCAAACAAACACCTAGACCATACCAGTCTGATTTGACATCCAGAGAGGTACAAGGAACTTCCTACTTCCTGAGAACACTGGGCTACCTGGTGAAGAAAGGCACCATGATATTTCTCTGCTTCCACACCACTTCCATCCATCCAATCTGAGCTTGGAGGTTCGTAATAAGTCAAAAATCCAATGGCTAGCACAGAAATCTGTCTTAATTAGCTGGTTTTGAAATTCTTGGGTATATAGTTCAAAGGTCACCTGGATGATTCAAGCCAGGGCTCCCACCCACACAGGCAGAACTCAGGAGCCGCTTCTTCCCTCAGGGCTGGCCTCTGTTTCCCAGCCACTTATATTTGTACAAAGTGCATCATGGCTGAGTGCCACCAAGCAGGCACTTTCTGCTGAGGGAGCACTTTCGCAAAGTTCAGACCGCCTTGGCTACGGTGAAGTTAAATGTGGCTGAAAACAAAGCAAACCTACCCTCCAGATGTTTCCAGATGGCTTAGCTCCTTCAAGCCCGGATGATATCAGGTCATTTCACTCTTAAAAGCAGAAATTCCCTCAACCTGGAAAAATGACTCTCCATAGTGAGGCTTGAGAACTACCCAGAGAAAATGCACCTTTTATCACCCACCCACCCTAAACATACCAGTCCCTTTCTCTGCTGGAGCTGGAGCTAATGACAAGCGCACATCGCTCATCACCTCTTGAGGAGCAAGCTCATCCTTCCTTAGTCAGCAAAGGGAAATCAATTGCTTTCCTATCCTTCTGAACTGCTCATCCAGAAGGGTCTCTCATCCATCCTCCTCTGGCAGGGGGTAAAGAATTGCTGGTCCTGCCTCCCACCACCAACGGAGGGACCTCTACCTTAGATCTCAGAAGTCAAGGGCCAATGGCATAGTGAGGGCTAGTGCACAGGCAGGAAGCCAATTTTGGCTCCATCACTTACCAGCCTTGCAACTTGGGAGAGATACCCACTTTCTGGAAAGTCCCATCAGTCATATCTCACCAGGTAACGATGGAAGGTTGATTTCTTCATCAAACTGTTACCTACACCACTCCAGGGGGTGCCAACCCCAGATAGACTGCCATGAACAGTGCCCCCTGAATGTGTCTTCTGCAGTATGGGGGGTGTCAGCAAAAAAAAAAAATCCCAAGAGCAGCAATAGCATCAGCCCACCCCATAAAGGAAAAAGCAACAGGACACCAAAGCAGTTCTGTAGGACAGAAACCACCCGCTCAAGGCTCTTTCCACAGTACTGGGTGGGGTTGCAGCAAAGGCCAGGCAGAACTCAGGCAACTGTATGGAGGTCCCAGAACTCAGTCCTGGGCTTGGTTACACCATGGGCTCCAGGGCTGAGAGATTACATGGATCAGCTGATCAGGGGCCCAGGGGAAGGGGAAGAGGAGGAGCCCAGATAGCACATCCTATGGAGGGACCAGGGGTGAAGCTGGTCCAGCAGTGAGAAGCAGCAGTAGATGCAACTTGGTGGGTCCTGCCTAACTGCCTTGCCATTCATAATAAGCATAATAATACTAACAGCTACCATCACCCAGCAGTACCGCATGCCAGGCACTGGGCCAAGTTCTTTACATGCATCTTCTCAGGTCACCCTCACGACAACACTAAGACATTGACAGATGAGGACACAGAGGTTCCAAGAGGCTCAATAACTTGCCCAAGGCACTCGGGTATTAATTTGTGAGGCCAGAATTAAAAGCCAGTCCCTCTGGACCCTGCAGTGCCATCTCTCGAGCCCATAAGTGGAACACAGGTTATGATTGTGTATGAACAGGGCACTCCCCCGTCTCCAGGTTCCCCTACTCAGGATCCCATCCTCAGACCTCACAGTGTGACACAGGGACAGAGAGAACCACCTGGAAGCCTCCTTTCCAAAGTGTGCTCAGCAGGGAGGATTTCCCTTCCAGATGCTCAGCACAACCTTGTCATAAGATGCAATAATGTATCAAGTCACCAAACACCCACACACTGCCAGTCCCCGCACTCCCTCCAGGTCTATGTTACGGAACCTCAAAGTCAAAGCCCAGGAAATCCATGGACAGGCAGAGCCTTCCCCCTGGCTGAGGAGCAGGTAAGAGGCCAGCCACTGTCCCAGCTGGATATCCTCTCTTCCTGTGTATCCCCAGCCGACATGCTGGCGCTCCTGGTGGCTGGCTCCCTGATGGACAGTTGGGCCTGCCAGTGCTGTTGTTTCTGCTAAACTCGATGCAATTACAACAAAATCCCTGTACTTCTTGCAAACAATTTTCCCCTTTGCAATCTCATAAATTAATTCCCTCCTTTAGAGCTGACCAGCTTCTTGCTAATCTAACCACTAACCTATCACCATCTGTAAACTAAATGATCCATAAACATTCTCCCATCTTAGCATAATACACTAAAATTACTTTTTTGGTTTTTCCTGCTTTATCTTTCTTTGCTAAAGACAGCTCAGGTCCACCTTCCTCTCTCCTTCCTCCAACATGGAGGGCATCTGGCTCTTCCCTCCTGAGACTCTACCTCCAAGACCCTCAGGTTCTGCAGCAAGAGGTGGGGTTGGCTGCCTTCACAGACTCAGGCTGAACTGATTGGGGCACTGAGTAAGCCTCCCAGAGCGTGGGTATGGCACATCCTAAGGGTAGCCCCAGCCATGATGACAGAAGCTCCAGATGAGGGTGAGTGGCCTGGAAGTAGCTCAGATCCCTGAGTCCAGGGTTCCTCCCACAACCTGAGCCGCCTGTGTCCCAGTGGCCGCCCACTTTCCCAAGTCCTCAGGATGGGAACAGCTGTGGCTGTGAGGCCCAGCTGGAGGAACATCAAAAGCCACAATGCATCCTTCCTCCATCATTAACACATGCACCTGTAGATCCCACCATCCATTCCCCCCACCCTTTCATTCATCTATCCCCCACATCTACACATTTTTATACCCCCATTATTTTCTTCAGTCACTCATATAAATCTCCCTCCAATCACTCACCCATCCATCTACTCCCATCCATAATCTATCCATCCAATCATCCCCCGAATCTTATCTAATTCTCGGCCCAGAGATGGGCAGAGAAGCTTCAGGAGTTCTGGGAACATGTCCTGCCAGGCTTGGGGGTCAGAGTGGGGTGCTCTTAAAAGAAAAAGAATAAATGGGCTGCAAGATGTGCCCACTCCTCAGCTGGGGAAGCCTCCTGAGAAGGCAGTTCTGTGAAAGCCACGTTTCTATGAAGCTGTCTTGGTTCTTGAGCCAACAGTCCCCTCAGCTGGCACTTCTCCACACTGAACCCAGATATGGAGCGTCTTTCCAGAGCACCACCCATGGCCCTAAGACTGCTACAGGAACATCAGAAGGGCCATGCAATGCAGGGCCAAAGGATTCAGAACCCCATTGCTGAGACCCTCATGCTCATTCATCCCATAGTATCCCTCCCTGGGAGCTCCCTCTACTTACCCAAAGGCAGGACCCTCCATTCAACCTGTTCTTCCCAAGACTGACCTGCCCCAGACCTGCAACGTCTGTCTCACCCTTTATCCCATGGTGACCTCCCTAGTTCAGAGCCTCTTAACTCTATCAAAAGTCTTGACCTCAGACAAGTCACCTTCAGCCTCCTGGTCTGTGGGCCCATACTCCTCTGTTGTTGTGAATGGAATGGCAGGGTACACAAAAGCACTTAGAATACTGATTGGTGAGAACACCATAAAGCAAAGACCCATGGCTTACCCTCAGCCTTTGCCTCCACTCCAACTTGTTATGGCTCCCTCACCTGATCCATAGCCACATCATGGTCAGCTCTTCCTGAGCCCAGCTGGCCACATCCACCAGGCTGAGGCCTGGGTATGAGGACAGAGCAACCCTCAGGACAGAAACACATTCTGTGTGGCCCAGGCAGGGAGGTTGGGGCTATTTCACTAATGACTGCGAGGCTGGGCATTTCCACTCAGAGCCAACACAGCCTCTAAGTCACAAAAGGAACTGAATTTTCGCATATCAGGCCACAACTTAATTTTAAATTACTCAGCCTGGTCACCCACCTGATCTGCTTCCTTCACCCACAGTGCATCCTTCCTCCATCATTAACACATGCACCTGTAGATCCCACCATCCAATTCCCCCACCCTTTCATTCATCTATCCCCACATCTACACATTTTTATACCCCCATTATTTCTTCAGTCCCTCATATAAATCTCCCTCCAATCACTCACCCATCCATCTACTCCCATCCACTAATCTATCCATCCATCATCCCCCAATCTTATCTAATTCTAATCCCCAACAATCCAACCACCGTAGGTTCCTCCCACTTACTGCCCACTGCACTGACCCAGTCCATAATTCAGTCAAGGTATTCATCACCCACCCATCTATCCTTCTTTAACTCCAGTCTATCAACCCCATCTATCCATCCCGTATCCATCTACACAGGCACCTCTTCTATCCCTCACCTACTCATCCCGCCAACCTCCATTGCCCTGCTGCTCTTTTGATGAGACTGATCAAAAGCAACGAAGAATGAAACCGAGACACCAGGGGCTAGTACTACCACAGACTAGCCAAGGAAGCCCTGTCCAAACTGGCCTATAAAGAAAACCATCCACTGGGTCAACACTTCACACACCTTCAGGTGACATTACCTTGGAAATCCTCGTTCAACTCCCAGGAAGATTCTGATCTACTATAAAGTTGTGCGCATTTGGCCACCACAACCAGGGGTCAGTCACGCTGCACTCGCTCTCTACTACCCGCTCCATGCGCTTCCACAGTAACACTGCCAGCTCCTTCGCACCAGGGATTTGCAGCCCTGACTTGTGGGTGAATCCAGTCACAGGCAGTGCCCTGCAAGGTCTCCCAATTGCACAGCCCCACGCAGCAGGGCAGTCCCTGCAGCTCTGCACACTCTTGAAACTGGGTAGAACATCCTTTCCCCAGCCAAGCTGGAACAGCACAAGCAAAGGCTGCAGGCTTGAAAAGGCAAGACCCAGTGAGAGACGGCCAAGATGGTGGAGATGGAGTCAATGCCACAACAGCAGGGGAGACAAGTCTAGAGTAATGCAATACTGGGAGGCTGAATGGGCGCTTGGTGCACCTGAGCACCAGCCTTCATGGGCATCACTCACAGACCCCAGTCTCCAGATAAGAGGTCTGTCTTGGTTTTAGCTGGTTTTCTGTGATGCAGGGGCAGGCTGGAGTGTTAGAGGTATCTTATTCCAAAACAGTGCTTCTTACCCTTGAGGAATCAAAATCACCCTACTTAAAATGCATATCCCCAGGCCCTTCCTGGGTGGGGTTGGTGGTGGCTTAGGGACAGGATCTATATAAAATATGGCCTTGGAGATTCTGATAAGGTGGCCCAGGACCACTATTTAACAAGCAATACACATTTAAATCCCCTCAGAAAGGCGCCTGCATATCTCCCGACCCCTCACCTCCCTGCAGGAAGCTGACCCCTCCCCCACCAGGTAGCACACCTGTGCACTTGCTCAGGACTCAGGGCTCAGCTCAAGTTTGAATGATTGTCCTTTTGCCCTGCCCTCCTCAGACCTAAATTCTAGAAGCTGGACCTACAGCTCACTCCTGGAACCCAGGCTGTCCCTCCAGGGCTGGCTGATCCTGCCTGCTGGGCTATCCATCCAGCCCTACCTGGCCCTACCCTGAACCAGACAGGTTCCTGAAGTACAGAAAAGCACATGACTGGGTGCTCTGTGGCACCTGTACGGATGACGCCGGGAGAAAGCACTTGTAAAATCATGACAAAAAACTCTGTGAGGATGTTTTCAATGACCCTCCATCTCCCCTTCTGAAGTGGATTCCCCACAATGAGAGTACCCATCTGGCCTTCTACATCCGCCTCTGCTGGAAGAGCAAGAAGAAGAAACAAGGCCACACGCAACAAGGATCCTACACACTGTCATCTTAGCCAACACTCCTGTCTGGGCCATCAAGACAGGAGGGCCCTGTCCCTGGTCCTGACCAGGAAAGCAGCAGGCTAAGAGGCCCTCTCCAAGTGTGGCCTTTGGCTCAGGTAGTCTGAAAGGGTTGGACTGGGCTCAAGTGAAAAGAAAAGGCCCAGGTTCTTGGAGTACCTAATCTCATGGCCATCCCGCTCTTCACAGGCATGTGAAAAAGTCCACGGCCCCTCAAAGCAGGCAGGTACAGGCAACGATCCAGTACCTGAGTGCTGGAGCCAGGAGAGGCTGCACCCCTGCCTGCTGCTGTGGGGCCCAGTACCCACTCTGCCAAGAACGAAGCACTTGAGCAGAGAGGTGCCCCAGGGGACACAACCCAGGGCCCTCCTGGTGGTCTCAGCCTCTTCCAGCAACCCTCTTCTGCAGTAACTCACCCAGAACCATCTTAGATCATCATGGAACCAGCCTTTCATTATAATTTCAACATATTTGACCCCCTCTTCCAACTGTCAAATTGTGCCTGATCAAGCATAGGGGTCTGGTTCTCACCACTGTTCACATCACCAGTCAAGACTCAGCACAGCCAGGCACTGATGGAATTGTCAGGGTGGGAGAGGTTTATGGTTTAGGTATGAGGTGTTCCCCCCCAAAGCTCATGTGTTATCATGTAAACTAAAAAGAACAAATTTTTTAAAATGTAAATAAAATAAATAAATTTAGGAGTAAGGATAATACAAGAAGTTTCAGAGATGAAATGATTAGATTATGAGCTTTAACCTAATCAGTTGATTCATCCACTGATATGGATAAACTGAGTGATAACAGTAGGCAGATAGTAGGAGGCTGAAGGAAGCAGGTCACTGGGGCATGATTTTGGGGTTCATATTGTGTCCCTGGTGAGCAAAGCTCCCTCTGCTTCCTGGCTGTCATGTCCTGAGCTGCTTTCCTCTACCATGCCCTTCCGCCAAGATGTCACCTCGGGCCCAGAGCTATGGAGTTGGCCAACCATGAACTGAAACTCTGAAACCATGAGCCAAAATAAACTGTTCTTCCTCTTCGTTGTTCTTGTCAGGTATATTGGTCACAGCGAGGCAAAAGCTGCCTAAAACAAAGAGCTATGGGACTGGGGCTTTAGGAACAAGAGACACACTTCCTAAGTAGCTGGCTCCCTGGTGTCTATTCAATAATGAACACAGCTGACCCCAGAAATCATGCCCCCGCTCTGGTTAAACTCTTCATATTATACTTAACTAGGACATGGTCATGACCACTGCTGCCACACAGAAGCCATGACAGGGCTGCCTCTGCTCCAATGGCTCTGCCACCATGCCTGTACCTGCTAGTCAGCCATTATCGGGAGTCCACACAGGCTGGTGGGCTAGGTATACAGCATAGACTGCTATCCCCTCCTGCTATGCAGACCCCACTTTTGCTATCTTAAAGACATTCTAGAAGCTGAAAGATAAAACCAAATAGACTAAGCCTAGGATCCTGACTGTCCATCCTCTGCTGGGACACATCTGAGCCAGGGGTGGGCCTAAGGACAAGGGAAGTAGGGGGTGTGAAAGAGGAAAGAAGTCACTCTTGCTGAGACTCTACCATAGGCAGGACAACTTGGTAGATATACTCATTCACTCTCCATCATTCATGCATTCATTCACTCACTGAGAACCCAATGAGAACCAAATGGTCAGCATTCATCTGAGAACCAAACAGACTTGGACCCCATTCTCATGAAACTTACATTCCAGCAGGAGAGAAGGCCTAAAAAAAGCAAACAAGTAAATACGTTAGGCGTTAGAGGTGAGATGCTCCACACAGAGCAGGAGAAAAGGAATCGGGGCTGGGGAAGGGAGTTTAAAGTAAGATGAGGTGAAAAGGTAGGTCTCACTGATGGGTGACACAGGAGCACACACTTGGAGAGGGCAGAGAAGCCAGGCGAGTGTCCTGGAAAGGGTGCTCTAAGCAGAGGGAACTGGAGTGCAAAGGCCCTGAGCTGGATCATGCCTGGGGTGCTGGAAGAGCAGCCGGAGGCCAGACGGAGCACAGAAGTGGAAGGAGCACAGAGAGAGAGGAAGGAGATGAGGGCCAAGAGGGGATGAGTTCATGAGGGCCTCATGGGGTTCGACTCCAAGGAAAACAGGAGCCATGGTAGGTTATAAGCACAAGAGTAACAATCTAACTAAAGGCTCACCATGACAGCTATGCTGGGAACAGATGCATGGAGACCAGCCTGACATACCAGCCTCACCCAACCTGGCCACAATCTGGGGGTTTTATAGTGACGGGGCAGCTAAGGTTCAGAGAGGTTAAGAACTGACCCCAAGTAATTCAGCCAGGGTTATAGAGCCGTGAAGCCAATCAGGGTTTCCAGCTTGTGGCCTCCAGGGTCCTGCAAAGGCTCTCTCCCCTCTCCCCTGGCTGACCTGGCCTAGCACAATCCCCAGGCAGCTGCTGCTCTGGGCAGGAGGGAGGTGAGACATCTGAACTAGCTAGCTCCAAAACCCCTTCAGGCCTGCTCTGGGAGCCCCAGGGAGTGAGCAGCAGGAGTGCGTGGGAAGAGGGGATGGGCTGCCTCCTCCCTGCACTGCAAACTCACTCCTGTGAATCCAGCACCCAGCCTGCCAGGAGGAGCAAACCTGAGCTGTGACCTTGGGGAATGAGGTCTCATTGAACATCCACAGAAGGAAATCCTGTCACTTGCAACAACCAGGTTAGAACTAGATGACATTAAGTGAAATAAGCCAGGCATGGAAAGACAAATACAGTATGATCTCAATTGTATGTGAATCTAAAAAAGTCTATGTCATTAAAAAAAAAAAAAGAGAGAGTAGAAAGGTAGTTTCCTGGGAGGAGGAGGAAGAATGGGGAAAGAAGAGATGTTGATCAAAGGATGCAAAATTTCAGTTAGCCTGGAGGAGTAAGTTTGAGTGAACTATTGCACTGCATGGTGACAACAGTCAACAGAGAATGTTGTAGATTTCAAAATTGCTCAAAGAATAGATATTAGATGTCCACACCAGAAATATAATAAGTTGATGGAGTGATGGATACATTAAGTCTCCTGATTCAATCTTTTTACAATGTATACACAGATCAAAACATCACATTGTATCCTAAAGTATACAATTATTATTTGTCGATTAAAAATAAGTTAGCCAGGCGCAGTGTCGCATGCCTGTAATCCCAGCAGCTCAGGAGGCTGAGGCAGGAGGATCGAGCACAATTTCAAAGCTACCCTCAGCAATTTAGCCAGGTTTTAAGCAATTTAGAGAGAACTTGTCTCACAATAAAATAAAAAATACAAATACAAAGGACTGGGCATGTGGCTCAGTGGTTAAGTGCCTGTTTTAGTCAACTTTTTCGCTGCTGTGACTGAAAGATCTGACCAGAACAATTGTAGAGGGGGAAGGATTTACTTGAGGGCTCACAGTTTCAGAGGTCTTAGTCCATAGAAGGCCAGCTCCATTCCTCGGGGCTCGAGGTGAGGCTGAACATCATGGAAGGAGAATGTGGTGGAGGGAAGCAGCTCACAACATGGTCATCAGGAAGCAGAGAAAGACAGATGCCACTCTCCAGATACAATATATACCCAAAGTCACACCCCAATTCCCATCTCCTCCAGCCACACCCTATCACTGCAGTTACCATCCAGTTAACCCCTGTCAGGGGATTAAATCACTGATTGGGTTAAGACTCTCACAACCCAATCATTTCTCCTCTGAACCTTCTTGCATTGTCTCACACGTGAGCTTTTAGGGAACATCTCACATTCAAACCATAACAGTGCCCCCGGATCCAATCCCCAGTACCAAAAATAAAAATAAATTAAAGAATGGTCATATTAAATGACTCCCTCAGAAGGTTCCATGAAATAATCTGGGAGATGGGCCATCTTGTTGTCTGCAGAAGTCAATGACAAGGACAGAGAAAGTGGCAAGACGTTGCTGATGGTTAAAAAGGGAAATTGCTGGGTCTGGTGCCCAAAATGCTACAGGGTCTCCTCCTCCTCCTCCTTCTCCTCTTCCTCCTCCTCCTCTCCTTTCCCTTCTCCTCTATCAAAGTCCCTCCTAAGATCAGATATTACAGAATGAATCACAGTGAGGAGAAGCAAAGCCTTGGAGCTCCCCAGCTCCCCTGGTGACAGCAGCAGCAGAAATCAAGTAACAAAAATGCAATTATGTGTTTAGGCCTCACACCACCTCCCCTCACTGTGACCACTCCCCCGTCCCCACACCACGGGCACTGGAGTCCTGGAACCTCCCTCCACATCTGGGTCCAAGGGCCCAGTGTCACAGCACATCCGGCAGAGGTGAGAGAAACAGAGCAGGCAAGTCCGGAAACTCACTTTATAGATTTCTGTAAAGCAAGTTTATGAGCACAAACTTTCAGACCAATCCTGCTGGGAATGCAATTCCATTTCATTTGGCTCTGGTTCTGAGATGAATCACTGAGTGAATGAGGACAGCACAGTCTCCTGGAAGAGCCCTTGTGCACGCAAACAAAGAGAGTCACCCAGGCCACCTCCTGGGGGGTCACAGTGGACTCCTAACATGGAGGGGAAGAGCCAGGGGGAGCCTCAAGGAGGAAGGGGGACAGATGGACATTTAAAACATACCTTTACAACACAGGTAAATTTTGAAGACATTATGCTAAGTGAAAGAAGCCAGTCGCAAAGGGACAAATGCTATTGGGTTCCTCTTACATGTGGTACCTGGAATGGTCAAATTGATAGGAACAGAAAAGAGTATGGGGACTGTTGGGGCTGAAGGAGAAGGAACAGAGAGTTACTGTTCAATGGGAATAATGTCTGTTTAGGAAAAAAGTCCTCAAGATGGATGGAGGTAATGAGGCACTGCAATGTGAATGTACTGCGGGCCACTCAACTGCACCCTCAAAAATGGCTGCACTACCACAATAAATACAGACACTCATGTTGACCTTGTTAGGACTCTACCTTAATAAAATAGTCCCAAAGGTAGAAAAGTTTCAGGCACACAATGTTCATTGCAACCCTTTTTTATCATAGTAAAATGTTGAGAAGGAAAAAGAAGTGGTTAGATCAATTAAGGTACAGTCAACCAGTGATTATCAAGAAGTTTTAATGACCCAGAAAATAATTATCATATCATGGTAATTACATGGAATGGCATGCCATATTATAAGTCCCTAATGGACAAGGTCATCCATAAACAATAAACAGAGATTGAAATGAAACATTGGCCTAAGGGCATGTTCAACCTCTTCTTCCCAACACAAAATCCAAAAACCTAACAAAAGCAAAGAAAAAACTTTTTTGATCCATAACAAAACTAGAAAACAAGAAAGGGGTTCTTAACATCATGAAAATCATAAGGAATGCTTGAAAGGCCAAAGGCTGATAGACAGAAATTAGAAACGGCATCTAACCCAAAACAGCAGAGAGGGCTAGCATGAAGGTGTCAGCTCCATATGTGGAAGCTGAGGAAAAGGGGACACAGAGGAGCCCTGGATCATATGTCAGTGTAGCTGATGGTGGGGCTACAATCCCCAGCAGTGAACTGCAAGGAACGTTGTGCATAGGCAAGTATAGGGGCACCTGGTTCCCAGGAGGAGGAAGTTCACTCCCCCTGGTAGTACCAACACCCAAGAGAAAAATGGACTCTCCCAACTCAAACCACTAGAATCTGCAGCAGGTCAGGGAACCAGTCATTACAACCCAGAATCACTCACCTCATAAAGATCTGCATATAAAAAGAGGCACAGCTGAGACATTAGAGGTACTAGGACAAGACCACACTTTCAAACCAGAAAACTCAGAGAAAGGGAGAAGGTTTAGCTTCCATTAAAAAGAATTAATTGCCAGGTGCAGTGGCGCACATTGTAATCCAAGCAACTCAAGAAGCTGAGGCAGGAGGATCACAAGTTCAAAGTCAGTCTCAGCAACTTAGGGAGGTCCTAAGCAACTTAGTGAGACCCTGTCTCAAAATAAAAAATAAAAAGGGTTGGGGATGTAGTTCAGTGGTTAAATAATCCTGGGTCCAATCTCCAGGATCAAAAAAAATTAACGGAGGCTGGGGATGAGGCAGAGTGTTTGCCTAGCATTTGTGTTCAAACCTTAGCACCACAGAAAAAAAGAAAAAAGAAAGAATGAACTTGATCTTGGAACCAAACATTTCATCATTAAAGTTTGAAAAGGGGCTGAATAACAGCATGGAGTAGATGAAGATCAAATTAGTGGCCTGAAGGACTAAGACAGAAATTCTTCCAGATGGTGGCACAAAATCCAGAAATGCAAAGAATAAAAAGGAAATGGAGGATAGACGTTCTCCACCACCTGAAAGGAATTTTAAAAAGAAACCCTAAAGAATATAGGAAATTCGTATTTTTAAATGCCCATTACAAATGACACGAGTCCTCACGTTGACAGAACTCACCATGCACAAAGTAGGATCTTACAAAAATATAATATTTAAACATAGAGTGGTGAAATTTTAGAACCCTAGGTGAAGAGGAAAACTACCAAAATCTTCCAGAAAGGAAACAACACAGACAGCCCATAGGAGAACAAAGAGTGACAAACAGCAACTTCTTAAGGGTCAAGAGGTCTAGGTGTAAACCACAGCCCCTCTGTCTTAGCTGTGGGGTTCTCTTCACTCTTACTCACTTCCCCACCTATGTGGGGAGCCATACCCACCTCATAGGGTTGACATGGGAATCAACAAAGTATTATGTAAAGCCCTGGCACAGAGCACACACTAGTCACTTAGCTATTACCAGAACATCAGATGAGTGCAAATCAACAAACCAGTTAGCTTAAAAGCGCCTAGGACAAAAAATGGAGGAAGGATGAACTGTGCAGAGGAAAATAAGGGGTGGGGAGGAGGCAGGGGGAAGGAAAGATAATAGAATGAGATAAACATCATCACCCTAAGTACATGTATGATTACACAAACGGTGTGACTCTACTTCATGTACAACCAGAGAAATGAAAGTTGTACCCCATTTGTGTACATGAATCAAAAAAGAAAAAAATAAGTGAAAGGGCCTGGGAGGAAAACAGCATGAACCTTGAATTCTTATACTTAGTCTTTGGGAAGGAAACAAGCACTATCAGAAAGGTGAGGACAGAGTTCACCACCCATAAACCTGCTTGAAAAGAACCTGCTTGAAAAAAATGAATTCAAACAGAGTTAATGAGTGGTTGCCAAGAGCCAGAGGGAGGGAAAGGATAGCAAGGAACTTTTTAGCGGATATGGGGGTTTCTTTTTGGGGTGATGAAAATGTTCTGAATTAGATAATGATGATAGTTGCACAACTTTGCAAAGATACTAGAAGTCACTGAAATAAACACTTTAAATTTTTACATATGAATCTTCCCTCAATTAAAAAAAATCCAAGAACAGATGAGGAATACAAATACAATAGTAAAAAAAAATTAAAATCAATAGTTAAAATTACTTATTGACCCTCACTAAGTATTAAAATTTGGAACTAAAATCCCAGTTGGTCTCATCTCAGGCAGTGATAAGGTTCAGGTGTAGAAAGCAACTGAAGCACACTGAATGTCTTGCTTTGCTCAGGGGCCATATAAACATGGATTATGTGGGAAGGAATAAATATGAGCTTAAAATATATCTTTAAAATATAAGTGATCACTAGAAAACAAAAAATGCATTCTTTTGAACCCACTAACTAAAAGAGGGGAGGAGATATTTCTGGCTGTCACAATGACAGGTGGAATCTGCTGTCACTTAGTGTCCAGAGTCAAGGACTCAGGGGTCCTGTGACACAACAGAGTGCTGCCCAAGGGACAGTAGTGCTTTAAGGAAAACTGCTTTAAGGAACAAAACTGAGACAAAGAAAACCCAAGAAACCCAATAAAAGGCAAAAACAGGCAACAACAGCCCAAGAAAGAATAGTAAATGAGAAATACAAAATAAAATGGCAAGAAAAAAGTCTCAGCATATCGGCAATCTCAATAAATATAAGTAGGTTAAATTTCCCTAACTAAAATCTTCCATAAACAGATAAGATTTTTTCGTTATGACCCAACTTACTACAAAAGATAGAAACATAAACATCTACAAAGGTTAAAAATAATAGAATGAGAAAACAACACCCAATAAAAGATAACCCAGGAGGAAAAAAGGTTTTTATCAGACAAAACAGAAGTCAAGGGGAAAAACATTCAGAAGAATAGCGAGATTTCATATTGATAAAAGAAACAGTCCACACCAACTGTACAATAGCCCTGACACCTTATGAACTGTACAGCACAAATTCAAAATACAGCAAAACTGATTAAAATTAAAGAGGAAAATGAAAACTCTTAGGTTGTGAAGATGATTTTAATATTTCTCTTTCAGATTCAGTTGGAGAACAATAATAAGCTTTATACAACTCATCTATAAGTTTAACATATTTATTTTATTATATCAATATTAAATTCCAAGTTCTGCATACCTTAACCAATATATTTACAGTTTTGCACATATTAACCAAAAAAATCCTTATACAATGCTATAAAGTAGGCACTATTAATAAGTCCATTTTACACATAGTGAAACTGATTCCCTGTAACATGCCTACATCAGGCAGCCAGTAGGAATGTTCAAGACAGGATCTGGCCCCCAGGCTGTAGCCTCAACCTCCACTCTTTCTCCCTCTTACGAGACCCAACAGAGACACCATAGTATTTTTCATGCACATCTAACTTTCCACAGTGGAAATCTCAGTAAAATACTGAAAGGAAAATGTATTCAAAAATTTATTATACATTACCTGGGTCCAGTGCCATAACACTTGGAATTAATGACTAAAGGAACTCCCCTCCACATATCAACTTAGATTATGCACACATTCTTCTTTTATAACTGCTGACTTAAGAGAATATGACAACAGAAATTCTAAACTACCTAGAAATAAATTTGAATTGAGATCTTTATTGGGTTTGACCAAAACAGTACCCTTAGTAAAAGCCTTAGTAACTCTTGGTAAACTAGGCATAAAAAAGAATCAACTTGGCTGAAAAAGACATCTAGAAACCTAATGCAAACATCATACTTACTTGTGAAACTCTAGAATTTTATACCACTGTTAATTTTTAACATTGCCCTAAACAATGTGATAACACCTGAAAAAGAAATAAGGATAAGTCAACAAATAAGGATGAGACAAAATTGTCATGATTTGTAGAAAATCTGAGCATCTAATGAGCTCCAAGAGAAACTACTAATAAACTTTTCCAAACTCATATGAGAGTTCAGCAAAACACCTCAATATAAAATCAATATGCAACAGTCAATAACTTTCGTGTATGCCAGCACTCCCAATTAGAAAATGTAATCCAAAAGAAAGTTCGTTCACATTAGAAGCAAAAATCTATAAAATCCCTGGGGATAAGCCTAATAAGAAATGTGTAAGACCTATATAAAGAAAAATGTGAAGCTTTGCTAAAAGCATTAAGGAGACCCCAAATAAATGAGGAGACACACTATGTCCCTGGATGGTACTGTCATTATTATGAAGATGATAGTTCTTGCTTTATTAATCTATGTATTCAAAGCCTCCAGTGACAGACACACCTTTTCATTTATAACTGGCAGGTGACAAGTAGCTAATGATTATTCATAAGAATTACATGCACTTTCCAAGCATTTATTTACTTAATCAAATATTTGAAAGTTTTAAGAAGGGTAAAAAAAGGTCTGAACCACATGAGAAATCAGAGGGAAAAAATTAATAAAACAGTAGAAGGCAGTTCAAATATACCATAAACCAGAATTAAAACCCTGGACCACAGAGACACCAAAGGACATAAAAGAAAGAAAGGAACAATGAGAAGTGATGGAGCACTGTTGAACCAAGCAAACAGAGCCAGGTTCCAGCATTCAGTGAGCTCAATGTCCCACGGATGTTCCTAACACAGGAAATGTGACACAACACCAGTTAAATCAGAGACAAGAGCATGTGCCAGATTATCCAGAAGGCCACCAGCACAGTGGGACCCCAAACAAGAGCACATTTGAAAAAGAATTTGGTTCCAAAATAAGTCATCCCAGGAAAATTAACACCTTGTTGGACATCTTTATATTTATGCTATGGTTTGGTGCTATTTTATTTTGAATGATATATGGAGGAAGGGAAGCGTAAAATCCTCCTGTTTAGGTTGGTCAAAGGGTCTCACTATCACCCTGATAATATTCTAGTTATCTATTCCCAGAGAGTTGCCAGCAGGATGGCAGAGTTTACAATGTCCACTGCCTGAGGACCATAGCATCGTAAAGAATTTACAGGGATGGGGAGGTAGCTCAGTGATAGAGTGTTGGTCTAGCACGTATAAGGTCTTGGGTTTAAATCCCACTACAGAAAGAAAATGAAAAGAAGTGAAGAATTTACAAAGCCAGCCATGGTGGTGCAAGTTTATAATCCCAGCTACTTGGACCCTGAGGCAAGAGGATCAAGAGCTCAAGGTCAACCTGGGCAAATTAATGAGACCCTGTCCAAAAAACAAATAAGAATAGCAATCAAAATCAATCAATGAACCACAGACAACTACATACTTCTCTTTTACAAGTTTCACCACTGGGCTCTCATTAAGTAATAAGCAAAATGCCATTGTTAATTGTGTTTGCAATGAATTACTTGGATAAATAAGTTAATAGGACAATACTTCTTATTAACAATTAAGATTTGCTAGGATGACATATGTTATGTAGGTAAAAGAAAGATTCAGAGTAATTAGGGAAATGCAAATTAAAATAACAATGAAGTACTGCCTATGAAGCATCGGATTGACAAAAATTAAAAGGTTGATAATATCAAGTGTTGGCAAGAACGAAATAAAGTGGGTGCTCTTCTTACACAGGTGGGTGGGAGTGCAAATTGATTCAGCTCTCTGGAGGGCAATTTGACAGAAGATATTTAAAAATTTAAATGTTCATGCTGTTCAGCCAAGCAATTCTACATTTTAGAATCTAGTAGATAAATACTCACAGGCAGGTAGGAGAATTTTCATTGCAATATGGCTTGTAATTGTGAAAAATCAGAATGAACCTAAATATCTATTAGGAGGGGAATCTGTTAAATATCAATTAACAAGGAAACATGCTATAAGATTCTATTTAAAATGCAATGGGTTTGTATGAAATAGCACAGCAAGCTCACCAAGACAGACTGGTAAGTGAAAATAAGCAAGGTGCAATGTAGTATTTAGAGTCAGCATTCTTTGTCTATTTGAAACACAAAAACAAAGCAAAACTCCATATTCCATTATGTGGGTAGATAAATGTAAATACAGGATTTTTCTAGAAGGGTATACCTGATCCCAGTTTTCCTTCTAAGGAGGGAAACAGGACTCGTATTTCTTTCAACTATTTAAATCATAATGACATGCACTTGTGTATTATCTATGATACTTAAAGAAATAAAAGCAATAAGGTTAAAGGTTGAAGAAAAAAACCAAGTGATTGGTATGTGCCCACAGTGTGGGTCCGCAGAGAGGAGCGGTTGGAAGATGTGAACAGCGGTTTTCCAGCAAGGCTGGATTCCTGGCAACATTTATCTTGCCAGGTACTGAAAGCAATTTCTTACGCTTTTCAGGACGTCCGGATTTTTTCATGATGCCCATGTACTGCTTTTACATTAGAAAAATTCAGGAAGCGTTTCATGTGCAAATGGTCAATGCCTCGCCCTCCCATTGGGAGCGTTCCCTACAGATTCTCTCCATTCTGAGCCCTGACTTAGGGATAAGAGGGAGCCCCAGATTCCGTGCACACCTGGCGAGACCCCCCCATCCCCACTCTGACACACTTGGACTCACCATTCCTGTTGACCATAAGGCTCCACAGACTTGGATTCACTGGAGGCCTGAGGCCCAGTAGCTGTTTATGCCCCTTCCCACTCCCAGGGGGCCCTCACCCCTGCCTCCCTGGACTGTCCAGCACATGACAAAAGACTGAGTGCAAAACCTGAGGTGTAGGGGCTGAAGTGGGGACACTGAGGTTGTAAGGATGTGCCCTCCAACCTCCCCCCACAAGTCCTGTCACTGTGGGATGAATGGACAAAACCAAGAAGCCCAAGAAGTAGGGGTGTAGGATTCTAGCCAAATACCTGCCAGCCTCTCCTCACACAAGTGGGGAGAGCTTGAAGCCACTCCTCCAAACCCCTCAGAAGCGAGCTGCCTGGTTCCCCACCAAACACAGACAGTTATGGTCTTCCCCGTGGGACCCTCTGGCTGCCAAGGCTGGGTTGCCTCAGCCTCAGCTGTGGCCCCACCATGTCCTTGAGAAGTTCCAACTACATCAGGACTTCAAGAAGCCTCTGCCTCATCCAAGGACACCCCTGGTAAGCAGATGTACCACGGTTACACATAGCCACCAACCCCTAATTAGCCAGGGTTGTAAGGCTTTTGGGTACCCAAGTGCCCCAACATTGTCACCATGAAAGCCAGGAGGAAAGGAGTCTGCTCTGGTGTCCAAGAACCAGAGCTGTGGGGCCACCTGCTCTGGGAGGGGCCTCAAGCAAGGGCCACCTGTCTATTGAACAGAGGACGGGGCAAGCCCAGTTAGCAAATCTCTTCATCTAACAACCAGAGAAGAGCTCAAATGACCCTTCAGCACCTATATGCCACCACCTTCTGTGCCCATCCCCTTCCCTGTGCCGCTGACTGACCACTAACTTCCTGACCAGTCAACTGAACCTGGAGGTTCCTACTACAGAGCCTCAGCAAAGAGGGCCCTGCCAGGGGTTTCTCTGCTAGCCTTGCCTTCCAGCCTCCTCCCTGTACACACTTCAGACAACACAGGATTCAATGCCAAGGACCTGGAGCTTCCATGTTCCTGGGGAAGTTGGAGAGAACCTCCTCCAAAGCCAAAAGAAAGTCGGCCCAACCTGGAGCCACACAATCAGCTCCTCACTGCCCTGGGGTTCAGTTCAGACTCCTCGACCCAGCCTGTGAAGCCACATGTGACCCACCCCAGTGAACTTCTCCTTGCCTCCTGGCTCAGTTTCCTCATCTGTAGACTGACAGAAAAACAATGCTGAGTGCTTATAAAGAGCCTGGCACAAAATAGGAGCTCAAGAAAACAAGCTGCTGCCTCTTCTCCAGAGACAGGCAGTGGGGCAGTCACCACAGGATCTGGTGTTGTCTGGTGGACAGTGAGGACCCAGACATGGGTCCACTGCCCACAACGTCAGCCCTCCTGTTGGACAGGGAAGACACAGAGAGCAGAAGCGGACAAGCAGGGGGCAGGCCAGGTGGAGGCTGGGGAGCACAGGGCAGGCCTTAAACACCACAGTCACCTACGAAGGTGAGAACACCTGGATCCAGACCACTTGCTTCAGAGATGGAAAGACTGGAGCCCAGGGAGGGTGACTTCCTGAGGTCACACAGCTGGCCTGTGGCAGGGTGGAGCGCAAATCTGCAGGCCCTGGATCTTGGCCCCATGGTTGGTCTGGCTCCTCCGCAGGAAGGGAGGCTGCCCGAGGACAGGGAAGGATGGGCAGGAGGGGACCCAGGAGAGGGAGAGAAGCAGTCCAGTAGGACAACACGAGGCGGCCAGGGGCCTTCGGAAGCAGAAGCAGTGGGGGTGGGGTTCTAGAAGCTGGCCCGGGCCTCCTTGTCATGCCCCGTGTGGTGGGTGCTGCCTTCACCTGATGAGAAATGCTGCTCCCAAGCCACAGCCTGTTCCTGGGGCAGCAGCACCCAGAACTGAGCACCTCCCAGTGCAGCGACCTAGTACTAGCACCTTCGGAGCTCCTGGAGCTGTGCGAGGGCTCACCTGGGCTGGCCTCACTCCTTGCCCTGTCCCACTGCCCAGCCTGACTCCTCCAAGAGCACCCCAATAAGCACCTAAAAGCCAAACTCCCCCTCAAGTCAGTTCCCGGGCCCTGACAGTTTCCCAGGTCTCTGCCTCCACCCCATGGACCCTCATCAGGCTCCACACCGCCACCCTCTACCTCCGCCTCCCGCCCATAACCTACCAAGTGCTGCCTCCCCTCCCCACATGCACCCCAAACCCCAGAGTCTACAGTGATCCCACATCCTCCTTTCTCCTCCCTGACTCCCCATCTCAAGGATGGCCTCCCCTGAGGCCCAAGCCCAGACTTGACCTTCACCCTGAACCTCCCCTTCCCTCGCTCCAGTATCCAGGAGCTGGCTCCTGCACTCCTGCCTGACCTCCTGCTCACCGGCTAGCCCAGTCAGCTGCATGAGCAGCTTCTACAGTCCGCCTTCCACCATGTTGACTTCCTAAAAACCACAAACCTCATCACATGACCCACAGCTTCAAGTGCTTCCATGCTTCTCTGCCATCCAGATGAGGTCTGGCTCCTGCCTTTGAGAGACCCCCCACCACTCAAGTCTCCAGTCTTGTTCCCTCCTTTGAACAAACCACCAGGCACTCCCTACACAGAGGTTTCCTACCTGTGCTTGACATGTCATCCCCCACAACGAGCTCCTACTCCTCGTTCTACTCCTTAGGCAACCCGGTCAACTCCTATTCACACTTCGAAACCCCAACTCAAGCATCCTACAGGAAGCCTTCCCTGACGTCACTAGAGAGCAAAGCCTTTCCCCTAGTCTCTGCTGTTTCTGTGATAACTTCCCACTTAACACATGAACTGTGATTATTTGTTTCCATATCTACCCACCTTCCTCTAGACTAGAGGCACGTTGAGGGAAGGAGTTGAGTTGCATTCTGGAATCCCCTGCAGTTAGCACAGAGCCTGCCTTGCAGTAAGCTCTGCACAAATGTTTGTTGAAAGTAGAGCTGAATGAACAAATGAATAAATCCACCCTGTCACTGGATGCCAGCCAATGCCTTCTCCTCCGCTTCTCTCCTGTTGTGCTCTGCCCAGCAGAAGCCCCTCGGCTCCTGCCCGGCTCAAGGCAAAGACTGCCTCCCCTCCCTTTTGTCCCTTGCCCCCACAACCTGGCCCCCTGGCAGCCCCTCCAGCCCATCCATCTGCTTGACTAATGAATAGAACAACCTATGCTCCTTTTCCAGGGAATACGCCTGCCTTAAACTGCTTTGAAGAGCACAGCACCTGCTCACATATCAATTAAAATTATAATTAGGTGGTGAGAGTATATAATTAAAATAACACGTTCCATCTCCTTCATTTACTGCTGCTGCTGGCTGTCAGGATGAAGCAAACCCGTTCTCAAGAATGGGGTGGGGGTAGGGATCGCCCTCATCTCTATGCACCAGGTGTCTCTCCTGACATAGGAAGCAGATTCCCAAGGTTATCCTGACCAACAGGACTGAAAAGGATTTTCTGTCACTTGTTGGGTTGGAATTAACACACCTCCCTACCTGGTTATGGTTCATATCACAATGTCAGGCTTTTTCATACCTCTATACCTTCGGCTGTGAAGTACTATCTGCCTAGAATACCCTTCTCCTACTGTATGCAAATGAAACTCCTATTCATCCCTCAAAACCCAATCCTGATTTTCACTAGCACTGGGCTCTGGGGACACAGGGGAGAAAGACGTAGTTCCTACTTCAAGCACCCACAACAGTGGGCAAAATGATTCCTGTTTCTAGAGGAGGAAACTGAGGCTCCCTCATCATACACATAGGCAGGATGGATCATTTTCATGAAGTTGAGGATGTAGGTGGATCTGCAGAGCCATCCCATGGCCTTGGTCCCTCACCACTTTGGTGGCTGCAGGGACAGGTAGGTTAAATCTGCTGCCATTTTTGGTGCCAGCAGGTCGTTCTGTCAAGTGGAATGTCCTGCTAACAAGAATAGACATGTGGCTTGGGAGGAGCCATTTGCTACTGGATGGTGCTTTGTAGAAAATTTGCCCAACCAGGAGATTTGCCCAGCACCCAGCATAACCTGCTGCAATATTTATGAAGTCCCATTTTGGCAGAGCATGGGGGAAATTATTTCTTGCCTTTTAAAATTAAACTCACTTTGACTTTTTGTTGCTGTAACCATTAAAACCTGAGTGTGTTAGCTATTGTCAGCTCCACCAGGCTGATTTGCAGCCATCCAGGGCTGCCTTGTCCCTGAGCCTCCTTCAGGACGCCAAGTGGGGGAGCGACGCACAGTTATTGAGTGCCTCCCAAGTGTCGGGCACTCTGCAGGGTATTTTACATATGCTGCCTTGGCGTTTCCAAAATGGGTTTTGCTAAGCAGTAATTACACAGGATGTTAATAGGTGCTCTGCCAAAGAAAGTTCTTCGTTCGACTAAGCCTGCAAATGCTGAGTTCACAAAAGTTAATGGGCTTCTTTACTACAGGACTTCTCAGAGCCTTAAATATGCTGATGTGTACGGTGATGTCTCCAAGAGACACATCTGGCTACATCATGTGTATTCAGCCACAGAGTCTATCTCTCCAACATCACGTGAAACTAGTGCCAACCTCAGTTTGGGACATGCTATTATTTCATTTCATTCCTCATCAGCTCTGGAGGTGGCTACTGCTGTCCCCCTCACAGAGATGATGAGCAGGCCCATGAGGTCCCTGCCACTCACTGCTGTGCCCCCCCAGCACCCAGCACAAGACATCCCTTGGCTAGCAGCTGGGAGCCCCATGAAGAAAGCCATGCAGGGGAGCGCTGGGGCACTCTGGAACTGAGACAGGAATCTGGGAAAAAAGGAAGGATACTGAAACTCAACGGAAGTACCCATGAACCACTGAAATGCAGAAAGCAGCCATAAACAATACAACTTCTGAGCAACATGCTCTTGGCCGGTGCCCTTGACCCATGTCAGTAACATGAGGACAGTGGGCAAGCACAGAGAAAACCGACCTGAAATTGTGAGGCTCCGCCCTGCCTCCACCTCGAGCCCAGACCCGGACCCAGACCAGTTGCTGCAATAGAACCACCTGGCTTCCACAGCACTTCTCCAAAGGTGAGGAGAGGGTCCCTCCTCATCCCATCCCAACCCTCAGAGGACAAAGAGGGAAGGGAAAGTCACCTGACCTGCTGCTGGCCCAGGACAAACCCTCCAGAAGGCCTCCCCTTGGCTTCAGTTGAGCACGGTTTCTCTGGGGCCTGGGCAGCCAGGGAAGGAGCAGGAATCCAGGAGTCATGAGACCGTCGCATGTGCTGATGGCAACAGCTGGAGGCAGGAGGGCAGCAAGCTGTTCCACCTTTCTGAATCTCTGTCAGTTCTAGACCACTGAGGGTGCGCACCTCGGAGTCTGATCACTGGACTTAGTTCAATGTTGTATCGAAGAAGATTTTTTTTTTTCCATTTTTACAATAAAATGTACATGCACCTACATAGAAATGCTAAAGGGGCATACAACGGCAGGTGCAAAAGTTAGTCTCCACTGTCACTCCTTGCCCCTAGCCTCAGACCAAGCATACATTTAGACATTGGAAAGCATTTGGCAATTGAGTGGGGAGAAAATTCAATATCCAGAAGAGGAAGGGAGGGCACCAGTGGGGTCCAAGGATCATAAGTGCTCCTTCAGTGGGGACACAGCATGCCATGTGCAACCTACTGGCCCAGGGGCTCTTCTAGAGCCCAATCAGGCAGTTGAAGAAGAAATCCAAGTGGGTGTCCACGTCTGGTCTTCTCCACTGCAACAGCAAGGGCTGCCTCCCCTGGCATAAGGCCCCTCCCCACCTCCTTATACTCTCATCATCCCCTGAGTGCCTGGAGCCCTGTGGTGCCCCCACCCAGCCGGCTCCAGGCTGGCTTTCATAACAGGTACTAAAGCACAATGATTAGGTGACAAACCTCATTTTCCAGGAGGCAACACGCAGAGTCGTAACCAGGCCTGGCTCCATGGGAACATGACTATAAATTGTTTCTGACAGTTGTGTTATTTCATGGGAGCATCACCCACTCCTCCATTTACATTTCTAGAAAGATCCTGACACACAGCCCTGCTGAGGGCCTGCCCCACAAACTGACGAACCACAAACTAGTCACCGGAACACAACCTGTCCTCCGCAAGAGAGATGCCCACACACACACCCAAGAGCCCACCAGCCCCTCCAACCTGAGTATGGGCAGGACAGGCCCAAGGGCTACCTCAGAGTGTGGCTGCACTGCCCAGATAAGAGCTGCAAGGCTCTGACCCTCGACTTTGTAGGCCAAGGAGCCTGTGGCCAGAGGTTTCCCAGGGACTGCACCCTGTAAGAGGCGGCAGCTCCCAACACTAGCCACTATGACACCCCTGAAGCCCCAACCTCACCGAAACCGGAGCTGAAAAAATGACAGGAGCTGTCCTGAAATGAAAGGCATAACCTACCGCTAGGATTGGCCCTGGGAGTCCTGAACACAGCATGGGAAGAACGAGGCTGATGACCAGAACAGCCAAGGATGAGTGCTCCTGACTGACACTAGCAGTTCTGAGTGAGCGCCACATTCTCCCATTCACCTTGCGCTTCTAACAGCCTTTCCTTTCCCTTTAGGAATGTTTTTCCAATTCCACATGGCTCAAGCTGGCCAGTGAACATGGCTTTCCTCATAACACGGATTAGTTGTTAGGTGCACACGCAGCCCAGTCAGGGCCAGTCAGGTTGCCCTGTCCTTGGTAGGATGGTCTGGTTCACAGATGGGCATATGATCCAGGCTGGGCCAATCAGGATATCACTGAACCTTTTAGCACTAGTTGGTTCTTGGGTGGGCACATGACCCAAGCTAGGCCAGAGTCCTCTGAGGACCTCTTCCTAGGACTGGATAGGGAACATATCCTCTTTGCCATTTTTGTTAAGCAGGAAGACTGACTGACATATGGAAGCAATATGGCAAAAAACGAAATCAGGCAGAACCACAAAAAGACTCCACTGCCCAGATCCAGCTTTTCTGTATCGCCTTTGGGCAAAGATCAAGATAAGTTGGATCCCAGTCCCATACAACTGAAGGAGCCCTGGCTGGTATCCATTTACAAAGTCTGCAGTCCTGTGGGGCCAGGAGCCACAGCACGGGCCTCAGGAGGCTGGCTCACCATCAGAGCACCATGGGTATGCATCCACAAGGGCTTCCCCTGCGGTCCCTGTTCAGGCCCAGCTCAACCTTCAAAGTCCTACACAACAGGCACTGCTGCCAGGAGGGACCCTTGAGGCTCCGGCTGGCCCAGGACCACTCAAGTGCGTCCTTCTTCATTCTTTGTCTGCCCTTCCCTCCTCCTCTTCACTCCCACTGTGAGTTCCTGGGACTCTGGGGCCGGGTAAGAGCCACCCCGCATTCCTCATAGTGCCTGGCACAAGGCAGGTGCCTGCATGGTCTTATTGCCCTCACATGCAATAGGAAGGGGACGAGGCCACCCACAGTGAGCAACTACTAGCATGGTATATCCTGTACCTGTTTTAATTCACACAAAAAGCCTGGGTGGCAGGTTCTGAGTTTATCCCCATTTCACAGATAAGGAAAATGAAGCTCAGGAATCTTAAGTTACCCAAGGTCAAAAGCCGGTAGGTGGCAGAGCTAGGACTCAGATCTAGCTGGTCTGCCTCAAAGCTGTCTCTCTCCTCCTCTCTCCTTGCAAAAGCAAACTCCATGCACTCATCACATCTACCATGTACCCCAATAGCCACCACTGCACCTGGCCCGTGAGATACCCGAGTGTCTGTGAAAGCGAGCAAATGCCCCTGCATTTCCTAGGAGCCTCCAGGAGTCTTGAACTCCACAGAAAAGTCTCCTGAGCTTCTGGGAAAGGGGAGGAGGAGGAGGCATGGAGCAAGAGAAGCTTCTGAGGCTGGCAGAGGCCAGGCCAGGGCACCTCAGAGCCCCATTCAAGGGGGCTGGGGTAGACACGTGCTTGACCTTGGGGAGCGGATTCGGTGATTACCCAGTGCAAGTTCCCGCCACACTAATTAACTTGTGGCTCCCAGGGGTGCAAGAGTTCCTGCTGCACCAGGTGGCTGTGCCAGACAGGCAGAGTCGCACTGCAGGATGCACACCAGGGAAGAACTCTAAGCCTCTGCCTCCCTCTGGGGAGCAGGACCTGAAGGCAGCCCTCAGGGGTGGCCACACTGCATACCCTGAGAGGCCCTGCTGAAGAACAAAAGAGGAGATAAGCAGAGGGGGAAGGCAGGAGTCAATAGACTGGAGGTGATCCTGCCACACTAGGCAACCAGCTCAGGGCTTTTCAGTCATCCGTGCAACCTGCACTGATTGAGCACCTGCTGTGTGTCAGGCACACTGCTGGAGAAGAGGGAACTAAAAGTCAGTGATCCTGCCCTCCCGAAGCTTCCACCTGGGATGTGGGTAGGCAGGCAGTGCAGGAAGTCATCTAGATGGGGACATGTTATAAGGAGAGGCCTGCCCTGGAGAAAAGTGGGCAAGGCCGTGTGACAGGAAGGAGGATGGAATTCTACAGAAGAGCTCACCAGAGGTGCACCTATGGAAGGGGACAGTGAGCCTCACAGATGCAGGAGGGAGGTGCCCAGCAGCACTGGAAGGTTCCAGGGGATTCAGGTCAAAAGGTGGACCAGGATGAGCAGGGGGAGGAACATAACGCAGGGAACACACGAGATCCGTCTGACCAAACTCTGAAGCACTGTCATCCCACGCCAGGAGGAGGGGAGATGAGTGTGCAGGGATGGAGGAGGAGAGCCCTGGTGGCTCTTCTTCCATCAGGCTGAGAGGCCAACGCAGACGTGTGCACCTGGAGAGTCGAGGCGTGAGCCAAGCCTGCTGGGGGGAGTTCTTCAGGTAAACACCCAACATCCGCTCAGTGAGGGCGCAGAGTGCCTCTGAGGGCAGAAGGTAGGCAGGAGACGCTGTTTTCTAGGTCCTCTGGAAGTCACCAACTCTTGAAACTATCTGCATGAAAAATTTGGGTAAAACCAAAAACTAGGAAGAAGCTCCAGGACAGTTAGTCAGAGCCTGCAGGTGTGGAACAGAGCAGCTGGGGTGAGGACCAGAGGCAGGGAGGCTGCCTGGAGGAAGGCAAGGAGACTGGCCAAGGAAGCCAAGGCCAGCATTGCCTGCCTCTCCACAGCCACCCAGCTCAGGCCTCCTCCTAGCAGCCAGGACCCCTCACTTCAGCCCCTCCTATCGAGTTTCTGTAACAGACAAATCCCGTCCAGCTATTCAGCTATTCCAATCTACTACTCCTGAAGGAAGATCAAGATAGATACACACACACTCCTGCCTTTACTTCCTCCAGGGCACACATTCTTTGGCCTGTAGCCTTTGTACATGTTGTTCCCACTCCCACTGCTGTCCCTCAGGCCTTGGTCCCTAGGCTAGGGACTGTCCCTGATCCCCCAGATTCATTTTTAAACATAAGTCCCTAAAACTCATGAGTAAAAGGACAACCGTACTCCAAGGATGGATAGAAAAACCCTGCTGCTGACCCTGAGATCCAGACACGACATGCTGGAAGATGCCCGAGGGCCTCCACTGCCCACCAAGCAAGCCAGAGGGCTGCAGAGAACACACTAGACGGGGACAATGTCCTGCGTCAGCCCCTGGAACTCGCAAGGTTGCTGCTCACCACACGTGTCTCTGGAAGAGCCTGCTCAGAGCACGGCTTCACCCGCGAGGCTTCCCAGGTGGCTTTTCTGCAGGCTCCCCGCAGGGCTCCCAGCAGGGCACCTCCCTCAGGCCAGAGCATCCATCCCCTCTCTCACAGTTTCTAGGGCTACCTGGCTCCTCACCAGCTGTAAATGCCAGACACATGGTGAGAGATCACGTGTCAGGAAACCTTGGTCACATTTTGCAATATGTGGCCCCTTGCTGTGGGCCTGGCATTTACATCTGTGGAGTTGGTGCCCCATGCAGTGGAGTGGTAGGCCACAGTGAGCCTGGTCCCTCTTCCCACACCTGTCTGCCCAGAAAGGAGACCTCAGCTTGGAGGGTCTGGGCTGGGGGCTTCCCAAACAGAGTTTCCAGGCTTGAGCACTGCAAGCCTGCAGTTCCTACTGTGAGGAGCCTAGATTTCAAGACCAGGAAGGTACCATGAAGAATCTTAAACTGGGATTTTGTGCCAGGGTTTCTTAAACATAGCCAGGAGTCCAACTTTTACAGCACTAATTCTGGAAGTTCTCTATGATGGAGTATGACAGGGATCCTGAGTTTTAAGTTCCCACCTGGGAGGGTTTGCAAAGAAAAGCAACTCTGGAATTTTCCAAGCAAGGGGCCAGGGTACTCTTCTGAGCCCTGCCCACCCAGCCTTCTCCCAAGCCGCCGAGGAGATTTTAGTCATCCCCGACACCACTTTTAAGAGGCCCTTGGCCAATGGGGGGCTCCAAGCCCAATGCCCTGTGTATTCCAGGAGCAGAGACAGGAATAGAACCCTGAAGGGCTGAACAGCCCTCAGGTTGGAAAGCACACACCCCTGAGAAGTGACATAGAGGCCCACTGCACACAATGCCACAGCCAGCATCAGAAACCAGAGAGGGTAGCAACTGGCAAGGATCACACAGCACTACCAGTCAACCTCCAGGTCTGAGTCCTAGTCATAATGACCTCAGCAACAGGTCAAAGGAACCAAGGAGAAGTCAGGGTGGAAATCAAGGCTAAATTCCACCCTCATTCCCAAAACACACACACACACACACACACACACCCCACATACTGGGTTCTCATCCGTGGCCATCAGGACCAAAGAGCCTTTTCTGGTTGGGGCAGTCCCATTAAGAGAGGTCAACTGGACCCTAGTGGGTACCATGAGCTGGCCTGTGGTGCATCAGTATGGGCTGACCAGAGATGGGGGGTCTGTCCTTAGTCAGGTTGGGCCAGGGCCTCAGGACAGAGTGGGGAAGGCAGAGAAAGGAGATTTAGCCAGGCCCAGTCCACCTTCCAGGAATTTCTGGGGTGCCACACTGCTTCCCTACGCAGAGGCAGCCTGAATCCACTGGTGGTACATCCACTCTGCTTAGTGAGCATCAGAAGCCCCCAGCTCCGTGTGCAGCCCAATTCTAAGAGGAGGGGTTAGTGTTAGTTTTAGAGTTAGGGTTAGGGAGGGGGCAAGAATGGAGGAAGGAAGGACTGTATAGAGGGAAAAGAGAGGTGGGAGGGGTGGGGGGAAGGGAAAAATAACAATGAATCAAACAACATTACCCTATGTAAATTTATGATTACACAAGTGGTATGCCTTTACTCCATGTACAAACAGAGAAACAACATGTATCCCATTTGTTTACAATAAAAAAAAAAAAAGAAGCGTCGACCATTAAAAAGGTCCCAAGAGTCACGTGTGTAGATATTTGCTCCTCTGGAAAGCACAAGTCCTTGAAGAATAAAGACCACCAGAAATAAAGAGGAAGAAGAAAGACCATGACTTTCCAGGCTGTGCATGCTGAAATTCAGGACCAGGACCACAGTGGGCACTCAGGAAATGAATAAATGGACAGATGGACAGGCCTTCCCATTTCTCTGAAGGAGCAATAGAGGACTTCATACCACACTGCTCCGGCCACATGCACATTCTCTCCACACCGTATACTGCTTGGACTTTAAAGCCGTGTTTCAGAGACAAAAACGCTCAGAAGTCTGTGGAGGAACTCAGGTTGGGGTTTTAGCAGACATGTGTTTACCTCCTCCTAACATAACACAGCCACCCAATTCTCATCTTAAACTACCTCACTGCTAATTTTCTGGATTTCTATATGTAAAATAAATCATTTAACAAAAAAATCTGTATCTACAGTATATGGAACAAAAGAAGATTTCAAAGCCCATTAACTCCCAGAGATGGTATGTTACTGGGAGAATATGGGCTGTATAATTAAAACAATTTAAATCCGATTATAAAAAGACAGTGGGCTTCACCGCCTGCCACCATCTCACTAATGGAAAGAAAACCAATATCTTGAATTTTTTTTTAAATTACTGTAAAATTATGAATTAGAACACGCACACACCACCGCTTCACTGCTCTGTGTTACTGATGAGATGAAATATTCCTTGCAGGGAAATGTTACTTTAAGCTATCAGCAGCGCAGGACTCTGCTGGGGGTACACAGTGGTATCTGGTAGCTAAGGCCCCTGAGCTGGGAAAGAAGTGGTCTCCATGACAGCCAATGTAAGGGGTGACCTCTCTGGAGACCCCCGACTTGGAGTTAGTGATGCTCAGTTCCCCACATCCTGTCTCCACTGAACCATGGAGTCCTGTGTCTGATGAGAAATGGATCCAAGACAGTTCATGGTCCAGCAAGGAAAGGGGACCATGCGGCCACACCCAGACCTCATACCCATGTCTCCATCATGAAAGGCTGCCCATGATTGTCTGTTCCCAGCTGTTCCACCCAGGAAGCTCTTCATACAAGTGCCTGGGCCCCAGCTGGGCTTGTGCAACCTGGCTTTCTGGTTGGAGCATAGACACTGACACTTGTATGAGTTCCCCAAGGCTGAAGCTAGGGTCTGCTGTGCCCATGAATACCTAGTATGATGGTTGGAACAGGGCCCACCCTCCACAGAAGTGTGGGCAGGGAATGAATGGGGCACCTACTGTATGCATGTCCTGTATATAAACCATTCTTTCAGAGTGTGTAAATCACTCTTCAAAGTAGATATTTTAACTTTAAAAATAGGAAAACTAAGGCTTAAAAGCATAAATGAACATATTGCAAATCACATAGCAAATAAGAGGCAGAGGTGGGCCAGGAGTGGCACATACCTGTAATCCCAGTGACTTGGGAAGCTGAGTAAGAGGATCTCAAGTTCAAAGCCATCCTCAGCAACTTAGCAAGGCTGTCTCAAAACAAAAAATGTAAAAGGGCTGGGGATGTAGAGCACCCCTGGGTCTAATCCCCAGTACTGCAAAATGAAAAAAGGCAGAGGAGGGATCAAGCCAGCAAGAGCATCATCCAGGGTTAAAGGCCACTCAGGAATTTCTCACTCTCCCCACATCCTCCCCAATCAGACCAGAAGCTGGGGGAAGATCAGAAATGAGCAAAAGCCAGTTGTTGCCCCTGAGTCCCTCTAAGTCTAGCAATGCCATCAGGTGTCAGGGGGAACTAGAGCAGTAGCCCCTCATACACCAGCCTCTTTCAGGGCAGAAGTACACTTGTGGGGATATGATTTTGACACAGCCTGAAATTCACACATCTGAAATTCCATCATTAGGTCATTCTCATAAATCTGGCAGAATTTGGGTCTCTTGACTACTTTAGTGGCCCACATTACATCCTTCCAGCCCACCTTTTAACCTGCTACTGTGGCAACCAGCTGTGTGCAGGTGTAATGAGGAAGCACCTCACCTCTGCCCCCCAGGGGCCTCTCTTCTGGCACCAGGTAAGAACCCACCCAACTTGCATATGACCAAATTATGTTATACACATGCATGAAATTATCACAGAGAAATCCATTATTTTGTAAAATTAATATGCACTCATAATTATAATAATTAAAAAAAAAAAAAAGAACAAGCCCAGCCAAGCTGCTGTGCAAACCTGGAACAGCTGTTAAGAGAGCACCCTCAGAGCACTTACCAGTGCAGAGTGGACTGGGAAGGCTGGTAGGTAAATAACCCACTTTCTTTACCCAGATGGATAATTCAAGAGGCATTGTTCCATGACTCCGGGGGGACCCCAGTAGGAATAAGCCCCAGTTGCCCATGGCCATGACATGCTCAGACTGGCTTTCCCTCCTGCCCTGATTCACACTTCCTATTCCTTCAGAACATGTTCCAAAGAACACTACTGGCCAGCATGTGAGCCTCTGTCTCTGGCTCTGGTCTAGGTAGAGAGTGGTCCCCATCTGTGATGTCATATAAAATGCAGGTACCCTTGTTGGAAGCCATCACCATCTCAACAGTATATTACTAAAGTGACTCTGAGAGTGGCCCAGCTTGGGTGAGAAGGAGTAGGGCCCCCAGGAGGGGAGAAGAGAGAAGCCTGAAGCCACCAGATCTGCCACCAGGCTTTGGATGAATTGGGGGTTCTGGGCCCTATTCCTCAACCAGGGTGAGGGCCAGGTGGTGTTCCCAGAATGGCATGGTGGTCTGCTCCTTCTATCCCCTCCCCATGAAGTCCAGGCAGTTGTGGGCATGTGAGGCCAGAGTCAGCCAATAGGGGTAGGCCACAGCTGCCTCAAAATCCTGAAACCTCCAAGACTGGCTTACTCCATATCTGGGATCCTAGGGGACAAACCCCAGCCAGGGCCCCTGAATCCAGAGCACAGAGGGCTTCAGAGGCAGGGGTGGGAAGCTGACCATTCCCATAGCTTCCCCATCCCCTGGGCCCCTCAGCTCTAGGCCTAGCTGCAGGTGTGTATGACTCTGGGCTCCGACATTCTCTCTGTGGCCCACAGCCTGTAATCCTCAGTGGACTCAGTCTCCAGAACCCAGGCCACTTCTGTCAGGCCTATGAAGGGGAACCCCAAAGGCCCTACAGACCATGCCAGGCCAGTCTTCCTATGCCCAGCAGCCCTGGGAAGCTCGCCATCACCCCAGATCTTTTGTTGCCCACCTCTGAGTCTTTGCTCTAGCGTCCCATCACCTGGAGCTCTGCTTCCTTTTCTTTACCTGGCCAACCCCCCATCCATACTTAAGACTCAGCTGGGGAGCTCTTCTTCCAGGAAGCCTCCCCTGGTTGCCTCCAACCCAGGCTAAATGGGGCTTGTCCTCCCAAGGTCCCTGGGCTGCCTTCATCCTCTGTAGTACAGATCACATTCTTGACCCATCTGGCTGCCCTGCCACATCCAGCTCTGTGGCCGTAGCACATGGAGCAGGCAGCCAGGAGTGCCAGGCACTGACCAACACTGGACAGAGCCTGTCCCAGAGAGTGGATTCTGCACGGATGGGAAACCATGCTCTCAGCACCAGAAGGAGGCTCACATCCCTTCCTGGGCCACCACCAGCCGCTTTCTCCAGCTGAAGTTAATAATTTTAAAGTAATTAAGTCCAGCAAACCGTAACTGATGAAATACGGACTGGTGGTGGCCAGCAGAGCTGTCTCAGTCTTGCCTCCTTTCAGGCTGGGGCTTAGAAGGCAGCGGGTAGGCCTGACCATCCCATGGCAGAAACAAGCTCTCCTAGCAGCCAGCCACCTAATGAGACGACAGGGGATTTGTTAATGATATTAGGAGGGCTCAGCTCTGCCTCACGGTGCAGAGGATTTCTGTTCAATTATTTGTGGGTGGCAGGAGCCAGCCCCTTGCTGATAAGGCAGACCCTCCAGATACTGCTGCAGCCCAGTGTCTCAGGGTCCTCAGCAGTCCTGGGCAGTGTCCCCACTGGTGGAAGGATAATCTGAGGCTGATGGAGCAAGGCCAGGCCTCATGCTGCAGACCAAGGCTCCTCCCCATCCCTTGGAACCTGGGGCCCCCATGATGGGCCCATCCAAAGGAAGGGAGTAGGAAAGACCCACTCAGGTGGGAAAGGCAGAGACGACAGCCAAGGGCCTGGGCTGCAAATACATACAAAGTGAGAGCCAGCGTGTGGGATCAGACCAGGAGCCCTGCCCCACTCCTGCACACAGGCCTGTGCTCCCCGCACAGTGGCTGGCAGGGGGCTGCTGCTTGTCAAAGCCCAGCAGGACAGGGCTCCTGCAGCCACTTCGGGAGCTGGAGGAGCCCAAGGAGCAGAAGCTCCACCTCCTGGGCATTAGGCTGTGTCTCCTGTGGGAACTTTGAGTTTAAAGTGAAGTCAGGCCATACCACGCCACAGGGACCCCTCAGCATGGGGGTGGGGAAAGCTACTATGTCCCCCTTCCCCTTCCCACCCCCCAAACCTCTACCCCACCAACCTGGTCCCCACCCTTCCCTCACTGTCCCCCACCCCCCCCCCCAGTTCAGCTGATTGTGCCCTGAAATACAAGCTCTCTCATCCAAAGCCTCCTGGCCAGAAGGCTGGCACAAATGTCCCTCCTTCAGAAAGCCTTCGTAACTGCCCCAGCCCTCTGTCCTCCCATGCACATCTGTGTGTACACCACAGTGCCCACCACAGGGCCTTTTGCTCCCAACCTCAATGGCCCCCAAAAAGAGGTTTCCCATCAGCAGTGTGGGGTTCCTAAAGCCCACTGTGAAGGCGTGTCCTCTCAGTGGGTGTAGCCCTAGGGCTCCCAGGCCACTCCCCCTTAGCGCTTCCCCACTACCGATGGGCAGAGATGCACCATGCTGAGCAGCTGCTCCATATGGGTCTCGCTGGTGCTCTGCGGGCCTGGCACCCTTTCTCTTCTTAGCTAGCCCCACCCATGTCTGCTCTGCCTCCCTCAATCTCAGTCCAATGGACAAGGTGGCCCCCAAGCCAGGCCAGGCAGGACAGTCCACTCCTCTGGCACCAGGACTGATCTGGGGAGGAGCTGATCAGTCCCCCTGCCAGGTCAATAGGCAGTAATCCTGAGACTCTTAGGACTTTTCGGTGTGTATGTGTTAGTTATTGGGGATGGAACCCAGAGCCTTGTGCATGCTAGGCAAGTGCTCTACCACTGAGCTCTATCCATAGCCCTTCTACTTTTTATTTTGAGACAGGGTCTCGCTCAGTTGCCCAGGCAGGCCTCAAACTTGCAATCCTCCTGCTTCAGCCTCCCAAATAGTTGGAATTACAGGCATGCACCACTGTACCAGACCCCTGAAAACCCTCGTTAAATAATTCCCTTCTTCCCATGACATGGAACTAGGGGGCTGCACTGAATAGACATCAGCCTGCAACAGCCAGGAGGTTGCTGGGAGGGAAGCACATCAAAGGGTCAAGAGGAACAAAGGATGTGACCATTAAAGACGTACCCCTGGATCCAGCCACACCTGAAGTTCACAACCTCTGTCTTTCCCAATCCATGGCTTAAAAAATAACCCTGTTTTGCTTGGTCCAGTATAAAGATTTCTGGCACCCGCATAACCAACTTTTTTTTTTTTTTTTTTTTTGGTACCAGAAATTGAACCCAGTACTACTGAGCCACATCCCCAGCCTTTATATATATATATATATATATATATATATATATATATATATATTTTTTTATTTAGAGACAGGGTCTCACTGAGTTGCTTGAGGCCTCAATAAGTTGCTGAGGCTTGCTCTGAACTTGTGATCCTCCTGCCTCAGCCTCCCGAGCCACTGGAATTACAGGTGTGTGCCACTGCTATTGACTATTATGGACAATGATTTCAGACCCACGGCAGGTTTTTCCTGGTATGAAGCTAGGGGCTGGAATTCTCAGATGGTCCGACTTAGCATCTCAACAAACTCAGAGGTGAGCAACAATTTCCTAATGGGCCATGAGAGGCAAAAACCCTCCACCCTGATCACAGCACTGTGGCTCAGTCACCTGCTCCACAGTCCCACTGGAGTCTTCCAAGTCCCTCCCCAGCATGCCACCAAATGGGTCCTCAGGGAGGGCAGCTCTGGGGAGACAAACCCCAGACCAAACTCATCACTTGGTGGAGGAGGGGTCTCAGCTCATCTACAGGTGTGTGCTGTGAGCTCATCATGTCACACAAATGTGCACATGTGTGTGTGTGTGTAGGCCCACCCATGTGCGTGCCAGAAGTCAGCCAGCCACTCGACACTCAATCCACCCTGCAGATGCCAAGGCCTACAGACACCTACAAATCCTCAGATGCTGAGTTTGTGATGCTGATGCTCCCAGACCTCAAGGCATATGTGGGGGCTGGTCAAGGAGGAAGACAGGATGGGCTGCATGGCACAGCGGTGGTGAGGTGGCCCCAGTCCCACGGCAGCTGCAGGAGGACACAGAGCGATAAAGTCCAGGGGTGTGTGGATGGAGATAGTCAGGGGAGACCAGAAACAGAGCTGGGTACCCCACTAGGGACAAAATCACAAGGCCTTCAATGCTCAGCACAGGTATCCACCTGCAGGCCCAGGAACCACAGGAGCCTGGCCAGTCGCAAGGGTCAGGAAGATGCCCCAGGACCCAAGCATAGCACGTCCGTGGGACACAGTATCCCTGAACCTGGCCTCCAGGAGTGCCCCCCACCCCAGCTCTTGCCATTACTGATCGATCAGTGGGTGCTGAGCCTCATTACTGACCTCGCCATCCTCCCTTTAATGAGATTAATTTCCTTGGCAGGAGCTAAGTAGCCTGGCGCAGTCAGACCTCCACCCCAAGCTGTGCTCCAGCGGGTTTCTCTTGATGAGATTCTGATCATGAACAACAGAGCTGCAAAGCTCCTCCACCCCTGCTCCCCAGGAGGGGTGAAGAGCTGCCTCCTCACAGGTTAACCTGACAGCTGCCCAGGCCCTAGCACATGAGCACCCTCACCAGCTCCTGGAGCACCCACTGAGGGAAGCGCTGGAGGGAGTGTGTGGGCAGCGCCCACCCACCATGCTCAGAGCTGCCATGTTGGCTGGCCCCAGTTGCTCCTCTTGCCTCCAGGGGCCCTTTCTCCTGTCCTAATCTGGAAGAGCAGAGGACAGGACAACACCAGCCATTCCACACATGTGGAAGCTGAGACAGTGGTGTTTGGGGGCTGGGGGACAGCTCCCAAGTCACTGGGGGATTCCCAGGCTGAAGAGGAAATGGAAACCCAGGTCCTAGAGCCGAGGGAGTCCCAAAAGGCCACATCTAGAGCAATCTAGAGCACAGGGGAGATGCCATTTCCCCTGTACAGCCTCCCTCCCATATTACCCAGCCCTGCCCACATGGGCACACAGTAGGCATGAAAAGGGGTTGGCCAACTAAACTTTCTCACTCCATCCTGTAAGCATGCAAAAAATCTCCACTGTGCTCTAATCCTTTACACACTGGCCTTGGAAGGACCCTGAATAAGCAGGTGACCACTGCCAAGGAGAGGCAATGCTACCAGTTCCCATCTTTTCTCTCCCATCTTCAAATCCAGAAGCTGACCAGGAGGAATTTGCCTATAGGTGGCAGGATAGGGCTGCTGGTGATGCAGCAAGCCTCAGGCCCCACAGGTCACCCGACCCTGGGTAGCCCTGAGCAGGAAGGCAGAACCACAAACAGCAGCTTGCAGAGATCACAGAGATCAGAGCCCCATGTGTCTGCATGTCCCGTCACCCATCCAGGGACATTTACTGAGCACCTACAATGGGTCACACACCAGGCTCAACTCTGGAGACTTAGCAGTGAAACAAACAGACCTCCTTTGCCCTCGTGGACAATTAAATTAATAATATAACTGCAGGAGGGAAAGCATACAAAAAAGGAAAAGGAAGAATGCTTTGATAGGGAGTGATAACAGGGGCCACATTTAGGAGCCTCTGAAGGCTAAGAAGAAGCCCATAATACAAAAGGCCTTTCATATGGTAGGAATGTGCAAAGGTTCTGGGGTAGATGCATGCTTGGCCTGTTGGAAGGACAGGAAAAAAGCCAATGCAGCCAGAGAAGTGAGATCAACAGAAGTGTCAATGAAGAAACAGGTCAGGTCAGCTTTTGTCAGGGTACTTGAGGGTTTACACGCCTGGTAAAGGGTCTGGATTTTATTCTTAGTACAGTGGGGAGCCATTGAATGGTTCGGCAGGAGGGATAGAGGTGATTAGATTGATTTTTCAGATAATCTGGCTGCTGCATAGACAGCTGCCTGGAGGGGAGGACAAAGATGGGGAACAGGGAGGAAGTGGCCTCAGAGGTCCAGGCCAGGACTGGGGAGATAGGAGTGCTAGGTGACAGCCAGGGATCAAGGGGAGTCACAAGCATAGCAGGAGGTCAGGCAGGGAATGACAGAGTGCTGGCATGGCTGCCCACCCTTCACTTTTCCTAAGCAATCCATGCTTCGCTTTGCTCTCTGGGTAACTCTGTGCTGCCCAGGACTGTTCTGCGATGGTGCACATGCAGCCCCAGAGTGTGACATCAGGTATCGATAAAGCCTCTGCTGCTTGACAGGCGGGCAATCACCAGGAACCTGTAGTGGAATAAATGCTGCCTGAACTGCCACATCCCTGTCCCTGATGAGATGAGTGGGCTGCCTCCAAGCACCACCTGGAAAACCTCCATGAGGATCCTACAATGAAGGAAAGGCTGCAGGCCCCAGCAGACTCTGGCACCTGGGATTCCATGGAACACATAAGAGTGTGCAGGAACAGAAACTGTGCGGGACTGACAGGCACAGAAAAGCACCAGCTAATGGTGTGTTCATGATTCTTACTGAAGGAACCCTGGGCCCACGGTGCTGGTCCATGGCCCAGAGTCAATCCATAGAGCAGGCAGGGGAGCCAGGCTGAGGGATCAGGCACAGGAATTGCCTGCTGAGGATTCCTGAGGTCAGTGAAGGCAGCAAAGGCCCCTCTATGGGCTGGTTTGAGGCTGGGAAGGAGAACAAGCCCTCTGGAAGGCTGAAGTGAGGCTGATCAAGCTCTGAACTGACAGGACTTTAAAGGAGTTGGTTTACAGTACACACTTGCAGCCAAACAATGAACTGCTAAAGCATCAAATGGGGGTATCCGATGCATCCCCCTTTGTTGAGAAAAGGTCCCAGAGTCAAGGCAGGAGATGACACTGAGAACCAGTGTCCACTTGGGCTTCCTGAATGTCAGCAGAGCATCCAGAACAAGCAGTGACTGTCTCTATTGCTCTGCATTGGTCAGGTGACATTATGAGGAATATAACTGTGGGTTCTCTTTACTGAGCACCTCCTTGGTGCCAGGCATGGTCTAAGTCTTCGTGCTCATTACTTCATTTGGTCCTTAAGACAACATATTAAGAGAAGCACCATTATCCCCATTTTACAGGCAAGAAAGTTGAGACTCAGCAAGGTAAGTCCCTTATTAAGATACATCAGAGGCACTGTGTGTTAAGAAAAGCAGTGACAAAAAGGTATGTACACAAAAGAACACAGGAAAAAAAGAAAAACAAGCTCCAAGAATATATAGCCTGAAAATTCTTTGAGGGGCACCCAACTGTCTTTAAACACTTCAAGGTTCAGGGCAGAGATAAGCTGGGCTCAGCATCAAGATCTGTCAGAGATGAGAACCATTGATCCTCAGAGGCACACAGATCTTCAGCTCCAAAGATCTTCTGATCCAAGTGCCTGATTGGAAAGATTCAGGCATGAAGGCCTGTAAGGGCAGGACTGGCCTGTACTCCCTGGTTAGGTCTAGGTCCAGGCCAGGGTTCTCCACAGCCCTTCCCACTTCTGTCTTAGTCAGCTGGGATCTGCTATAACAAAAGACCATAGGCTGGGTGCCTTAAACAGCATAAATGTCTTCTCACAGTTCCGAAGGCTAGAAGTCCATGATCGAGGTGTCAGCACAGTCAGTTCCTGGGGAGGGTTCTCTTTCTGGCTTGTGGATGGCCACCTTCTCACTATGTCTTCACACGGCAGAAAGAGAGAGAGCAAGCTCATAGGTGTCTCTTCTTATAAGGACACTAATCCCATCGCAAGGGCCCCACCCTTGCAACCTCATCTAAACCTAATTTCTACCCAGGCCCCATACCAAATGCCATCATATTGGGAGCCAGGGCCTCAATTAATAGATTTGGGGAAACAACTGTTCTGTACATAGCACCTCTGGACCTTCCCTCAGCCCAGCCTTAGCTTTGCAAAGCCCTCCCAGCTCTGGACATCAGAACTCCGTTACCTTGCTGACCTGCACACTGAGAAGGATCCCTGGGGATGACACATCTGAACTGAAACCTCATAAAACTCCAGGAAGAGGGTGACAAGTGAGAGGGCTAGTGGAGCTCCAAGCAGCCCCTGGAACTCCTGACTGTTTCTGCTGAATGTGCCCAGGCAGCATGAGAATCTGCAGCAGCACACACGTGCACGCGTGTGTGCACATACGGCACAAGGGAGCTCTGCGCAGATCCCGAGCCTGACCTATGCCTCCTAAACAGTCCTACCTCCTCAGCACTGCCCACCTCACCGCCCTCCCCCTGAACATGTCACCATCCAGCCTGCCTGTCTCTGGGGATCAAGGGTAACAGGTGGCCTGTGCAGCCCCAGCTCAGTGCTGTGGGCCAGGCAGTGCTGAACGTCAGTCCTTGAAAATCTTTACAAGGTGCCCAGGAGAAGCCTTGAGCTGAGGTTTGGGTTCTCATGCAGAGTAGAGCCCCCACCAGCTATTCCTGGGCCAGCTCCAGTTCAGGGCTCTGTGATAGAGAAAGAACCACCCTTCCAGTGCCAGCCCTAGGCTGGCAACAGGCAGGACTAGGTTGTTGAGGTTATCAGAGCCCTGTGGGAGAGGCAAGTGAGGGCAGGGACCCTGGGAGCCTCCCAGGGAAGGGAGGCTGGAGCCACCCAAGACTGAGGAGGAACAGCATTTGATGTTTGAAGCCATGACAGGGAAGGTGGCACAAGTCCTAGAGACAAGCCAAGTCAGAGCAATTTCGTCCCCTGGTGCCAGCCACCAGAGATGGGGTACCATTGAGACAAACCTAGTACAGCGCACTCAGGTCAGGTCTCAGAGCTTGAGGCCCAGAGGCCAAACCAGAGACCAGAGCCCAGAGCATGGCCCCTCTCTCGCACTCACCATGCTTTTGGGCACTCCTGTGAAATGATAAAAGAAAGTTCATTTCTTCAATCCAGAAGCAGAACCAGGCAAGACCCCAAATGTCTAACTTTGCACCAAGCAGGACAAGTACCAAAGGGAGCAGGAGACAGTTGTCCAGGTCAGGCTAAGGTAGTGCCACTTCACAGACATTAAGACTGAGACTCAGAGAAAAGTGACTTTTTCAGGACCACACAGCTAATCAGTCACAAAACTGGGAATCAAATCCAAACCTGCCTGACCCCTTTCCATCAAATAAAGCAAGGTATGCCAGCCCTTTGGTCAGGTCCTGGGGGCCTGGGCCAGGACAATTGGATTTTGACCATTCTGTGGAGCTGGGGCAGGCAGGGCTGCGAGATTAAAATACCATGCAGTGACAGGCCACAGGTGCCCAGAGCCCCGGCCTGCACAGATGGCTCCGAGCAGCCTCCATATGAGCCACATCATCAGTATCAACCTCCTTCCCTGCTCTCCTGAGACAACCAGAAAGGCCAGAGCTAAACTCCAAGTCACATGCTCCATCTGTCCTAAGTGGGATGGAAGCTGCAGGAGTGTGCCCACACAGCCAAGATGGGGCAGGAAGAAGGGGAGGCCAAGAGCCCCTTCAGGGACCACCAAGGCTAGTCATATAACAACCATCCCTTCCTCTTTACCCAGCAGCTGCAGTATCTGGCCCTTAGCGAGAGATTGTAGTGCATTTCTTCAACTCGCCCTCCACTGTCCTCTGTGTTGCCATTCCCATTTGACATCCAGGGAAACTGAGATAACCCACCCAGAGTCAGGGCGGAGCAGGGGTGAGAGCCCCAGTCTGCATGGGGAAAGCAACCTGCCCCTGCTCAGCTCCTGGACACCACTGTCTGTTCTCAGGCAGGGGAGTGGAGAGGGGCCAGGCTGAGCACAGGCTGAAAACAGGTGCAGAGGCAGGTAGAGGTGTGGGCACAGGTGGAGCTGCAGCTGCAGTGTCTGGCTGCCTCAGCTTGGGTCTGGCAAAAGCCAGAGTGAAGGAAGCAAACTGGAAAGAGGGGACTGGCCAGGGCCACATGCCCTGGATCTGCTGGAAAACAAAGTATAGCCTGGACTGAGGGCTACCCTAGACCCCAGTTGGCAGCTCCCAGGTTTCACCCCTGGAAGCCTGCCTACAGCTTAGGTCCAGAAACAAGTAGAAGATGTCCATCTAGTCACCCTCAGGTACTCTCCCTGCGCTTCAGCTCTGAAAGAGAGAACTCTGGGCCCCTCTCTTCCCAGCCCATGACATCATCAAGAAACTCACTGTTTACAGGCTGGGAAAAGGGACTTGAAGAACCCAGGGATGAGATACTGGACACAGACCTAGCCCCTTCCTGTGTCCAGTGCCTGTCGGAGATCAGCAACCCAGAGAAAGGGTTTGTCCCAAGCCAGCCCACGGCAGAAACATGAGGGGTCTCTGCCCCAACCCAGTGCTGCTATGTGAGATACCAGGTGCAAAGGGTCAGGAAAATCCATAGAAGGACAAGACCACAGGGCTGAAGCTGTAGGAAACACAGACTCACCCAAATCCAGCTACAGATGCTGGTGCTGGCTCCACTGGTGGTCAGGATGGAATGGAACCAATCTTTTTTTTTTTTTTCAAATTTGCTTTATTGACATAAAATTGTATATATTTCTCACATGCAATAAAATAGTTATGTATATGCACTGTGGGGTTGTTAAATCTAGCTAATTAACCAATGTATTACCTAACACAGTTAACATTTTGTAATGGGAACACTTAATATCCACTCTTGTAGCATTTTTCAAGGATACAATATGTCATCATTAACTCTACTCGCCATCCTGTACAACAGACCTCTTGAACTTATTTCTCCTAACTATATAACATATCCTCAGACCCAGTCTCCATTATATATCCATTTCCCCAATCCTCCACCCCCACTTCCAAACACCCCAGCCCTTCACCTCATGGCTTAGGAAACATCTAGCTCAAGGATCCTGAGAGTTGAGTCTGTCCAGGCCCTAGTTTAGAAAGCATGAGATTGGTGACACAAAAAATGTATGAGAACGAGGAGGGCCTGGGGACCCAGGCTTCCTGACTGGACACCACATCACAGGACTGCCCAGAGACCCAGAGAAGACAGGTAATGAAGAGTACAAGAGAATTGATGGGAGAAACAGGTTTCGCCCAACCTAAAGCAGTTTTATATATTTTGTTTCTTGGTTGCTGTTGTTTTAGAGAATCACCTGTTTTGGCATGAAACAGGAAGTAGGCACGGGTGTTGTTCACTAAATATTTTCATTTCTCTCCCCTCCTCTAGTCATATCGTAGGACTGTGATTCCTGGACACCTTGTGAATGGCTGGGGCAACATGACAATTTTTGGTCAATGATGCATAAGCAGAAGAAATGTGGATCACACCCAAACTGAGCCCTCCCACTTCCCAAAAAAAGAGTTACTTCCCCTCTGGAATAGCAACTGGCAAATATCAGGCAGAATGATGATAATGAGCCAGGTTCCCCAGCTGATCACTGATGGACATACAACATGGGCAGGAAATAAACTACTGTCACATTAAGCCACTAAAATTTGGGGATTATTCATTATTGCAGTATAACTTAGAAGTCCCTGACTGATATGATAAAAAATGCAGAACAAAACCAAAGCCTAGAGACAAATGGGCACAGCCTAACTACCAAGTCCAAAAGGAATCAGATCCAGGTATCAGACTAGGTTAGAAATGTTTGAGAAAAAGTAGTACAGATCCAACACTCTGGGTTTTTAGGTGACAGCATTCTCCAGAGAGTTGTGTTAGCTTTCCCTTACTATAACAAAATACCTAACATAAACAACTTAAAAGAAAGAAAGGTTTATTTTGGCTTAGGGTTTCAGAGATTTCAGACCATAGTCAGTTGGCCTATCACTTTAGGCCTGTGGCAGCACAGAACATCATGGTAGGAGCACATGATGGAGATGGCTGCTCACTCCATGGTAGCCAGGAAGCAGAAAGACAGGAGGGGATGGGGTCCTAATATTCCCTTCAAGGGTACACCCCCAATGCTGACTTGATTCTACTAGGTTCACCTCCTAAAGGTTCCACCATCTCCCAACAGTGCCACAAGCTGATGACCAAGCCTGCAACATTAGGGCCTTTCAGTGACATTCAAGATCCAAATTGTAACAGGAGTAAAAATTTAAGGGAAGAAGAAAGACAGAAGCTGGAGGGTACAAAGCTGGGGATTGTCAACTTGGCAACTATAAGAATTTGGAAAGTTCGTCAGCCTGCCCCTACAAGATATGTCTGTGAGTACTAAGGAATAGTCTGCGCTGACTTCCAAAGAAACCTGGAGAAATGCCTCCAGCATGCTGCTTCCCGTGTGATGGTCGTTAAAGTTCCGTGGCATCAGGAATGGGAACAGGAGCAGTTCTGAGGCAACATGGAAAGAAGTATCTCTCCAGACCCATGGCCTCCTACCCACATACCTGGCATGAGGTGCACCTGCTCATTGCCAGGTAAGCCCCTCTCAATCTGGGGAGCAGGGCCTGTGCAATAAGGAAAGTTGAAGGGAGGCTCCTGAACCCAAAATACGAGCAGGTGGGTAAGGCAGGAGCATAGTCTATAAACTAAGAAAGTGTGTATACTCACACATATATGTATACAGGTGTTCATGCATAAACTTGTATGCATGCACATGTGTGTGTGTGTATGTGTGTGTACATACACACCTGCAGAGGTAACCCTAGGATGAACCCTGAAGCCTGACAGTGCAGTTGAGGGAAGGTTGTAGGCATTCCTTTACTCAGCCACAGGCTTGTAGGAAATTCAGAGACAGGACTACACAGTTCTAGTCCTCAAAACAGACAGTGCCCAATCAACTCCAGCAAGGGATCACCCACGCCTGAGCCTCAACCACAGTCACCTCAGGCTTGGAACATCTCTTGACCCCAGGGGCCAAGAAGAACACCTCACTGTGAGACATAGGGCTGCAAAGCAAGACAGACTTCAACAAGGACCCCAGGGGGGATACATGGGGGAGCAAGGAGGATGAGGCTCTGAAGAACCCTCCCAGGCAGAAAAGGAGGCTGTGGGTCAGTATGATGGCCCAGAGTTACAGTTTGGCTATTCCATCAACAAATTCCTCCAAGAACATTCTTATATGCAAGGAGCATCTGGGCCCAGGCAAGGAAGTCAGGTCACAGGGAAGCTCACAAGGAGATATGTAGAGGACTTTCAAGTCAGCCATGCAACCCAAGTGATGCTAGCTGGTCTGATTGAGATGAATCGATGCTACCCAGCAAATATGAGCACAGCCAGCCCCTAGAAGACTATCAAGGTAGAAAGAAAGTTCGAGGTAATACCATGTTCTGGCTACAACTGGCACAGATGTGGTATGCCAAGGTAGTGACAGAATAATGACCTACAGATACATACATGTCCTATTCCCCAGAACTATGACTATGTTAGGCTACGTGGCAAAGGAGAATAAAGGTTGCAAATAGGCTAACCTTAAAATAGGGGAGTCAGCCTGGATTATCTTGGTGGACCCAATACAATCAAGGGTTCTTAAGAGAAGGAGGCAGAAGAGTGGGAGAAGCAGATGTGACTGATGACTAAGCGAGGTCACACGGACCCAATCACCACAGTGGGCTTTGGAGACAGAGGAAGGAGGCCCAGGCTGAGGAGTCCTGCAGCCTCTAAAAGTTGGAAAAGGCAAGGAAGTGACTTTACCCTAGGCTTTCTCTAAGAAACCAGCCCTGACAACACCTTGGTTTTAGCCCAGTGAGACCCATGTCAGGCTTCTGAACTGCAGAACTGTAAGTTTGTGTTGTTTGACCCAACTAAATTTGGGTAAAACTGGTTTGAATGCCAAGAGGAAACTAATACAGCTGAGTGGATGGAATGATGGCAGTAGGCCTAGAGGCTCTTTACAACGACAGAAGCATCACACTCAGAGTCCTTGACAGTGTCTCGGTGAGGCTGCCAGCAGGGCTGTGAGGGCATGGCCTCAGTGGAACCTATAATTCTAAATGGAAGTGGAAGAAGACACCAGAGGTCAGAGAGGGAGACTCTAGCTTGAGGCCTAGATACCAGCACGGTGAGTGAGGGACAGGGTAACGACCTAGGAGGTGACCCATAAAAACTACAACCTCCTGAAATGGCCAGAAATGGCATCAAAAGCTTGTTGTGCTTCTTTCTTTCTTCTTTTTTTTTTTTAATCTCATTATTTCATTCTGTGAAGAACAAGCTATACTTGGGTCATTTTTACCTTGTGTGTGTGTGTGTGTGTGTGTGTGTGTGTGTGTGTGTGTGTGTTGTGTGGTGCTGGGGGTCAAACCCAGGACCTTGCACAAGCTAGGCAAGCTCTCTTCCACTGAGCTACATCCCCAAGCCCATACCTTGTCTTCTTAAAACACTTTTGTGCTCATCGTAGCTAAAAGGAATATTATTGCCTCACATACATTCCTTTTTCCTGCCTCTTCCTTAAATTGCTATCCTTCTATACTATGACAGATATATCTACAGCAAACCCAATAACTCACATCTTTTACTCACAGTAAAAGATAATACTGTGAAAAGACTTGTGTTCAGTCAGTTCTTTTATGCACTTATATAATCTTCTACTTGAGCAAGCATTTTAAAACAATATGAATTTTTTCTATTTAACAAATTAGTATCTCTTCTTTCATCTAGAGACAAATTTTTATACTTATTATTAATATGGATTTGGCCAGCTAAGTCTAGGATACAATATTTTAGAGATTTAAATGTCCTTTCTGTTATCATGTACTAACTTTAGATCCTTGTATCAAATGCATATTTTATTAAATGTGACCCATTCTTTTACATAAAATAATCAACTGTCCTCAAAGGTAGTGTTTGGAAGTCACTTGTACAAAACCAGTCTGAAGAAATCTTACTTATAAATCTGAGAACCAACACGTCCAACCAGAGTTTCTTATTTTCTTCAGAAGTGATTCCATTTCTTAAAAACATTTTTTGCACATTAGAAAATTTATGCAGCACTGAAAACAGTGTTTATGGCTGAGTATAGTGGTGCCCACCTGTAATCCCAACAACTCAGATGCTGAGGGTCTAAGAATCACAAGTATGAGGCCTATCTTGGCAAGTTAGCAAGACCCTGTCTTTAAACAAAATTTAAAAAGGCGTTGGGGAAGGCTGGGGATATAGCTTAGTTTGTAGCGCCTGTGTGCCTCCAATGCACAAGGCCCTGGGTTCAGTCCCCAGCACCACAAAACAAAAGGTGGGTGTAAGGGGATGTAACTCATCAAGAGAGTGCTTGCCTATCATGTGCGAGGCCCTGAGTTTAATCCTTAGTACCACAAAGAAGAAAAAGGATTGTTTACAAATAATTCACAGTGGTTGCAGAAAAAGCCAACAATAAAGTAAATGAAAACAGCAAGCCATGCAAATGAACAGAATGGGAACCCTCTGCGTTTATAAAATACAATGGTGGGGAGGACTAGAAGGAAATAACAGTAGTAGAACTCAGGACAATTTTGCTCTGCTTCTTGGTGCCTTCCTGCACTTTCCACATTTTATACAATAAGCATGCATTGGCCTCTTTCTTTTTTACATTTTTAAAGTAACACATGCTCATTGTAGCAATGCATTTCTTTTATAATTGGAGGGAAAAAAGCAAAAGCTAAAAATGAAAAGGTCACTTAGGGTCCTCTCTCAAGAAATTCACCAGCTTAAGAGATGATGTAGCTGAAAATATCAATAGCCTTAAGAGAATCTGAGATGGAGTCACAGTTGGCTCAAGGAACAGGGAGGGAATTAGTGTTTACTGAACACCTACTGAAAGCCTTATGCAGACAGTTTATACATGTCTCATCTCATTCAATCCTCCCAATAATCCCATGAGGCAGGTACTTTGATTATTTCCTTTTAACATCTGAAAACAGAAGCTCAGGGTAGAGTCAAGACTCTCCCAGAGTCAAGGAGTTAGTGAAGCAAGCAGGATCTCAGTTAGATCTCCTTGGACTCTAGCAACCAAGCTCTTGTCCTGGCATGGGCTGCCTCTCAGACCTAAACCGGGCAGCATCACTACAATCCCAGATGCAACCAAAGATCCCTGGGGGTTTGTTCCTTCTACAAAGAAGACCAAGCCCCAGTGCACCATTGCTCTTTATCTCTGGTCACCTCCCACCCCCACGCAAACTGTGCCTATCACCCATGTCCTACTGCAATTTATGTCCGGGCCCAGAGAAAAGAGAGAAGGTAAACATCAAGAAGGAGTCAAGCAGGGATGGACAAGCATCCCACAGAAAACAGATAAAGCTAATTGAGCACCTGTTCAATGAGCCCCAGACAAAGGGAAAGGAGCTTGCTGAATCCAGCTCTGCCCTTCCCAGAAGCCCTCCAGAGCCTGGCTCCTTCCATCCCTTGTAGGAAACTAAGGGTTATGCAAGGTCATGGGATAACCGTGTGGATTTCTGCTCCTAAGGTGGAAGCACATGCGAGCTTTAACTGCCTTCTGGGCAGCAGGCAGCCTAGCAACAACAGAATCCCTCTACCTGAATAACTTCCAGCCCTTAGAATCTAACTCCCTAATTCCAGATGTGCAGAAACACTCTCATACCTTTCTGAGACTGTGTTAACCTGTCATCCTGGGAGAATGAGACATTTTTCCAATTATACAAATTAAGAAATTGAGACCCAGAAAAGCAAGAGGTCTAGTTTCTCAACCTGAAAAGGCCCCTTGTTTGGAGCTTTTATCTCCAGGACAAAGTTGCATTTGGGCCTGAAGTTCAAATAACCCACAGATTTGTTTTGTTTGTCTTGTGTGTTTAAATTGTTTCATTAATTATAATTAATTAATAGTTCAGAAATCAGATTTTACACTGAAGTTCAGATTAGGGGCTCCTCTTTTTAAAAACAAAAAGTAGGTACATCTACAAAACCAAGATTTTTTCAATCCCAAATGGCAAAATCAACTGAAGCTGTGGGATAGCCGTTCCTTTTAACAGAGATGACCTCTCCAGGGGACCAGCTGCATACTTCATCCATGTGTGTTAACCTGCCCATGTAAGAGCATCACCTTAGTCTCTGGTGAGCTGCTGATGGGGATGGATGGGCATCATTCAGGCAAAATGAATGAGCATGGGACATTCAACACTGCAGAAGGGCAACTGACAGAACAGAAGCAACAAATGCCAACAGAAGTATAGAAATCTGGTGTGGACCATAGGCAGGGTTCCCAAGACTGGGACCTGCAAGGAACTGTCATAAAAGCATAAGAAGCCCAGGAGCAAGGGACACCTAGAGACAGGGTTGCTGTTAGGACATTACCATACACTCTTTCCCATGCCTCAGTTGACATCAGCTATGGACATCTGAGAAGACAGCTCCACTTAGGCAATGCCAGCCTCACCCCACTCAACTCCACCCCAAAAACAGTACTTGGGATTCCAGGTTTGTACAACCACCTCAAGACATCCTTGGACCAGAACCAGGTGTCCCTTCCCCAAGAACTGCTACTTCTCCCTCCACTGCTAAACCTAAGAACAGGAGACCTTCAAAAGACCACCCTCCTGCAGAAGGACCTTCACAACAATAGCTCTGGCCTTCTGGACCACATTCATATATCACTGTGTCACCCTATCTCTATGCTTACAGGTACCAGGAAACTGGCAGCCAGCATAAAACCCCAGGGCAGCAGGAAAACACTGGCACCAGGGTGCTGGCGAACAGAGTGCTGACAAGTTCGAACCCCTCAGCCAGCCCACTTTTTTCCCCACCCCCCACTACCCTGACAGTTCCTCCTACAAAGAATCTCTGCATGCTGTGTCTCCAGCTGTGCCTCTCTATCCTCAGCACTCCAAGGTGCTGACCTCAGAGTCCAACCATGGTTGTGGTTAGCAAGGCAAAGGGCAAGAAATGGGACCAATCTGGGCAGGTGTCAGGGGTAGAAAACAAAGCCCTAGAAGCCGCCAGCACTGGGGGGGGGAAGGGGGGGGGGCGGTTGGAGTTTCTGAAGCAGCAAGCCAGGAGGGAGGAGAGGAAGGAAAAGCCAATGAAGTTGCTGTAGTTATTGCCCTTGCCACACACCTGTTGCTCCTGCCACGGAGCCCGGGGTGACAGCTGCTGCAAACGACCACGGCCCAGGCGCGCGGGCTAGGATTTCCCCGCAGCAGGACCTGGCCCAGCTCGGCTCCTTTTTTAGGCAAACAGCGCCCACCTCCGGCCCAGGCGGCAGCGCCTCCGCCCGCCGCGCGGGCAGCAAAAGAGAAAACAGCTGCTCTAAACCTGGAGGACCCAGGCAGAGAAGCCCCGCCAAAGCACTGTGGGGCCGCGGGGCGCGAAACTTGGCGCCAGATAGGTTGTGCTCCAGGAAGGGCAGCCAGGGCGGGCTCCAGTCGCTGGGATCATCGATTCAAGGCGAGAAATACGTGGATCCACAATGATCAGCGGATGGGCATGCGACACAGGTACCCGGCACTCAGACACGCCCACCCAACAAACACTGGAGAAACAAAGACTGCCCGGAGCCACAGGCCTGCGCGGCCGACGAGAGGCGCACACGTGCGCCCACCCAGCGGGAAAGGAGCCACACAACCCCTCCAGGAACTCAGCTAGTGGTGCTCACGAAGCCTCCACTCTGGTTCCGCAGCACAGAGCAGTCCTAGCGCTGCTGCCTTGCTGGGCCCCGGAAGGCTCGACACCGCAAGTGGCACCACAGTCACCGGGGCGAACAGGGGGTTCCGTGCAATCGAGTCCGTCACAACCTTGCCGGTCCCCATTGCTGCGCCTGCGCCACTTCACAGGCCACTGCCCAGTGAGCCATGGGTGCAGCGGCCACTCACCTTCCTGTACAGCCTGGAACGGGTTGTTGGCCTCGATGACCTTGATGGAGTAGGTGATCTTCTCACTCTGCAGGATGTCATCGTTGAGGCTCAGGTCGGATACAGCCAGTTGGAATACCCTGTCGTCCTTGGCTGCGTTCTCCTCGAAAATGGCACCTGGAGGAGTGGAGGGGTCAAGACCAGATCTACAGAGAAACCCTACCTACTTCCCTTGGCCCTTGAACAGGGTGCTGGCAGAACCGCTGGTCACCAAGTGGTGGAAGATTTGGTTTTGGGTTTCGTTTTGGTGGGGTAGTTTAATGCTCTCCCACATAATCCACACACGATGTGCTACCCTCCCCCAGCGCACACGTGCACATAGTTGACATGAGTAATACATGAACATTCCACATGCTGCCACCAAGTTACACACGTGTCTCATAACCAAAGCCCCACACGTCCCAGCCATGCCCTGTACGATGGACTCAGCCAGTCTGGTGTGACCTCAGGCAGCACCCAAATGCTCCTAACAGTCACATAAATCCCATCCCAGAAGCCGGAAAGTTCCCCGGGGAGCAGTTCCCCCACCCCAATCCCAGAATGGAATTATGACTCCTTTCTACTGTGTGCGTGCCCTGCTTAGTGGAGCTGAGTGAAGCAGGTCCACAGTTGGCTTTCCTGCACCAAAGGGGTTTCTTTAGGCACAGGGCCTTCCATGGCCAACAACTTGGACGGCCGCGACGCTACACGGCCTGGCGACTTGTACCCGTGTCCCTGCTCTCCTTCCCTCCCGCTTCCTCTTCCTGTGTGTATGTCGGAGGGAGTGGGGGGAGGGGAATGCCTACTAGACCCCTCTACGTTCTGATCTAGCAGAACTGAGAGTCCCAAAGGAGCCGCTTTTGAAAGGGCCTTCTAGAACCGCGGACAGTTCCTCCAGGGCGCCCTCCGACTGGAGCTTTGCGCGCGTTTCGCCGCTTTGGCCCACCCTGCGCTAGCTGCCGATTTCGGTGCGACTCGCTGGAGCTTGGCCCTGCAGCCTGGGCAGCTCCGGAGTCCCCACCCCCACCAAGCCAGGCCGGGAGGGTCGCTGAGGTCCCAGCTTTGGGCTGGGTAATCCCCGAAGCTGAGAGTTGAGTGGGCGGAGGGAGGCCCCTGTTCCTGGGTTCCTCTCTATATCCAAAACCGCAATGCTGACTCCGAGACCCGCGCCCGCTCCAGCGCGGGAAGCAGGTTTGCCCCCCGAGTCCCCGCGGGAGACACTGCAGTTCTCCAAGCTGGGGTCCATACCCTCACCTCCCCTCTCCGCCCTCCGCCCTTCTGTCCCATCATTCTCGCCTTCTCACCTCCCAACCCCCAGTTTCTCTGTGCTCTCTGGTCTTTCCCAACTTCCGGAAAGGCGACTGCGGAGGGGCTTCCCCAAAGCGACCGCTGTTAGCCCCTCAACCTGGCCTAACTTCCCAGGATTTCAGCCGTGGAGCTCCCAACTCCCGCCCACTCCCCCTACGAGCGCCCCTTCCTCTTCTGCTCTCATCTTTTCTCTGGGTTCTCTTCATCTATCTCTTCCCATTCAGCTCCCCCCACACCGCTGCCCACGCTTCTTCCCTCAGTCCAACCACCCAGGATGCTGCCCCCCAAGACTTGGACCAGGCGAAACTCTGGGACTGTCCAGGATTGGGCTGCAGTCGCCACAACCAGATTACACACACCCCCACATATACACCCAGAGCAATACAGACACACACCGGGGAAACAGGCAGACACTGTCCACTCTAACAGGCTGACAGAACCATCGTGCTCGTACCAACACACGCTCGAATGGCCCCACACACCCAACGCCCTCTCGCAGTGACACCAGCACGGTACCAGGTGCACATACAGTGAGACACGCTGACAACACCCATCCATAGTCACACATGGTTCCGGTCCGGCCTCTTTGATCTTGCCCTGCCAACTTGGCGAGCACCCCCCTGCCGCCCAGCCCGCCCCTTGGCCCCGTCTGCTCTGAGCTGCGCTGAAGGGCCCAACCCGCCGACGGCCCCACCAGGGGCGCGGGTCTCGACATGCGTCCATCCCCGTGTTTTCTGCAGCTGCGGCCCTAAGTGTCAGCAGAGGCCGCGGGGCCCCGCGCGGAGACAGGAACCCCGGGGAACATCAAGAAGCCCGTGGGAGCTCGGCGCGGCCCCTGCACAGCTCCTCCGCGGGGCGGCGCGGCGCGGCCCTTTGGGGGAGCACCGCCTGCCGAGCCCCTCTGCCCCGGGAACCGCCAAGTTTGGACGCCGCGCACCCCCAGCTCTGTTGGGGCCCCCGCCCAGCCTTGGCCCGGCCGCCCGCCGCGCTCACCGATGTGGATGATGGAGTCGGCCCGCACGGTAACGCACTGGCATATCCAGGGGAGAAGCCACAGCGTCAGCGCTTCCATGTCCCCCGGGCGCGCGGCTCATCCGCCCGGGCCCGGGGCGAGGCCGAGGGCAGCGCGGAGCGGGGAGGCGCCGGTCCGGGTGCAGTCCCGGGCCGCTCCCCGGGAGAGCCGAGCCCGCCCGTGCGTCTTCCCCCGCGCGCCCGCCCCTGCGCCCTGCGCCCGCCCCAGCCCAGCCCAGCCCAGCCCAGCGCGATTGGGCTCCCGCGCCGGCTTCGGTGGCGGTTGCGGCGGCGCTGGCAGCCGGAGCCCAGGCCCGCGCGGCGGGGGCGGCCCGCGGCGATAGCGGCGGCGCTTCCCGCGGCTCGAGCGGCTCTGGGGGCGGCAGAGGCGGTAGCGGCGGCGGCCGGGCCGGCGCGGCGGCTCCGGGCTAGCTGTGTGTCTGAGCCCCGGCGAGGAGCGAACTGCGGAGGACGCCCCCTCCCCTCCCCCTCCCCCTCGGCTCCGCTCCCCCTCCCCTCCCTCTCCGCCTCCCTCCCCTCCGCCCTCCTCTCCACCACGTGACTGCGGAGCCTCAGCCTCTCCGCTCCGCGCTCGCTAGCTCGCGGCTCGGAGGGGGCGCCGGGTGCTCCGCGCTCCCTGCCTGGGGGACGATCGGAAGCTCTCACGGCGGTGGAGACCGATCTGGGCTGCGGAGCGCAGAGACGTAGCGGTCCCAGCCTCGCTTCCCGGATTCGCCGGGGCGGGAGAAAGGAGGAGACAAGATTGCCAACTGCCCTCGGGGGGACTCCGAGCGCCCTGGTGCTGAACGACCTCAGCAGCCTAGCGTCTCCAGTCATACCCCTAGCCCCAACAGACAACCCCTCGCGGAGAGGGACCTCGGACGCGGGAGCCTGGAGAGAGATGGGGGCGGGGCCGAGCCAGGCACCTTAAGTCTAAGGGGCCGGCTTTGGGCTCGAACCCTGGAAGGCCGCGCGGACCCCGGCGGGCCCCATCCCCCGCCCCGCGGGCGGTGCGCTTAGCCCTGAGTCGGGCAGGAGGCTCGGACTCTGAAGCCCAATTCATGGCCGGAAACCGGCGCAGCCGTGACCGCGGCGCCTGGACGTGAGGAGCCTTCCAAGAGGCCGGCAGGCTCAGACACCGACCCTGCACGGAGCCTTCACGCGCGAGCCTGGGCGGAGAGCCCGCTCCCAAGCGGCCAGAGCAAGGCAGGGCTTCCTCCACCGCCGAGTGCGTGCCTCTTGCCCGCCACCGCCAAATATAACATTAAGCTGTTGAGGGATCAAACCTACAAGGGGGAGGCAAGTCGGGCTCACACTCCCGACTCCCAGGTCCCGGTTGAACTCTGCTCCACGTGACACACCCAAGATTTCCGGGAGACAGCTGAGCCATCCCAGACCCGGATTCCGGGGAGCTGGGTCTGGGAGCGCCTGGCAGAGCCTTGTCAGGGAGTTGCCAGAAGCTGTGTGTCAGTCTGTGCGCTGGATGTGAGGGGTCTGGAAAGGCTCAGGCTTGGTCTTACCCAGAACTGCCAGTGCAGTGGGAGAGGCAGACACTTGAAAACAGTCATAAAAAGATGTGAGCAGGACTATGAATGAGCTATGTCCACACAGTCCCGGGCTGTAACCCAGCCTGGGAGGATGGCTTCCTGGAGGAGGTGACAGTTCTAAAGACTGAGTGGATGTTACCAAGGAAGAAGGAAAGGCTTCCAGGCATTTGGCACTGGTGAATGAGCCAAGGCAGGAAGAGAAGAAACAACTGCGTGGGGTGTGTATGTGTGTCCCAAGTTACCAACCACAGAGTAGTCATTGGCAAATTTTACTTTGTAAAGTTTGGAAAGAGACCGCAGAAGTGACCAGTAGAAGCATGGAGAGCTGTGAGGAAGCATCTCAGCTGCACAGAGGCAACCTGGTGGCATGAGCAACCTGCTGCAGATATACCAAGGAACCCCATCACAGGCAAGGTGACTTCTAAAATGAGGGGGCTAACAGGTAGAAGAGAGAGAATACCCACAGCTGGGGCTGAGTGTGGTCCCATATACTTCCTCTAAAAATCTGTCTTAGGAGACTTGCTTGGTGTTTTAGTCACTTTTTTGCTGCTATGACCAAAAGACCTGACAAGAACAATTTTAGAGGAGGAAAAGTTTATTTGGCACTCAAGGTTTCAGAGGTCTCAGTCCATAGACAGCTGGCTCCATTGCTCTGTGCCCTAGATAAGGCAGAACATCATAGCAGAAGAGTGTAGTGGAAGAAAGCAGCTCAGAACATAGTCTTTAGGAAGCAGAGAGAGCACTTGCTCACCAGAAACAAAATAAACCCCAGCTATCCATCTCCTCCAGCCACATCCTACCTGCCTGCAGTTATCACCCAACTGACCCATTCAACTGGATTCATACACTGATTAGGTTAAGATTTTCAAAACTCATTTAACTTCTAAACTTTCTTGCATTGTCTCACACATAAGAGGACACGGGGACACCTCATATCTAAACCATAACACATGGTAAAAGCACACATCACTCAGCGGCTCCAAGACCCCCTCCATGTCTCAATGCCCATTCCTACAAAATTCCACCATTCACTGGCTGAAAAGTTGTGGGGAGAAGGGAAATAAGGGATGAGTTTCATTATGTAACAATTTGGTTCCTATGGGAACTGTGTCCACCTTGAAAATGGTGGGTGTGGTTACCCCTTAGGAGCTCAAACTTGAGGTCAAGAGGCACAGGATCAGGAACCCCCCCCCCCAGAAGTCTTCTTGTTTGGGTCCCTGCAAGTGTTGGCACAGTGGGCATGTGATGTGCCCAGTTGGAAGTTTTCCTTGAGATGTACTTTGCTGGGCAGAGGTAGAATGACTGCAGTGGGACAAGCCTTGGGACCCCTTTCCAAATATGGAGAAGACAACCAACCCATGCACACCGTTTGGGGAAGACTTCTATCGAATTCTGGTTTGGATGATGAGGTCACTGTGGTTTGGGGTCTGAGGATCA